>NW_023494806.1:11801253-12168753 GCF_904425465.1 Colossoma macropomum
AAGTTGAGGATGGTGCAGTTACAACTATATGCTTTTCAAAGCTGAGAGTTTAGATAACATGGGACAGGTCCTCACTGTCAGCAGATTCAAAAAATGTACTAGAGTCCATTTTGGAACAGCTTCAGGGTTGAGCAGTCCAACAGTGAGCAGGGCACCTGAAAATATCCATCCTAGTCAGAAGTGTAGTTCACTATTCATCAAGGTTAAGATTATTATCTCATGTACCTCTCATGTATTATATCATGTACTTCTTTAACTATATTTTGAAAGGACATCTTCTGTGCATTACAGCTACAATCAATTACTTCTGACTGGTTTCTCAGCCATGCTCAAAATTCAGTGGCTGTGGTGGTTTTCATTGTGGAAGGAATACCTCACTGCTTTGTTGAAACGCAGTGATGTATATAAGACACTGCATGGGTAACACACTGAATGCACCACGCAGTGGGAAGCAACATAGTGAGTTGACTGAGTAAAAGTGGTTTTGTGTTTATTTCTGACACAGCTCCAGCATGTTTTTCAAATGCAGATGCACATATCTTGTTTTTCTGTTAAGAGATGTTAAATCAAAATAATGCATCTTTTATTTTTCATTTTGGTGTGTTTTCCAAATGTCACTGTTTCATATGTCACAATCTCATATGTGTATTGTGTTTCACTTTATTACTGTTATGATTGCATTTCAATGAGGCATATATGTTTGGTATTTCTGCATGGCAGGAAGCGATATAGCAGTGTGCTGATGACATTTCAAGGTGGATTCTATTAAATTCTGCCGCAAATTCAGCATTATGTTTTTTAAATGCAAGCCCTGATTTGCTGTTTTTCAGTAAAGAGGTCAAGTGATGTGAAAACAATATAATAGAGGTTTAGCTTTTCATTTTGGCATGCATTCCATATGTCACTACTGAAAAGTAATGTCAAGTGCGTGTTTTATTTCATGTTTTTCGACTGTACTGATTGCATTTTAATTTGCTGTGAATTCCACTACGTTTTTTTTTCACATATTTTATTTTGACTTTCCTGTGTCTTATAAGAGTGGATTATTTTACATCTGATCTCTTCAGAAATTCCTTCTGAAAAATTAATAACTTGTACTTAATGGCCGTTTTGATCTCTGTGGTCTCCAACTTTGGCAGAACAATGTCCTGGAAAAGTCCCTGTGTGATACATGATCCTACTTTTACATAATAAAATGACCCATAACATGCACAGGAATGCTCATGACATTAACACGTCTGTCCCATTATCCTGTCCTTCACGGGTTGGCAAGAAAGAGTTAGAGCTAGTGGTAGAAATCCACTAATCAGTAAAATTACTATGGTGTCCACATTGGATAAAGCCTCAACACAACAACATAACCTGAGGGAGAATGGCTAGGGAGAGTCGTTCATTCACAAACCACCACAAAAGAACTGACATTTGAAACCACTGTGTTTGTGTGTCAAGGCTGGTTTGCTCCCTCTGTTCTCACAGAGCTGCTGGGGTTTTGTATCTGTGCTCAGTTTCCATCACCACTACATTGTGGCCTCTGACCAGACTGGTTTCTGTCCCTGTTTTTAAATCTAACACTACATGGTAGCGCAATCTAACACCACATGATATAGGGCAGTAAGTGTTTTTATCCTGAATATTGAATATTTTGGCTTTCTGCTATGTTTAAATGACCCTCTCTAGAATTACACTCCGGGATGCATCAAACCTGTAAAAATAAAAGAAAGAAAAGTACATTGTAAAACCACAACACAAGTATATACCTGTTTCTATTTTAGGCTAGCTAATAGTAATTAGCTAGTAACTAATAAAATAATATCTATAGAGGAAAATTAGACACCTGACACAGCACAGCAATCTCAAACATAAGTATGTTTATTTACTTCACATCCAAACAATAAACAAATTCCACAGATGATGTCTTGCTAGTAATAGTAATGTTATTGGTCATATTTTGCACTGATTCTGGAGATGGTGTGACCAAGTCTAATGTCACCAATGAGCTGTAGAAACATTGTGTGAGAGGTGTTTAATGTTTTTTTCATGTAGACATGGCTCGAGGACCTGATTGAGAGGTAATGAAGGAGCGCAGGACTCACTTCTTGCGCTCCTCAATCTGCTCCACCTCACTGGATTCGTCCACCACTTTGCCATTGACCATAGTCTGGGTGACCACCTTCACAATCTTCCGTGTTCTTACCTCAGGCTCTTCTACAAAACACAAAAGGCTATGTGAAAAAAGACATGAACACACCTTTCACAAAGAAGTTAGTAGATTTAAAGGATCCACATCATAAACAATGAACAACCCGTTTAATGTACACTGAGAACACTGTTAAAGATTCAAAATTCTTTAATCTTTAACAACCTGTTTGAATTCATCATGTTTATGATATCACAACCATGAACACCTACATATGACTGCTTATTCAGCTGAGAGCAATTTAGCCCTCCTATTCACACTGAAATGATAATGAGTTGGAATGCATTTTATGGGCCCTTTAAATTCTCTGCAGTGGAGCTGCTTGAGGACTTACTTTTAGGAGCTGCGATCTCTTTTACCCTAAAACACAAAAATAAAACAAAGGTGATTCCAGTTCAGAGCTGCACACTCCTCTGACATTATCTCCATTTACCTTCATATTAATCAGAGAAATTTCTGCTTTGAGCACTTACACCTCCTCTCCTTCCAGCAGCCTCCTGTAGGTGGCGATCTCCAGCTCCAAGTTCTGTTTGACGCGCAGTAGCTGTTCGTAGTCAGTTTTGGTGCGCTGCATGTCCAGACGTAGTTGTGAGAGTTCATCCTCGAGCTGTGTCAGAGTGCCCTGCATGTGCTCCATCTCGATGGCATACTTATGATTAGTTTCTCCGAGGTTCCCCTCCAAAACGCCAACCTGGAGAGAGCCACAGGATGTGATCCAAATTACAGATGTAATTTAAACAATTATAAAAAATATGCTGTTGAAAAATATATTTTTTAAAATATACACTGTTTTTTTATTACTTCCCTAAAGTCCGCTTATGATGTTTATGTACCAAAAACATAATTCATAATTAATTTCTACATGACCACTTTCCAAACTCTCCATATCCTTTTGATTTATGCATGCTGTTTTTTTTTTACTTTGCTGTGAAAACTGATATTTGTAAATGACCTCTGTTCTCTGACTGGATGTCCTGTAAAAAAAGCAGCTCAGTCTGAAACACTCCTAATAACTGTGAATGGGAGAGGCTAAACTGCTGTAGGTTAAATAAGTGAATATATGTAAATGCATTGGTCTACATGTCATCATGAAAACAAATTCAATCATGAGCTGTTTTTGCTGCTTAATTTCCACTTATGGACCATATTGACTGGGCAATGAATGGTACAGGGAGATTCACTCGAAAGAGGCCCTGAATATTCTGTAATAACTCTCGATAGGATGAAGCAATCTGAACGAAACAACGTGCAATGTGCTTCGAACAAGCCGGGATGCCCCTGCGTTAGAGCGATGAACTAGGCACCGGATAGCCATTGCGACGTTTAACCTCTGTTTGCAACTTCAGGTTGCATAACCCTGCACCCCTTCATGTGTCTGGCAGAAAACGGAGATCACTTCCAGCATCGCATGTAATACAATTGATAACACATACGTCAAGTTATGTAGCGTATTTTTTGGTTCTGATTGTTTCATCCTAACAGGAGTTACAACAGAACATTCGGGGCCCTCATTCAAGTGAATCTCCATGTACATTTTGAAAATGTAATAGCGTTTACATACTATATCAAACTTGCTAACTTGGAAATTTTGGGTTTCCATGTAGAAGCTCTTTAAATAATCTTTTGCCCAAGAACCTAAAAGTGTACACAACATTAACATAAAAATGACCTAGGAGTATCTCTTTACCTTTATGAAAATGGCAAAGATTTATAAATATGCATGATTATGCAAACTGGAAAGTTTGTGGTTACCACATCATTGCTATCTGTTTAGCATTTTTAGTACATTGGGCCACGATAGGTTCAAGCCTATTTTGTGATGTCAAAAAATTAGTTCATGTATATATATTATATATATATATATATATATATACATGAACTATATCACATCCCACCTGTCACTTTTTGAAAGTACTGAGAAACGCTCTTGTGCCAAAGGAAAAATGCGAAACTGGCAGCATTTTAAGAAATTTGACCCAGATACCAATGTATAATCTTAAGAAGCAATCTGAGATGAGTTAACCATTTAAAATAAATGATTTTTGAGTGCAGGAGGTCTCAAGGGCTTATTAGATAAATATAATGATGAGAGATGGTGACTGTGCACAATACACAACATGTCACCTGATATCCAGAAAGTAAAGGCCAAATATAATGTTTTATGAGGTTATCTATGTCCCATCTGACAAGTTTATACAGTGTCAGTGCCCTGCTACTTCATTTATTTTGTTATTGTTAAACTGTTATAGACTATCATGCTGGGAGTAAACACACTTAATTAAGTCTGCTTACAGACCATAGCAAACAGCAGATGTAGCTTCCTGAGTAGCTAAACAAAGAAGAGACAACATGGTCCTGACATGCTGGCATATCTGGCTACTGACATATTGATTACCCTGGGAAAAAATACCTTGAGTAATATTTTTATTACTTTTATTTTTTATTAATTTATTAATATTTTGAGTTTAGCACAAATGAGTTGAAAGAATAGTAGCTAAAAAACAATGATGCAACTGTATTTCTACCTTTGCCTTTGTGCATTTGCAGTGCCCTTTCCTCAGTAAGGGTCTAAGATCTTTAAGCTTACCTGCTTGCGTAGACTATCCAGCTCCACCTCAAGGCTCTGCAGGAAGCGGCGTCTCTCGTTGAGCTCACTCTGAGCACACCGCAGAGCTTCATTGCTCTCTTTCACCTCAGACTGCACTGACTCCAGCTGACATATACACACAGATTTTTATGAAAACTGATCTTGTAACATAAATGTCTTTCTAAGGGAATTCTCCAGCATTTTTCAACCCACCAACTGGGTCAGAATTATTGTCTCTGGTAATCAACCATAAATTACAGACACGTCAGAGATGAGCTTGAAAAATGCTGGAGTTTTCCTTCATTGTACACACTGTTTCTCTATGGACAACAATAATGAAACCAAACACTAAAGAGCAGTTTGTATGTGTAGCCTGTGGAATATGCTAAGCAAAAAAGAGGTGTTCTTTCACTTCTACCGACCTTCTTCAGGTACCACATCTCAGCGTCCTCCTTGTTCTTGCGAGCGATGCCCTCATACTGGGCCCTCAGTTCAGCCATTACAGCTCCTAGGTCTGGCCCCTGGGCCGCATCTACCTCCACATTCACCTGCTCATTGGCCAAACGGGCCTTCAGTGACTTCATTTCCTACAAAGAGAGACAGAAGCTTAGGTATATACCAAGATCTATGTTTTAGTTATATACAAGGACATACAGTATATGTGTTAGCCTCTACATTTTAGTTATATACAGAGACATACTGTGTTTTACCTTCTAAATTTTAGTTATATACATTGATTTACAGAATGTTTTAGCTTCTATATTTTGTTATAAGGATACTACATGTTTTAGCCAATACTGATATCTAGACTTGGACAATGAATTCTGAACGATACTTTTTTCAGTACCTTTTTGTCAATAACAAATAGAAAGTGGCTTAAACCAGAAATGAGGGGAGGTGCTAGAAGGGAGTATATTTACTGACCACAGTGGACTACAGACTAGAAGCGCTGACGTTAATTTAGACAGACAACCACCAGTCTAGATTTTAGAACAAGCGTGCTTATTGGCTGATGGATTCTAAGACCTGGTTTACACCTGGTTACTTATATATGCGTCTTGCATATCTGGATTAAATCTGGATATGGCTAAGCCACATATAAATGCAAGAGTAAATGCACCAAAGACGCATTTAAAACAGGTACAAATCCAATCGCTTAAAGCATTCAACGGGGTCTAAGACTACTTAGGTACTGAAATGCATTCATTACATAGAATTTTTCAACACTCATTAGTACTGAAGTAATTTGGTCAGTACTACAAAAGTATATAAATTGGACACCCTGCTCTATATAGGGATGCACTGTATGTTTTAGCTTCTGAGACCTACATCTCATGTACCATAAAACAGGCTTTTGACATGACACTTGGCTTGTAAAACATTGCCAGTATACCAGCTGACACAAGCTGAATCTAAGCTATAAAAGTTAAGGTTCCATATATGTAGGTGCTATACTGCACAGAGACAATATATTATACACCTATACTGCACTGTATTTCGTAATAGGTTTACATGTAATAGATTTTACAAGTGGCAATTATACCAACAAACATCCTGAATATATATACTTTCCCAGTGCTCTGTGTGAAGTGCTATCTTGTGTATATAACCAGAGTACCACACCTGCCTATCAAAACACACCCATCCTTCTGGTACAGACTTTTGTCCCTTAGTTTTGTGTGTATGTGTGTGTGCGTGTGTGCTAGCAGTTAAAGGGAAAAAAAGATGGACTGGGTGTTTCCATTTACAATAGACATCAACAGCTCCACAGCTGTCACTGCTTTACTGACAAGACAAGCATGTAAACAGTGTTCCTTTCACATACGGATAAGCCACTCCTGTTGACATAACACTGACCATTTGACTATCTACAGTTTTAATAATAAAGGTTACTAAAAGCTTCTTGTCTTTGACATCTGACTTTATGAAAAAATGTTTCATTGGCATAGAACGTTTACATTATGTGAAGGCTCTTTAAAACAGGTATTTATACTATTTAAAGAATCATTCACTGAAAGACTCTTTTAACAGAACCAAAAGTGGTTCTTCTAAGTCATTGCTCCAGTAAACCCTTTTTGGCGTCTTTGTTATTTAAGAGTGTATTACTGGAAGCACATTTTAAGATATTTGCATTTGTTAGACTAGTTTTTGGGCCATGTTCATAATATTCACTTCATACAGTACTAAGCACTAATACATTTTTTTAAATAAACCACCTCATCATGATTCTTCTTCAGGAAAAACAGTTCCTCTTTCAGACTGTCCAGATCTCCTCTGAGAGTTGTGATGATCTGGTCATGGTCTGATTTTGCTCTGCGTAGAGCAACACAGTCTCTCTCAACTGACTGACAAAGAGCAGCTTCTGCCTCCCATCTATAAACAGAAACAGAATAAACACATAATACACACTCACAAAAACAACATCAGGGCGTTCCCTGGAAAACTTTTGTTTCTTTTAAAGCCAAGTTATGGGACACTCACTTAATCCTGAAGTCATCAGCAGCCAGCTTTGCATTGTCTATTTCCAGCATAATCCGAGCATTCTCCAGGGTCTTTTTCCTTACCTAAAGAGAAGAGAATTAATATCAGCCAGTTAGCTTTCTAAATGTTGACCCAATAAAGCCCTTAAACTCTGGGCTTGTTATTCAGTTAAATCTTAAGACTTACTGTTCAGCAAATTTTATAAATTATCAAAGTAACTAACAAGAAACTAGTAAGTTATACAGTTATGGCAGTGAGGAATTGAAGTGTATGCCCTCACTGAAAAAAATGATATCTTAGTGAAATCATCTTCAATCCAGACAATATATCTAATATTTATGAGACTGTTGTAAGAATTTACATTTAGCTTATTTCACGCAATGCCTCTTGAAATCATATGCAACACGTTCTCTTGATTTTCAGAGAGAATACACTTCTGCACATCTTAATACAGTTACTGAGTTATTTTGAATAAATATATGTTTAAAATAAAATATATATTTATTTTATATAAACTTGTATGAAATAAACAAACAGAAATGCACTAAAAATTGTAGAAAAAATTTAGGTTTGTTTCCTGTAGAGACTGTGTTCAATTCATTTTCACTTTGAAAATCAACAAAACATGTAATTTGGTGTTCAAACTTTTGCATACAAAGCAAAATGATTAGCTAAAGCCACAAGACAATTTCACTAGGTAAAATTATATAAAACAAGTAAAAGGTTGTCTAGAAATAGGCAAAAAATATTACAATGTCTTATATTTCTTGCTATTTGACTGAATGTATTTCATTAAGAAGATGCAGCTAAGCTTTGAAGTGAGAAACTTGCACAGACCTCTTGTCCAATAGCATGAGCCTGAGCCATCATGCCCTCAATATCATGACCTTTAGGTGCTCTCTCCAGCATCAGCTGCTTGATCTTCAGCTCCAGGTCAGCATTGGACTTCTCCAGTGAGCGCACCTTGTTCAAATAGCTGGCCAGCCGATCATTAAGACCCTGCATTGTCTCCTTCTCGCTGGCACCCATAGACAGGCCATTCAGAGAGAGGTTACTCAGGATGTTGAGGCCATTGCCCACGGAGACAGAGCGGGAGAGAGACAGCGTGCTAGCAGACGAGAGGGACACCGGGGCTTTAGAGCGGCCACGACTGGCACCATCTCGCAAAGAGAGGCTGGAGAAAGAAGGCTGGCGGCCCACAGAATACGTACGCGTGGACAGGCTGGAGGTCATTGTGGCAATGGTGGAAAAAGCAAGAACTGGAGAATGTGAGGGCTGACTGTGGAAAGTGAACAGAATGCAATTAGTGGACTTGCACACTGCGTACACCCCCTCTCTTTCACAAAACTAAATGACTGCCCAAATATATTACTATGATAGCAGTTACTGTACTGTTACTATCATAAGTCAATAGCCCTAATAACGAAATAACATATTTATTAGTTCTTTAACGTTTTCATGAGCATACCTAATTACATCTGAAGAGAATTTTAAAAACAGACTTTTGCAGACAAATTTGAGGAAATTCAAATACACAATATATGCACATAACATAAACAAAGGGAAGGTTGAAGAAGGAAAAAAGGTCTATATAAGGGACTTACACTCGCGTTTTCCAAACGGTCACAGTCTGTGTCTGGCTTAGACGCTCTTAACGCAGGTGTCACTTATAGACTCAGGTGGGCAGGGTGTTTGTATTGGCGCTGCTCCTGGATTTGATTGGCTAGAACTGGCCAACCGGATTATTCCAGATACCAGATGCAGCTTGCATGCTATTTGTAGTTTTTGTCAATTGCTTTAAGACAGTTCCTGGAACAGATTCACAAACACCAAAACACCAGATGATTTTACAAACCAGTGACACCTCCTCAATGCCCTAAGGCACTCAGCACCATTCAACAGTTTAAAAAACAAATAGAAACGTACACCAAAAACACCATGACTGCAGAACTGAGAGCTTGCCAATATGGTTAGCCCCTTAAAGTGCCAATTATCTTAGAATCAATTATCTTTTTACCCTTTATGGATAGGGAAAAGTACAAAAAGATGCCGTATCGTCATTGTGGTGATTTTTTTGAGCATTGATGTGTTCCATCTTTAGCTGAAAAAGAATCATAAACATCACTGATCACAAGTTTTGTTTACCACTTTTTGGAATTGGGAGGGTAGTAGATATTACCCTATGCAGATAATATATACTATGTGCTATCAGTATTCAAAATATAAATAGAATATATTATAATGCAATATTGTCAATATAATACTTTTTTGTGTGAGTATCTTTTTCAGAAAATGAAAATAAACTCCATAAAACTATGATCCTATCCTATCACAAATAATTAGCTCAAGGACGCCAAACACATGAAACTAAAGATTTTACAAGATCAGTGGCTCATCATTTGTGACTACAAACAGTAAATACGTGCGGTCAGTTTTGTGTATACCATAATTAGAGAAACCTATTTTCTCAGTCCTGCATAACCTGTTTAACACTCAGGGAGTTTCGACTTGGTTATAGGTGAACCGGTCCAATCCCAATGAGAGAGGCTGTATTAGCCTGAAACCAGAGAACTCTGCTCCACATTGGGACAGGCCCTCGCAGACCACACTAGCCAAGAGGAAGCATGAACAATGGACAGTCAGAAAGAGCAGAAAGGCAAAACCCCTGAGAAACTGGTCCAGTCTGCGAGTAGGGCTGATCACCTGACTCACACATATCAGGCCATGATTCTTAATTCCAGCCTCTATTGTCCTCAGTGTCCCTCTGTGGCACTGGAGGAAGGGTTACACAAATATTCATGGAGACAAAAGTGTGAAAGAATTATAGTCACTTCTTTGCCCCCTCCTCATGGCATCCTCTTACATGAGGAGAATGCAAGGGGGCATCATTGCTAGTTAAAAAAAAAGGCATACACTATACGTTCAAAGTATCCCGACGACCCTTCTGATTGGTGAGTACAGTTACTTTAAGGTCACCCATTGCTGACACAGGTGTTCAGTTGCGCACACAAAGCTTATAATCACCATAGAAAAGTGATTCTCTAGAGAGTCCACACATTAACCTAAGGTCACCATGCCCGATGTCAAGCATTAGCTAGAGGGCTATAAAGTCCTCTGCACTGGGCTGTGGAGCAGTGGATCTGCGTTCTCTGAAATGTTGGAGCTCCATTCAATACCTTTGGGATGAGTTGGAGCAGGATTATCACCATCATGACATTTGAGCTGACAGTGAATTTTGATATGAATAATTGCGGTTAACGATTTAATTGTCTTGTCTTTAAAAGTACAAGCCTCAAGTGACTAAACAGGCCATCTTGCTTCCTTTACTTGGTGGCTATACAGGTTGTACAGTCAAAATAATATATTACACTGTTGTCTACAGTTACAGAGGATCGTTTGAAGAGTCGAGCAAAGCTACTTTTTTTTGGGTGTCTGTGTATGTGTGTGTGCGTCTGTGTGTTAGGTGGGCAGGTTGCTTAACCAATAACCAGAAATGTATCTATAGACCCATGTATTATGACAAGAAAACATGCCATCCTGAATTTGATTGCTTTTGTATTTTTGAGCAAGAGGAATATGTGTGATTATCCTTAAAGAATTTTATTTGGACTGTGCAAAACAACAGGTTATCATATATTCTTTGAATATGTATTATTATTATTAATATTATAAATATGATGCACTTTCACTTTTACAGTAGAAAGAATCACAGTGCATCTGTCAGTGTTGGGGAGGAGTGAACGACATCTAATTAGAAGTAGTTTACTGGTAGTTTAACTACATTCATATTTACATAGTGATTCAAGTAGTAAAATTCCTTTTTTGCCATTTTTGTGTAGTTATCCATTGAAACTACAAACAATTGTGGGCCATAAAAAATGTGTTTTCCCATAAATAGTGGGGTATTTTAACATTATTTATTTATGTATGTATGTATGTATTCATGGTTGGTTGGTTTTATGACCTGTGACCAAGTGGGCACCTTTTGCAATAACTGGTAGCTTTTAAAGCTATGCTTTCAAACTAGCTTCCCCAACACTGGACTCTATCAACCACATTTGGGGTTAAAAATGTGATGTTATTATTATACAAACCCTCAGGACCGGAGTGGGACTTGTCTTCAGAACGGTAGTTATATGATGCAGACCAGCCCACCTTAAATTCTAACTGTATTTCTCCTGCTACACACACATTGCCTTTGTGCAACATAGGTTAGCTAACTTTTTCTAGCTAAAATCTGTGCATTTTTTTATCTTATCTTAGTCTTATCTCTTAATTACTATTTATATGCTGAGATACACAAGGTGGCTAGATAGTGATCAAATGAAAACTGACGAAAGATTTTGTCTTAAATGAGACACAATCCTGACAGTCAGTACGCTACAAACGATGCTAACGTTAGCTGAGTAACTTAACATCCTGTCAGCATTTCTCACCGCCCACCTGCTCAGAAATCTCTCCATCCTCCTTAACTAGCTCTTTCATACCTTGGTTCTCTGCAGTTCTTGCCGCTACTGTCCATATTCACAAAATTCACGTATGAATTAGCTATTAAACTCAGTGGAGGTATGTCTGCTGTGTTAGCAGCACCACGTCGTTCCGCTTTATTTGCTAATTTCTCTGATATTAGCTTCCTACTGAAATATCCGCTCCACCTTAAATAGTGCACGCTAGCGACCGAACATGCGTCTGAAAGTGTAGCATCATTTAAGATGGAACGGGAAAATGAGAATAAGACGCTGCTTCAACTTCATCTAATTTCTATCCACTGTACGAGTTACAGTCACTTAACACGGGGCTGTACAACTTAAGGTGGGGGGCGCTGGTTGAGCCTATTAAGGGATGATTCCGTATTTTACGGGACGGTTGGCAGAGGCAGGTTATGATTAAACAGGTCTCTTCATGTCCCAAAGCAAATATACAGTAACGTTATTTGCAAAGTGAATACGAGTGTATATTTAGGCTGCAAAAGCATCAGCTGACTGACAAATGTTCAAATAAGCCAGCCGTCATTAGCTGCTTAGCTAACTAGCTGCTTAGCTAACTGTCTTGGCTACAAAGACATAAAATAGCACACATATAATAAACTGCGTTCAAAATTAGTAGTCATTACTTTTGATAACGAAAGTGTTGTATTTGATTGTTTGGATTCGAAAAAGATTGACAGGTGCCCCGCCCACTTGTGTTCCGGTCTGACGAAAATCGTGGCTGATTGCCTTATTTGGTCATAATGTAATCAATGACTCATGCGTTATGTGCAAATATGGGCATGCTGATGACGTCACAATGGGAAGCTGAGTATATAAATGCTGGACCTGCACAGAAGACGGCATTACGCGTTTGACTCTTCGTCGGAGCAGACTGTTATCACTGTTTTACAGCACGTTCTTTAAAACTCATTCTTTTACACCACCGATTTTTCTTCTTTTAGAAAAAGAATCAAACAGAAACAGAACTTGCACATCTGCTTCCCCAGAATTCTTTTTCTTGATTCTCCTGTGAAAAATTCTGAGGTACAGATATGGAGGAGAGCTACAAGCAGTGGATCTATGAGGAACACATGTTGTATAAAAAAGTTTCTGTTGGGCCAGTGCCACTGCGTTATTATTATTGCTCTCCGACTGTGTGTGTACCTACTTTTACAATCGACAGCGGTTCTTTTATCCCCGACGTTCGTGAGAAAGAACGCAAAACCGTGAAGAACCCTCCAAAGAAGCCAAGGCCCACCAAGTTTCCACCACTGCCTGTGAAGGGTGAAGTTGGAAACTTGCTTGTTTGTCAAGGCCTCGCCATCAACACTGGTCCAAAGGCAGATGAAACGCTTGCTGATGAGGCTGTTTTTAAGAAGCCCCAGCCACCAAGAAGCTCCAGGAAGTCCACCTATGTCCAGGCTGCAGCTCCTGTGCCCAGGCCACAAGTAAGCTCGCTGGACGTTACAGTACAGGGTGTGGCTGTTCCATTCAAGGTGCGTTTCAGTCTTGCTGGAGATGAAGATCTGAAGATCCCCCCGCCTCCTCCTCCATCACCTGTCCTTCAGCCAAGCCCTCCTCCTCAGCCATGTCCCCACCGTGCCAGGCAGCAGGCTGCACCAGCCAGCAGGCCGAGAGTGCAGATTGGTCGGCAGCGGACCTTCAGACCGTGCCATGCACCTGGTCCAAGTGGTGCAGCTAAGCTCTTCCACTGTCTAGCAGAGTGATGAGAGCTCCGAAATTCTCAGGGGACGCTCAGCTGACCCCGATCTGCTGACTTTGTGAAAGCATTTAGGAAGGCTGAGCTGGAAGGTGAAAGTCAAAGGAAACAGCACAAACAAGACGTACCAGCATAAGAACACGAGGCTCAAAGTGAACTTTGGAAAGAGGTGCAAAATGAAGGCCAAAAGTATGGAGCACACATGTTGTATAGAGAAGATTCTGTTGGGCCAGTGATACTGCATTCTTATTATTGCTCTTCGGCTGTGTGTGCACCTGCTCTTAGAATCAACAGCGGTTCTTTTTTCCCCCGACATTCGGGAGAAAGAATGCAAAACTGTAAAGAACCCTCCAAAGAAGCCAAGGCCCACCAAGTTTCCACCACTGCCTGTGAAGGGTGAAGCTGTAAACTCGTTTGTTTGTAAAGGCATCACCATCAACACTGGTCCAAAGGCAGGTGAAACGCTTGCTGATGAGGCTGTTTTAAAGAAGCCCCAGCCACCGAGAAGCTCCAGGAAGTCCATCTTCGTCCAGGCTGCAGCTCCTGTGCCCAGGCCACAAGCGAGCTCACTGGACGTTACAGTACAGGGTGTGGCCATTCCACTCAAGGTGTGTTTCAATCCTGCTGGACATGAAGATCTGAAGATCCACCTGACTTCTCCTCTATCACCTGTTCTTCAGCCAAGCCCTCCTCCTCAGCCATGTCCCCAACTTTGCCAGGCAGTAGGCTGCACCAGCCCACAGGCCGAGAGTGCAGATCGGTCGGCAGCGGACCTTCAGACCGATGCCATACACCTGGTCCAAGTGTTGCAGTTAAGCTCCTCCACTGTCCAGCAGAATGACGAGAGCTCCAAAATTCTCAGGGGACACTCAGCTAACCCCATCTGCTGATTTGTGAAAGCATTTAGGAAGGCTGAGCTGGAAGGTGAAAGTCAAGGGAACAGCACAAACGAGACGAACCAGCATAAGAACACGAGGCTCGAAGTGAAAAGAGGTGCAAAACAAAGGCCAAAAGCAGGAAGAGATGCAACGCCGTCACTGAGGATGATGATGGTTCTCAAGGACCTGATGTTGCTCCCTCAGTGAATGAGCAGGAAATCATCTGCTTCCTGTGTGTCCCATCTCCCTGAGCCCCAAGTAGGAGGATGAAGAAGAGTGGGAGTTGAAGCTGCTGATTTGAGACTCTGAGGATGGAGATCATCTTGTAAAGTGGACTTCAAGACAACAAGCACCAAAGTATAAGAAACCACCTACCACCCTGATGCCCAAGACCAACACTTTCAATTACTACAGAAGCACCAGCAAAATAAGTAAATAAATAATTGCATTGAATTCTGGGGTATTTTTTCTATTTGTTATATGCATATATTCATTTTTATAGTTGAGATTCTCTTCAGAAGCAGGACAGTTTAATCTCATGTAGTTTGTTATAGTGAACATTACACTTTGATTGTTTGAATATCATACCGTCCTCTTAAGTAGCTTCTTACAAAGTTTGTAGGTTCTTTAAAAAGTACCAGAATTAAAATGTAGTTAATTCCATCAGTATTGCCCTCTGTATGAAAGGTTTGGTATTATAAAGCCTCGCCAAGTGTAAACAGTGTTTCTGTAGAACATACAGTTATGCTGTTTTACATTCCATTTTAATAAATAAATAAACATATAACAACAGAGCAGAGAAGAAATCTGTAGTTTCTGGCTTTGAAATGGTCTTGTGCCATTGGAAAATACCACTTGCCTCGACAGTATTTCCAGGGAGACAGAAATATGATCATGCTGCGTTGTTTTCTAAGTGTAATTTTGGGACCAAGAGCAATTTTCTCCTTGCCCAAGGCCCTAACATATGAGCTTTAAAGTTAAACTGTTCTATTCTATGGTTTTGTTCTAAATATAGTCTAATCACTTACACTAAGATCAACAAAAATAAAAGAATGTGGAATAAAAGACTTCAGCTCTTGTGGAAGGAAGGAAAAGGTCTTCTTCTTTGAGCTTCAGGTGGCAAGATGGTTCCCGGACAACCACAATGCAAAGATCATCACAAAACATCCTTTTTTATATCCTGTTTGGGGTGAAGAAGTAATCACCCCTCCCTTTTACATAATACCACATCATCTTAGTCCCCATTATATCCCGATTCTGCACTTTCCTTGGAAACCCTTATTTCCAAACATACATGACATCAATTTTTTCAAAACTTGGCTGTAGCAAGCCGTTCCATCCTCTCAAGGCGAGCAATTTAACTCTTGCTTTATTAACTGGCTCCAAAAACTGGTTTCTACAGGTTCTTATCAGCTTACTTCGCTCTTTGAGGGTCAGCTCGCCCTCATCTTTTACTATGTCAGCAGTGCTTACTGGCTTCTGGACACTTCTATAGCTTCGGGGACTCCTCAATGTCCAAACCTCCCTTACACAAGCAAATCATGGCCTATCCCTAGTGAGAGAATTAATATTCTTTTATTAATCAACTTTATCTGTATGATTATAACTCATTTAATGATTAGGATAGTGATTTAAGGAAACATTTAATTAAAACTCCAACAGTAACATAAACAAAGTTTCTTTACAAATAAACATCTATATAATATTTTTATAATCCCTGCTATAAAACCAGCATAGACCAGCCAAAACCAGCAAAAGGTGTGTTTGGATGCTGGTATGTTGGTTAACCAGCACAACCACGCTGGGTGACCAGCTAAACCAGCATAATCC
The DNA here is from genome assembly GCF_904425465.1 of Colossoma macropomum. Classification (NCBI taxonomy): domain Eukaryota; kingdom Metazoa; phylum Chordata; class Actinopteri; order Characiformes; family Serrasalmidae; genus Colossoma; species Colossoma macropomum. Next base: position 11,817,416 of record NW_023494806.1, read on the forward strand.
AGCTTAGTCAAATTTAGACCAGTGTGGAATTCATGCTGTTCTTTGTTGTTTTTTTCAGCAGGGAGATCTGTTTAATAGATAATGGACAACAGATTCATATGATTCTCATTTTTTCCCTGCAGACCTTCAGGTTTCTGCTCAGGGAACAGACAATGTGAGGATCCAGAACATGGAACGTGATCTCTGTCAGTTCCAAACAGACAGAAGTCACTGTGCCCTTCAGTCTGTAAAGGTCATGTGATGTTACATTAGTCCTTTATAAAGAAATGGACAATAAATCATCAGGGGTGTGAAGCCTTGACGAATATTAAAGTGTGTCCAGTGTCTTTGAGTGTCTTTGGCATGGTTGGTCCTGGTGCTGTGCTGGACAGTCATGCTGTAGTCCATGTTTCATGAGGTCTATTTTCTACAAAGGTCAGTGTTGTAAAATCTACATCACTGCTAGGCCTCTAGAAGGAGAGAAAAAAAAGAGTTTAAAAAATAAAACTTTATCATTTGTATACAGGTGTGCAAACAAGTAATCAAATCAGTTACAGGGTGGGAAAGACCTACATAGCACACTCTTAGCAAACAGGGCTCTATATAGTACTATAAAGGGTTCTTTGGCTTAGAACAACAGTGGAATCATTTTTGGTGCTATATAGACCCCTGTTTAAAGTGTTTTATATAGAACCATATAAAATGTTTCTACATAGAACCCTTTACGGTGCTATAAATAACCATGTTTTGCTTTGTCTGAATTTATTTTGCTCTATTTTAAATTTGATAGAAAATTCTTGTAAAAACTGAAATGTTGTTGCACAGACTACTTTACAAAATGACTGGTGACCATATTGTACTTGCAAATAATTGTATTTATTGAGTTAATGCAGACAAACAGTTCAACTTAAGTCAATTCAAAATGGCATTTGTCCATACGATGATGACGAGGCTTGTTAAAAATATATTGTAATGCTGAAGCAAAACCCACACATACCAGCTGATATAAGTCAATTCACAAATAATTGGAGCTGCTACTGCGGTTCAGTAGCAGACATACTGTATATACAGATATAACTTTAGAATTAAATCTGGTGGGTGTTGGGGGTGGGGGAGCTTAACCAATAACCAGGCATGGATCTATAGGCCCATGTATTATCATAAGAAAACATACAATCCTGAAATTGATCAATTTTTTATTTTTGAGCAAAAGGAATATGAGTGATTATCATTAAAGAATTTTATTTGGGCTATGCAAAAGAACAGTTTAACATATACTATTTGCAGTATGTATTATTATTACAAATAAACTTGTAAATACTATTTACTACTCAGTTCATACTCTTTATATTATATGAACATTAAATATGATGCACTTTCACTTTTACAGTAAAAAGAATCACAGTGCATCTGTCAGTGTTGGGGAGGAGTGAACAACATCTAATTAGAAGTAGTTTACTGGTAGTTTAACTACATTCATATTTACATAGTGATTCAAGTAGTAAAATTCCTTTTTTTGCCAGTTTTGTGTAGTTATCTATTGAAACTACAAACAATTGTGGGCCATAAAAAGCTGACATTCCTTGCGTTTTCCCACGAATAGTGGAGTATTTTATCATTTATTTATTTATTTGCTTATTTATTTTTTGGTTGTTGTATGACCTGTGATCAAGTGGGCACCTTTTGCAATAAACTCAATTGTGTGGCATTTTTTTTTTGCTGGGATGTGACTTTTCTGTATTATATTTTATCATCATTTCTTACCACATCACATTGTCAGTTTGATTTTTTCTTTCACGAAGTAGTTTGAACTTCTTTATGAAGTTTTAGTTAACCAAACTAGATTTCTCCCCAGGGTAATTTTGATGTAGTTCAGCTTTTTCCAGTGTAAAGTAATTGGTAGCTTTTAAAGCTATACTTTCAAATTAGCTTCCCCAACACTGGACTCTATCAACCACATTTGGGGTTAAAAATGTGATGTTATTATTATACAAACCCTCAGGACCGGAGTGGGACTTGTCTTCAGAACGGTAGTTATATGATGCAGACCAGCCCACCTTAAATTCTAACTGTATTTCTCCTGCTACACACACATTGCCTTTGTGCAACATAGGTTAGCTAATTTTTTCTAGCTAAAATCTGTGCATTTTTTATCTTATCTTAGTCTTATCTCTTATTTATTATTTATATGCTGAGATACACAAGGTGGCTAGATAGTGATCAAATGAAAACTAACGAAAGATTTTGTCTTAAATGTGACACAATCCTGACAGTCAGTACGCTACAAACGATGCTAACGTTAGCTGAGTAACTTAACATCCTGTCAGCATTTCTCACCGCCCACCTGCTCAGAAATCTCTCCATCCTCCTTAACTAGCTCTTTCATACCTTGGTTCTCTGCAGTTCTTGCCGCTACTGTCCATATTCACACAATTCACGTATGAAAATTGCGAAAACAGTAACGTTATCTAGCTAAGTTAGCTATTAAACTCAGTGGAGCTCTGTCTGCTGTGTTAGCAGCACCACGTCGTTCCGCTTCATTTGCTAATTTCTCTGATATTAGCTTCCTACTGAAATATCCGCTCCACCTTAAATAGTGCACGCTAGCGACCGAACATGCGTCTGAAAGTGCAGCATCATTTAAGGTGGAACAGGAAATGAGAATAAGACGCTGCTTCAACTTCATCTAATTTCTATCCACTGTACGAGTTACAGTCAGTAAACACGGGGCTGTACAACTTAAGGTGGGGGGCACTGGTTGAGCCTATTAAGGGATGATTCCGTATTTTACGGGACGGTTGGCAAAGGCAGGTTATGATTAAACAGGTCTCTTCATGTCCCAAAGCAAATATACAGTAACGTTATTTGCAAAGTGAATACGAGTGTATATTTTAGGCTGCAAAAGCATCAGCTGACTGACAAATGTTCAAATAAGCCAGCAGTCATTAGCTGCTTAGCTAACTAGCTGCTTAGCTAACTGTCTTGGCTACAAAGACATAAAATAGCACACATATAATAAACTGCGTTCAAAATTAATAGTCATTACTTTTGATAACGAAAGTGTTGTATTTGATTGTTTGGACCCGAAAAAGATTGACAGGTGCCCCGCCCACTTGTGTTCCGGTCTGACGAAAATCGTGGCTGATTGCCTTATTTGGTCATAATGTAATCAATGACTCACGCGTTATGTCCAAATATGGGCATGCTGATGACATCATAATGGGAAGCCAGGTACATAAATGCTGGACGTGCACAGAAGACGGCATTACGCATTTGACTCTTCGTCGGAGCAGACTGTTATCACTGTTTTACAGCACGTTCTTTAAAACTCATTCTTTTACACCACAGTTTTTTCTTCTTTTAGAAAAAGAATCAAACAGAAACAGAACTTGCACATCTGCTTCCCCAGAATTCTTTTTCTTGATTCTCCTGTGAAAAATTCTGAGGTACAGATATGGAGGAGAGCTACAAGCAGTGGATCTATGAGGAACACATGTTGTATAAAAAAGTTTCTGTTGGGCCAGTGCCACTGCGTTATTATTATTGCTCTCCGACTGTGTGTGTACCTACTTTTACAATCGACAGCGGTTCTTGTTTCCCCAACATTCGTGAGAAAGAACGCAAAACCGTGAAGAACCCTCCAAAGAAGCCAAGGCCCACCAAGTTTCCACCACTGCCTGTGAAGGGTGAAGTTGGAAACTTGCTTGTTTGTCAAGGCCTCGCCATCAACACTGGTCCAAAGGCAGGTGAAACGCTTGCTGATGAGGCTGTTTTTAAGAAGCCCCCACCACCGAGAAGCTCCAGGAAGTCCACCTTCGTCCAGGCTGCAGCTCCTGTGCCCAGGCCACAAGTGAGCTCGCTGGACGTTACAGTACAGGGTGTGGCTGTTCCACTCAAGGTGCATTTCAGTCTTGCTGGAGATGAAGATCTGAAGATCTCCCTGCCTCCTCCTCCATCAGCCGTCCTTCAGCCAAGCCCTCCTCCTCAGCCATGTCCCCACCGTGCCAGGCAGCAAGCTGCACCAGCCAGCAGGCCGAGAGTGCAGATTGGTCGGCAGCGGACCTTCAGACCGTGCAATGCACCTGGTCCAAGTGTTGCAGCTAAGCTCTTCCACTGTCTAGCAGAGTGACAAGAGCTCCGAAATTCTCAGGGGACACTCAGCTGACCCCATCTGCTGACTTTGTGAAAGCATTTAGGAAGGCTGAGCTGGAAGGTGAAAGTCAAGGAAACAGCACAAACAAGACGTACCAGCATAAGAACACGAGGCTCAAAGTGAACTTTGGAAAGAGGTGCAAAATGAAGGCCAAAAGTATGGAGCACACATGTTGTATAGAGAAGATTCTGTTGGGCCAGTGATACTGCATTCTTATTATTGCTCTTTGGCTGTGTGTGCACCTGCTTTTAGAATCAACAGTGGTTCTTTTTTCCCCGACATTCGGGAGAAAGAATGCAAAACTGTAAAGAACCCTCCAAAGAAGCCAAGGCCCACCAAGTTTCCACCACTGCCTGTGAAGGGTGAAGCTGTAAACTCGTTTGTTTGTAAAGGCATCACCATCAACACTGGTCCAAAGGCAGGTGAAACGCTTGCTGATGAGGCTGTTTTAAAGAAGCCCCAGCCACCGAGAAGCTCCAGGAAGTCCATCTTCGTCCAGGCTGCAGCTCCTGTGCCCAGGCCACAAGCGAGCTCACTGGACGTTACAGTACAGGGTGTGGCCATTCCACTCAAGATGTGTTTCAGTCCTGCTGGACATGAAGATCTGAAGATCCGCCTGACTCCTCCTCCATCACCTGTCCTTCAGCCAAGCCCTCCTCCTCAGCCATGTCCCCACCGTGCCAGGCAGCAGGCTGCACCAGCCCACAGGCCGAGAGTGCAGATCGGTCGGCAGCGGACCTTCAGACCGATGCCATACACCTGGTCCAAGTGGTGCAGTTAAGCTCCTCCACTGTCCAGCAGAGTGACGAGAGATCCGAAATTCTCAGGGGACACTCAGCTGACCCCATCTGCTGACTTTGTGAAAGCATTTAGGAAGGCTGAGCTGGAAGGTGAAAGTCAAGGGAACAGCACAAACGAGACGAACCAGCATAAGAACACGAGGCTCAAAGTGAAAAGAGGTGCAAAACAAAGGCCAAAAGCAGGAAGAGATGCAACGCCGTCACTGAGGATGATGATGGTTCTCAAGGACCTGATGTTGCTCCCTCAGTGAATGAGCAGGAAATCATCTGCTTCCTGTGTGTCCCATCTCCCCAAGCCCCAAGTAGGAGGATGAAGAAGAGTGGGAGTTGAAGCTGCTGACTTCAAGACAACAAGCACCAAAGTATAAGAAACCACCTACCACCCTGATGCCCAAGACCAACACTTTCAATTACTACAGAAGCACCAGCAAAATAAGTAAATAAATAATTGCATTGAATTCTGGGGTATTTTTTCTATTTGTTATATGCATATATTCATTTTTATAGTTGAGATTCTCTTCAGAAGCAGGACAGTTTAATCTCATGTAGTTTGTTATAGTGAACATTACACTTTGATTGTTTGAATATCATACCGTCCTCTTAAGTAGCTTCTTACAAAGTTCGTAGGTCCTTTAAAAGTACCAGAATTAAAATGTAGTTAATTCCATCAGTATTGCCCTCTGTACGAAAGGTTTGGTATTATAAAGCCTCACCAAGTGTAAACAGTGTTTCTGTAGAACATACAGTTATGCTGTTTTACATTCCATTTTAATAAATAAATAAACATATAACAACAGAGCAGAGAAGAAATCTGTATGGATGTATGGAACAGCCTAAATGAATGACTTCAGGGCCTGTCTAAATGAAATATTGACGTTGTTTATTGGAAAAAAAAGTAATGAATTAAATTTACTTGATTCAGGTGCACCTATGCCCCTTGGCCAGAGTTAACCAGTGAATGACATTGGTAAATTTGACTTAATAATTGTGAAAGATTGTTTTAATATTTAATGATACTTTTGCATTATCACCATATTGGACAAGCTAGAGAGACAGCTTGCTAACACATTACATAATTACATTAAATACATCATAAGACAAATTAAAATTAATAAAGAACTATTGTAAATTAATAAACTCAATTTAAAAAAAAGTATAGCTGTTCTTCCTCTCAATCCCATTTTTAAAATTCAATGCAGAGAGAACTGAACTGTGTTCAACTTATGTAGCAAAAGGTCTGAAACAGTGATTTCATATCACAGTATCTCTCTTGGATAAATCAGTCTTAAATACAGTTTGCGTCACATCAACAGCACTTTGCAGCTAGAGCTGTCAGAGCCATCATGTGGATCAAACATGTAAATACACCTTGAGTGCTATTTCTATATGCAGTAGTAACATTTTTGCTCTTTGCAATGTTTTTTGTGTGTTTTATAGTTCATACACATCATGTACAGATGTTGACATGCATACTCTTAAAAAGATGTTTCTTTAGTAAAGGAAATGTTCTATTTAGAACCATTAGTTCTATGTAGAACCATTTCATGCTTAAATGGTTCTTTGCATGGTGAAATGGTGGAGAATGTGTTGCAAATGGTTCTATATAATGGGTCTCAATGACATCAAAACAATAGAAGAACCCTTTTTGGTGCTATATAGAACCATTTTCAAAAAGGTTTTTTATAGAACCATATACAACACGTTCTCCATCAATCTGAAGAACCATTTCACCATGCGAAGAACAATTTAAACATGAAATGGTTCTATATAGAATTCATGGTTCTAAATAGAATGATTGCCTTTACTAAAGAACCTTTGAAGAACCATCTTTTTAAAGTGTGTACCTACAGTGGACAAACCACTTTTCCTTCAAAATGACACTTTGACAATACCAACTGTATTGTGATCTGTCTTTTCTGATCTGGATGAAAAAGAAGACGTGAACAGTGAAGAAGGTTCATGTATGCTGATACAAAGTCAAATGGAATCAAAGTGTGAAACGGATAAAGGCCCTTTTTCACCAACTTACCAACGAGCTAAGAGTGACGTGAAGGTAAGTGTAAGTCAAGATTTAAGGTAATGCTGATGCAAAATGTACTTTGTGTGATAAATTAGCTTCTCACATTGTCTTTGTACTGCATGTGATCCCTTAATATTCATCTTTGAAGTCATTCTGTTCACAATAGAGTGTAGAGATGGTGCAGATTTGAACATTTTTTTAATCACTTTGTCTCAGTGTTTCCGAGGCAGAGTTCACAAATTACCCATGAATGAGCAGAAGCGTGTGGTCATTACTGTATAATTTTCTGGTCATTTTTGTATCGCCTTGCCTTTTTACAAAGCTGCAATTTCTCAGCAGGCCTAAGTGCAGGCTAATCAATAAAACACTTTGGGAATATTTCAAGAAATGGCCTCAAGAAAAGACAGATCAATGAGTGATCAATAACTCATGCTGAGTTCAGTGCCTGTTATGGTCACCATTAAATTGCTCAGAGAATGAATTTTATAATGGACATCATTAGATTGCCCATTGGGGGAATTGTGGTATCTATTAAACACACAAAGCCAAAACTGAAGACCTTCAACCTAAAGCTCCCTCATTACATACCAAAGAATATTGCGGTGACTTAAAAACGATTTGGGATAGTTTTGTAAAAGCATCTAAGTTCAATATTCAGTATTCTTTAAAACCTTTTTGTATGCATGCAAATATTATACTGCATAATCATAGATCTTGAAGTATTGTCCAGCAAGGAATTGTTTATTATTGTTCATCTATTGCAAATTTTAAACAAGTTATATCAATGCACACAATTCAGTACTATCCTATAGACTACACATAATGTCCAAAAGTATCCAGACGCTCTGTCTAAATAATGCATTAATTTACATTAAGGTTTCAGTTGCACACATTCAGCTTGTATAATCTCCATAGAAAAGCATTGCCAGTAGAATGGGATGCTACAGAGCAGCTGCACTTGTGCCTATGGTCGGCATGCCCAATGCTTAGTGTCAGCTAGAAGGGTATAAGTAATTGGGCATGTATGGTCCAGAACTAATAATTCAACATCACTACTTGTCACAGCAATGTTTCAACATCTAGGGTAAAGACTTCCCAGAAAAGTAGAGGCTGTTATTGCAGTAATGGGAGACAAACTCCCTATTATTAACCTTGACTTCAGAAGAAACACTTGGGCCCAATCCCATTTCTTCTTTTTGCCCCTACCTCTTGTTTTCGAGTGTCACCCTAACCCCTTGGAACTGAGTTACAAGGCGTAGTAGTTGAAATCTTGCCCTACGAAATGGGACAACCCTCAAATTAAAGAAAAAAAAAAAACTTGCTTCAATATTCATTACTAGCGGTGCTCTGTAGGCGACCCAGCCCGTCTTCAGTGATAGCAGAGAAGGGAAAAGTTCAGCAACCTCACTGCTGGGCTGTAGTTACATTTAGGGCATCACATGCTTTCAAAGAGGGGGTATCGCCCACCACTAATTCTTTGGTGATACAAAGCTGAAGTCAGTTATTCACCAGCTTCTTGTTCGAATTTTCCCGTTCCACCTTAAATAGTGCAGGGAAACAGGAAAGTTAGCTAGGTAGCTACGGAGACATTAGAATGTTATTGGCGATTTTTTATGCTTGTTATGAAGAAAACGACCATAATACATTGAAACGACATTAAACTAAGATGATACAATCTTTTGGAGCGTGCCTCTGAAAAACCTCCGTTTGGAGGGACGTGTAGCCCTAACGCTTCGCCCTACCCATCTATCTTAACAAAAATTGGGACACCCTAACCCTAGACGTGAACACGCAAAACAGAGGGCTAAGGGCTAAGTGGTAGGGGCAAGGAGTGAAATGGGATTGGGCTTTGATGAGCAGAGGTCTACAAACCTTTGGAGATATAGTGTGTTTCAAACACACATAATATTATTTTCCATTTAAAATGTGCTGCTCTTTTGTCTTATGATACACATTTACCTTAAGATTATTCTTAGCTTCTTTACATGCACACTAAAACCTCAAACCTGAATAGATAATATATATTATTCAATCATGTTGCTCCCTTTGTGTTGCTTCTCCAACGCATGAGCTGTCCTGCTGGTAACTGAAAGGTACCATCATGGCAAAGCTCTGGGTGGCTGTAGGTAGTAACTGATCTGTGAAAGACATAAAAATGAACATAGAAAATGTTTCTGTAGTTTCTTTAAAAGTATTGCTGTCATAAGAAAGCTTTGTCACTCTGAAAGAGAAATTTCATAGTACATAAGGAAAACCTACGTCAGGCCTAAACTGACATTTTGAAAGCACGTCTATTAAGCATGTAATGATTTCTGTGCATATCAAAAAATCAAATCTATCTTTTCTGAGAATCTCTCATTTACCATCTTGCATGGAAGCCACTGTCAATGATTAAAACTAGACATCTGGGTGCCTCCTATCAGACTAAAGTGGGGGAGAAGGGATAGGGACTTATGTTATTGCTGCATTCATGCTCAAATGACTGGGCTTTTCATAAATCAGTTATAAATTTTAGGGGTTGTAATTTTGGGGTTTATGTTGTAGGAGGGCAGGTATTGACAAAGTTCTTATGGTGAACCAATCTATGTAGTATATGATCAGAGCTCTGTAGACTGATTTTTAACATTTATAACATAAATAATTTTTTTAATTAAATCTTAAGCACAGAATTAAAAATCATATCAAACCTGAAAATATATGCACTGTTAGGCTTCATGTACACATGCATGTAAGCTGTGCGCATGGTGCAAACATTAATATATATAAACATTGATATGTAAACACAAGGCTCATACTTAGGCACTTATTTTTGCTGTAATGAAAACTGTATTGTTTTAAGACACTGTTGTATCTTACGGACTCTTATGTAACATTACACTCCTAATTTCTGTCAGCCCCACAATCTGGAAAAGGTCCTAAAATGTAATTGGCAGCGGGCATTAAAGTGTGGCTGGACAATGTGATGCAGCATAAATAAGACAGTAGTAAGTTGTTTTTTAAGAAAAGCTGCTGAATCTTAGTGACCCGACACTCACCGCTGATGTGCTGAGGCATGGCTGCAAGCTGAGCTGACTCTGGTTTACTGAATGGTGAGTAATGCAGCTCATCCAGCGTCATGCCAGGGTGCTTCTTGTGTCTTGCACGGCAGTTTTGAAACCAAACCTGTGAATGTGTTAATTCTTAACCTTAAATTCTAAGTGTAGTTATTGATAAAAAAATGACACATACTTTACATTATCGTGATATTCTTTTGTCAAGCCAATTTAGATTCACCAGTTTGTTCAGATAACATAAAAAGATGTTTTTGTTGTTCTGAATTATTTCAGGGTTAATGATCTTATAATCTTAAAGTTGTTTTTTTGTATAATTCAGTCAGTGAGATAAAGTCATTCAGAGTGTTTTGGTGCAAAGTCAATTAGATAAACTTACAGCCCTAGATTTTCTTTATAATGGTGGTGATAGGAATCAGGAGTTCAACATCTCCAATGCAAATATAGCCATTTTATTTGGTTTCCAAAGTAACCAGTGAACCTACTCGTCTTCTGAATTTTTACAAGTTGATAATGGTAGAATAGTGTTAAATTGAGTACTGTTTTGCCAACCTGCATGATTATGCCATAAATTCCTGTAAAAATACAGCTTAGACAAAAATCTCTAAAACGACGTCTCAGCGATCAAGCAACCTATTTGCAACAATTTCATGTATGTACTTTTGGTGAAACATTAAATGCTTCAGGCATTTGGTTCCTATGACCACCACTGGGAACAATTCTGACATTAAGTTTCTCCAGAGCAGTGCATTTTACATTAAACCACTCTGATAACTGTTTATATCTAAACCATTCATTTAAGCAGAAATTTTGAAAATTGGTGGAATTCTCCTTTAAGGCACCCAAATGGCTTTTATAAGCTTAAATACCAGATAATTTTTTACAGTGTCAATATGATGCTTGATAACTACTACGAATCCAATATATAAGGTATTTAGTTGTAAGAATGAAGAATGTGATGGACCCACAGACAGCATATCATCACTGTCCACAAAAAAAGTATCTCCATTTTTTGAGTGTATATTTTGAACTCATCAATCATCTGTTCATTACACTGTATGAAACATTCACGATCAGTGGACCAATACTTGGAATAAAACCTTTTAACATTACACATACTTTTCACATACTTTTTACATTAACTACATTACATTTTACATTAACTTACATTAAAAGTTAAGAACATTTTTTTCCTCTCCTGTAAAGTTACTATTTTGGAGATACTTATTTTTCTTTGGACAGTAATAATATCAGAGCTTAAAGGTTAATCAGAGTTTTTTGTTTTCACAGTTCCTGAATACAGAATGAAAGAATTGCTACAGAGCACTGCTTTACTTTACCATCCACAACATGTACATATATGTTCGCATCACTGCATGGTGTTGCTCTACCTGTATAACTCTTCGGCTCAGTCCCGTCATGCCTGCCAGTTTCTGCAGAGTCTGAGCATCAGGATTGTTATCCTGGGTGAACTGTATTTGCATGACCTGAGTAGAAAAAAGTGACTTGTAAGGGCAACATCATGATGCAGAAGCATCTATTCTTCAGTGTGGAACAGCTAGAATACCTGTAGCTGCTCTGGGGTGAAGGAGGTGCGGGCTCTTTTGGAAGGCTTCGACAGGTAGTCCGAAGATAAAGCTCCCTCTAGACCTGAACATTCGCAAGAGGGAAAAAAAATGATTTCACACACTCCTGTAATTAATATTTTACCATTACACTAAAGCAAGTATGTGACATTATCATAATTAACACTGCACTGTGCATAATAAGCTTGGGTACACTTAGCTTACACAAATACATTATTTAAAATGTAACAAATTAAAAACTAGTCAGGTTTGTCTTGTGAATAATACCATAACCCCCACATTTTATTCCCTTGTTGTGATATCAGGAATCATTAAGACTAAGCGTCTAGATGTTTTTCCATTTTTTTCCATTTAACTATAGTATGGAAAGAAAACTGTCAAATTAGTTTTTTGACAGATCCTACCAAGAAAGATACTTAGATAAGTGTGAAGCTGAGTTTTGTTAAAATATATCCAAAGTATTGATGAATAACGCTTTCATGCAGAAAAACGTTCTTATTTTGTTAAGTAGTAACAGCATTTACATTTCCAGGGACAATGCACAGTAATTTAGCCACTATAGAACCTGGACAGATACAGGACAACAGCACTGACCAGCGTTCATGCAGTTACTTATAACCTGCATGATGCATGCAGAAACCTAAGGTGTTGTAATGTAACAGCACAATTAACAGCAGTAATATCCCCAAATGTTTTGAACTGACCCTGCTCTGCTGCCACACTTTCCACCACAATGTCATAGTGTATGCGGCAAAGAACTCTGCTGTCCACTAAGCCGAACTCCTCTCCCGTTGACAGCTGTCTTTTGCAGGAGAAACATGCGAAGCAGGCCAGGTGATATGTGTAGTTTTTGGCTCTGCGGACCCAGTCAGTAGCGCTGACGTGATGGCCACACCAAGCACATTTAATACCAAAGGTACTGAAAAACAAATGAAGCTGCAATGAGTGTTTTCATTATCTGAGACCTCACATTATCTTTTGTTGTTGTAACACTTGGAGGTTTAAAACTATAGCAAGTACAAATTTATAAGTGCATTTAGTTCAAATGGAGAACTCATTAGTTGTAACACATTTACAGTGTCTTTTATCTAAACCTAAATGAAACAAATTCATTATTTTGATATAAACCATCTCTTAGATCTCATAGGTGACATTAGAAAAATAGGTCTTATTCACCAACCATTCTTAAGAAGAAATTTCTTCTTAAAACCCACTTATTCAGTTTTTGCAAAAATTCTGACATTCATCAGTGTTTTCTAATTTGGGATGAGTTCTTAGGTAAGAACAGAATCGAACAACCTCAAGAGCACAAAGGTGTGAACAATTCTGCGGTTTAAGAACGCGTCATGAATCTGACATAGACTTTTTCTCAGGACCTTTCTCAAGAACACATTTAAGCTAAAACTTTCACTGTTAGAAATAAAGGTTCTGTGCAGGCACATTTCTCCTTTATCAACGTACAAACAATGTAAATGTCAAAGGTACAACAGTGGTTTTAAGGTCCAATTATGTGTAGGAAGGTGTTGATGAATGAGGCCCAATGTTCTTGTCTTCTTATGTATTAATGAGGTCTACAATAACTTTGTTCTTAATAATAAATAAAGCCTTTTGCGAGTATTTTTACTGGCAGTCAGAATTTAGGTGCCTGTATTACAAAAAGTTACAGGGTCTTTCAATAAGAAATCCAAACAAAGCTCACCTGTTATAATCCATCTTACAGAAAATCTCCTGATTCCTGATGTAGCAGCTGTTGTGTTGATGTAAAGGTGTTCTGCACACGGAGCACTTCATACATTTTATATGCCAAGTTAAATCGTTCACCTGAAAAACAGTCTTCATCTGTCATCTGTTTCAGAAAGCACTTACTAATCAGTGACAAAAACAACCTATAAAACCATAGAACTGCTAGTACTCATCATCTGTCTATTTATATAATAGGCTAATATAAGATCATACAATATCATTTGATGGAATTGCAGTAAAAGCACCAGCACTAATTCTACTAACAGGATAATATTAATATTAATAACGATAATAATATTCATTTTCATTGGTACATTTATTACAATAAGTGCACTCTGTTAAGTCTTTTGCTGCTATTTCACAGAAGCTCATAAGCACCTTTAACAAGTATCTGTCCTGTATTTCCTGTGTACATCGAGCACAGATGGGAGTCTCCTCATTTAATGAAGATACTGGCGATGGTTCTTCTTTCAAACCGTCGTGTGTTCCATTTGAGATCGACTACACATAAAACATAAAAACATTTTCTTCATGCATTATGTTTTCCTTTTTTAAGTCAGAAGATGAGATTTATTAAGACAAAGCCCAATAGCCCTTAAGACTATAATAAATGGTAATAAAAAGACAATAATATTTCTGAAATAACATGACAGATAGTTGTCCAGTTTAAACTCACCATTTCTGAAGGTGATGGCCACTGCAGCAGCTGGGTGCTCTCTGGCCTCACCTTAAGCCTGTCCTGTTTTATAGGCCCCTAACAATGAGAAAACTGCATGGCTACATCAGCAGGCCCTAATTACCTCTGAACTGGAATCGATTAACTCCTGCTCTTAACCTGGAACCCTTGAAAATAATTATCTTACCTCATCCAAACCAAAAAACCTCCCTGCTCCCTGCAATTAGTAATGACTTGAAGTGCCCCGGTAAGGATGTAGTGAGAGTGTCAATTTCAGCTGTCCATCAAAAGGGATCGAGGCCATCCGCAGCAGCATAAATTCTGCCAAACAACTGTAGGTTGAAAACTGAAAACCTATATAGACGTCTGGCCTTCACTTTGTATGGAAACCACTGATTTTTGACAGATAGAGGAATTGAAAGGCAGGGAAAAAATTATAATGTACTATGAGAACACAGCAACTGAACACTGGAAAAGTTTTTTGTTTTCTTTAGTAAAGCAGTCCATGGGTACAGTTCTTCTTTACTCCTGGTTGTTCTAAAATGTGTTTGAAAAGACTTTTTACCAGAACAGCAACATCTCATTTACTATAAGACACTGTAAAAGATGACTTGTTTTCATTGTACAGAAATCAGTTATCCTTCACTATCCTATTAGATATTTTGAGAAAATCATGAGTTCTTCATCTGCACTCACAGACCAACATGATCAGACTGCTGAAGATTTCTGGCATGTAAAACAGAACTACACAAGAAAATGACGAGATCTTACACTTTTCTTATGGAAATGTAATTCAGACCAGGGTAGCCAGGGTAGAATATTTCTGTCCTCCTTAGGGAGATTGTTTTAACAGAGAGGGGAAGCCTGTTTTCCTCATAACCTCCTAAATGTTGTAAAATGCATATTGCATTTGCAGAAATGCAATTACACAGTTCATCCAGCAGGGGTCTCTTCAGGATCTCCAAACTGCCCTGCTCTTCCTTCAAAGACCACCAGTTCACTTCGATGCTCAGTTTATGGAGTTAAAAAGGTCTAATTGTGCGGACAGCATTGGTCACTACTGGTCGTTTTCACATACTTAAAACACTTGGTGACAGTGAAACGCGGGGTGAAGCTGGTAAAAACGCTTGCAACTCGATACACGTCTCGCAGTTTAATCATGAGCGCTCTGTTGGTGCCTGCGGGTCAGGGGCGGAGGATCCCTTCATATCCGCTGTAGAGGAAAGTGTACCACTTCACAGCTGTTTTCTCGTCGAGTCTGGTTGGCAGGACGTCCCACGTTCAGCATAACGTAATCCACTTTCCCGTAAAGGCATGCAGAGTCGAGTTTAACTAAGGCACATGGAAGGTTTCTTGCCCTGCACTGCTTTGGAATCATTTTGAGTCATTTTAAGTCATTTTCATTTCTCTTGACCCTCCAGGTCGAGTTTCTGCAGTTTTCAGGAGTTCGCTGTGTATTATCTTACAATGAAAGGTAAGCAGTGGAAATGTGTTCCTTCACATCAGAAGTTACAGATATTTTACTGTTTTTTTAAGTGGCCATTAGAATAACCTCAGCGTTTCTGTCCTCTGCAGTGAACCTGGTTCTTCTCCTTTGGGCATGTACCATGGTGCAGGAATGGACTTTATGCCTTGGTGAAGAGGAAAACTCGGTAAAAGCCAAAAATGGTACGTAGACAAACAATGGAACGCACCTTTTTGCCAGCTGTTTTTACTTGTTTCAACCTTGGCCAAGACTTGCTACAGTTCATACTAAAGGTTCTGCGTTGTTGCACTGACTTGATGTTTAGGTTTTGTGAACTTTCCCGATAGAGGTGGGCAATATGGCAAGAATATAGTATTGTGATACTATAGAAACTATAAAATACTATAGAAAATATTATAAACGATATGTCACAATATTAATTTTCAGACATCTGATCAGTTAGAATAGAGAAAAAAGAACCAGCAGTGCGACATTAAAAAAAATACTATCAAAAACTGTGAATACAATGATTTTTATTCACTATTTGGCATACTATATTGCACTAAATCCAGTTAAACATTACTAATTTTGCTCTCTTTATAATGAAACATTCAGTTGGTCAGTGTTTTACAGTGTTCAGAAAAGCATAATGTATTGTATTGTGGACAATTTATATACAATTGTAACTGCAACATTTAAAAATGTTGGATAAACTTTATAGTTTTATCTGTGCTCAGAAAGGTTAATATAAAGTTTAAGGTTCCATGCCAAAAAGAAAAAAAAAAAACACAGGGATTTCATTCTCATCTGAGTTTTTATGTCCCTGGAGGTATGTGTAAGGAGTGAAGAGCGTGTCTAGGCTTGAGTGGGAAGGGTTCATGTTATCAGTATAGGCCACCTACTTTTAAGCCAGATAAATGGCAGAGATGAAAGATAAATGGCAGACGTGTAAGATAAATGGCAGAAGTGTAAACTCTTTGACTGTTGTGGTTTATTAACACAAGAATACAGTATATGCTTGATGTTTTTTCTTACATTAGAGCCCCTTAATTTTATACCAGCCACAATCATTTGTAAATTAGCTACATTATTTGATTAATTCACAGTTTTGCATCACAGTTAATGAGTGAAATGAATGAGTGCACAGTTTTCTTATATTTCTATTTTCATATATTTAGTCTTAGCCAGTTCTCAAATGAAAGGCTGTTTCATTCTCTTAGAATGAACATCAGAAACACTGACCGCTCCGCTGACTGAATGCAAATATGTGGCATAAATAAGCTAAATTAAAAACTTTTTTTTCTATTGAAAGGCGAATGTTACCTCGGTGTCTCTCAGACGCTTTTGACATTATCTGTCGGTAAACTTTTTCTGTCAGTACAGGATTGTTGAGTACTACATCTCAGGTATTTCAAAAGAGAGTGCTAGGTAGGTACCATGTGAACTCAGAGACCTATAGTTGGGATTTTGCCATCTCTTTCATGCACTAAAAACGTTTCCCTTGGATTGATCCTATGGCTAAGGCACAGTTAGGATTCAACCCTAAGGCATGGAGCCATGGGGCATACCTCTGATAAACAGAAGTGTTACTTGCTGCTAGCAGGGTGATCTGTACTTCTCATTCCAAGCTCCTTCATGCAGTGTTCTCTATTCCCATCTGCATTTGCATGAAGGGCACATTTTGGGAATGTGTAACAGGAACTATTAAGAAAAATTGTTGGATAGGCTGGTTATCTCTCTTGTAATGCATGCAACCACATTTCATTCAGAAGTTGCGCTATTTTAGGCTAATGTCAGTCATTAAAGCAGAGAGAGGAAGCAACTTAAAAAAAAAACAGACACGTCTGTCACGTATCAGGCTTTACCAGGCTTGAGTTTTGTTCTTCATCCCCATTTGTTACATTAGATTTTGAAATAAAATGTGATGCATATACTTTTTACATCAATGTCCATTCTTTATCCTAATGAAACATTGTTGTATTATGTCTTCTTTTTAGTGAATCCTTGTTGCTACTACCCTTGTCAACACTGGGGCATTTGTGTGAGATACGGTCTGGATAGTTACGAATGTGACTGCACTAGAACAGGATATTATGGAAAAAATTGCACTATTCGTAAGTAAAAATGTCCTTATTCTTTTCACTTCTTCTCTCCCACACTCTCTTTTTTTTTGCTGGATAGTTTGAGTACCACTTTATTTGAAACATCAGAGTCCCAAGTCAATGCATGCTGACCTGTTTCCCAATAATAAGCACAACAACATTTGCTATATCGTAGTCCAATTACTACCTTGACTACTCTATCACAAAAAAGTTGCTCAAATTTTGTGAAATTCAGGCCAGAATGACCTTATTGGATTGTGACAGACCTGTTCCATACTGTTCTTTACATTAGATGCTAAACTAACTAAACAGACTGTTTTCAGGTAACATGGATTGGTGAAAGCATGTTTAATGGGTGTTTAGTCTTTTTTTGAAGTACAGCATTTGTATATAGTGACCAAATGTCTGCAGTAGGGTCTGCTATGAAGAAACTAGGGAAAAGAGAAGCACACTCATTCTCATTCGAACAGAATAAACAATACTGTTTTCATTAAGAAGATTGCACATACCTGGCAGACCTCTCGGGGTTTCACAGTAGCTCAGCCCCCAGGAGCATTTTGTGGGAGATGTGAACTGAATGCAGGTTCAGTATGATCTTGTGCAGCGTTCCTAAAAAGTAATTCTGTGTAAAATTTAATTTGCAAAAAGTTTGCAGTGCACCAAAACTGTGGTGGAAAGTCTCTGCAAACTACACATTACAACTATTGTAATCACAGTACTTTTGTTTACTTAAGTAGTTTCTCCAATATTTATACCCTGTTGATTATTTATTGAATGACCTTTTGTGCCACCATAGCATTTATTGAATGACCTTTTGTGCCACCTTGTCCAGTTACTGTCATATTTCACTGGGTTCCCACAATAACAATTCTGCCCATCGTGACCATTTTGCAGCGTTATTAATACAGATCATCTTGCATTCAAGTCTAGCCTTGCCACATTAAGAGTATGGGTAACATTGCGAGAGTATGGGCCACTACTGGCTGGCGCCCTAATGAGGCGTGGCCGTCAGCATAGAGGAGGCTTATGGAAGGCGAACACCCTCAGTGAAAGGGACTTAGATGTTGTTTGTGTTGTTGTTCGTCGGGTGGTGTGTGGCGTGTGTTTATTGTGTTGTTCTGTGTTGGTGAGTGGGTTTAATTAGTGTGGGTTGCTTGTCATCTTGAGGGTGAGGTGTGTGGCTGGTGCTTATCTCCCCACAGGTTCAGTGCTGTGTATGTGCTTTTCTGCCCTGGTGTTTAATAAAGAGCACTTCTCGTGGTGGAATCATGGCATCTCCTGTGTCTCACTCTACGCCATTGCTACAATATATTCATGTGCCTTCTCATATGAAAAGCAATGAATGATCAGAAGTGGTTACTTAAGGTTAGCATTGGGAGGGGATTAGTAAACATAGCTTTTTGTGTCTTCATTTGTATGAAATATAGCAAAATGCATTACATAATGAGACATTGGAAATATGAAAATGCAGAGTTCCCGATTAGGGAGCGGATAAAATTCTAAATGCCAGTAGTTCTAGCAGTGCACCATCCAGGAGAGCGGATATGCTGGTTCTATCTGGGTTAAAAATCTGGTAATATGGTAGTTGTTAGTCTCCCTGTATTCTGCTTGGAGTCTGCTCAGGTGATCAGCTTTACCTGGAATTTTTGGATATATTTCATAGGGAATATTATGTTGTGTTGTTCTATTTAGTTCTTCAAATGAAAAGTTCAGTTACCTTTCAGAATATGCGTTCTTCTGAGCTACCTTAATGACCAGGCCCATATCTCAGTTACATCAAATGTAACTGTGACATGGAAATGAGACAGAAAACCCTGTGCTATTGGCATTCAAGGATGTTAGCCACCATGAAATATCCAATAGCAATTTCTAACAGTTTTTTGCTATGGCAGAGACCCAAGCCTAACCTGCTTATGTACACAGAGCATAACTGCTGCAGCATGGAAGTTTATATGATACAGCTTTGAACTTTTACGGTCTGTGGATGAAGTAAACTTTGTAGCTCAGTTATCTAGGAATTTGTTCACGTGCCAGAAAATATCACTACAACCATGTTAACTAAAAATGATAATTTCACACTTAAATACTCCTACTATTAGGTGAAAGTAACACATTCCTGAAAGTGAAGATATTATCAGTTCTTTGACGGAAGATATTAAGCAAGGTTTCTATGCAGATTAAAAGCAGATATCACTGCTTGGATATCTTCTCCAGAAGCACGCAACCCATAAACAAGGCTTGCAATTCAAAACCAGCTTATGGTTACTGATTACTAATGGGGAATAAGTGGAGTGAGATGTCAACTTTTCATGTGAAAAATCATAAGTCTACAAAGATTTTCTATCCAACGTACTAATGTTGGGTCCAAGCACAAAGTTATTTTATTTTATTTTATTTTATGTATTTTATTTTTCCTGGTTGAAACAGCTTTCACTGGACCATCCATAGAGTGCATGAATACATGGCTTGATCTTATAAAGTCTCAGTCTTTGGGAGGTGCTGTGAAATAAACGGTTCATAACTCCTAAGTCATGAACAGCAGAATCTGAGTTTTGCTTTTATGGCTTTGTTTTTTGAATCGTTCAGACCTCCTCACTTGGATTTGCATTTTTTCTAAATATTTTCACGTGACACTGCAATCGCATAACTTTGGGCAGCCTTCCAACTTTTGTGAATTTGAGCTCAAGTCACTTATAAGAACCAGAGCTTTAATTATTATCCCAAAAATCATCATAACGTTGCCACGCTTCAAAACCTTTTAGCAGGTGCTGCTAAAAAAAGATCCAAATGCTTTGTCCAGTCCTTGCCAATCTTAACACACAGGTTATGCAATGTGACTTTGACAGAGCATGTAAATGTTGACAGACTTTGGTCATTTTTTTTTTTAGCAGGAAAATTTAAAACATCTGAAGTTCTTGCACGTTTTGTATGATCCTCACCAAACTTGACAGTGATGTGCATTATATTGCCCTCTGTCTGTATAAAAATAATGCTGAATTTACACATCTGTGGGAGACATAGCACTGAGATGCTTTTTTTGTAAAACAGATTGACTTCTGAAGACGTGAACTTTCAGGCTGGTGTTCACCACATTTCGGCACTGATGTCTCAAACAGTCATGTTTCACTTTCACATGGCAATGATAAACAGGTTTGCAGAGTTCTCTGTAAGAGCCCCCAAAGTGGGTCACCCTGAGCTTTGAACCACTTCATTGCCATTTGATAATTGTAGTTGTATTTTTGCCCATGTAATGTCGGGTCAGATTTTCTAGCTATTAAAACTTCAGTATGACTCTTTTTTGTATTTTGAGCATGCTTCCCTTTGCCAGCACAATTTACATAATACATTCAAACACTTTGCAGTGTCATTAAACATGTTTTCTTGTGGGCCATTGAACTGTTCAGACATATTTTTGAAGAGCGGTACATACAATCAGTAAAATTTTCTCTTGTGTTCCTCATAGCTGAGTTCTGGACCAGAGTCTATGAGTTCCTGAGACCCAGCCCTGATTTCACCCACTACATCCTCACCCACTTCCACTGGTTATGGGACATCATCAATAAAACATTCTTGAGGGACATGCTTATGCGAGTGGTTCTGACAGGTCAGTAACCCAGATAAGAACCTGCTACTTGCTTGTACAGAAACAGTGTAATTCAGTGGTCTTACCACACACACACACACACACACACACACACACACACACACACAATATCTAAAACGCTTATCTTTCTTGGTCGAGGTGGGGTGGTGGAGCCTATCCCAGCTGTCAGTGGGCGGAAGGCAGGATTGAAAGCATCTATAGCTCTGTTCATCATTCTAAACGCATCTGAAATTTTGCACAATATCTTTTTGCAATCTAAGAAGTTGCATCGTGTTACAATATGTAAATAAATATGCTAAAATAATATTCAAATCATATTTAAATATATATATTGAAATAAGTAACAACTCAAAATTTGTTTCTCTTTCTCCTGCAGTCATATGCAAAAAAAAGAAAATGCAGTGTGATTGCAGATCTTAATCAATTCCCAAATGGCTGCTAGGGTGTGTCTGGGCAGTTACTATGGTATTTTAGCTGCTTGCTGTGGTGTCCCAGCTGGTTTCAAAGGAGCTGCTAAGTGGTTGCCATGCTATCCCATGTGGTTATTAAGCTGTTGCTAGGTGGTTGCTAGGTTGTTGCTAGGTGGTTGCAGTGGTACCCCACATGGTTAACTGGGTGCTGCTAATGGACTTGTATTGTGACAGAAGTTGGATGCACAAACTTTTGCACCCCATTCATTCCTAAGCGGAAAAATCTTCATATAATGTTGATTGTACATAAACCAAAAGCAAACAGAAAGCTGAACAAAAGCGCATTATTCCTGAGCAGACCGACCAATCTGGAGGTGGAACGGTGTCAATATCTCAAAAAATGTGGGATGAGTTAGCGGACAAAAATCCAGCAGAAAAATAATAAGAAAAAGAAGAATATAAATTGGATAACAATAGTGTTGCGCACTGCTTTGCGATGTTCAATCACTAATACTAACAACACATCCTCTACAGAGCATTTTTTCCTGAACAATTTTTATTTATTTGCTGAATTTAACATGCTGGAAAAATAAAGCATGAAATATAAAATGTGCCAGAACCTTTGCACAGGCCACATTTTTTTCCCCCCAATGTGTTAAATCTAGCAAATTAACAGTAATTGTCCATTAGGAAACATATCATTTGAACAAGGGTACCCAAACCTTTGCATACAACTGTATGCAATTAAGGGAGTTTTTACTAGCAGCCACTTTTGTTCACAAGTTCACAAGCATGTTATTGCAAGACATCTTTTTACAGTGACTGCAGTCATAGTTGCTAGAGACCAGTAAGCCACAGACCTCAAACACCGCTCACAGTAATAACACTTATTTTGAAATATCACCATTTCAACTCTCCAAGCCACATTTATAAATGTAAGAAGGCACAACACGTTGCATGAAATTCTTTCCTGAGATATTTTTTTAGCTGGGATAGAACGGGGCTCCTGTAGAATGTTTTTATGGGAAAGAACTTGACTAAACTTGCATTTTTTTCTTCTGGTCCAAGCTTGTTGATCACTTCTCTATATCACTGTGCCTTTTTAATCCCACGCCTCACAAGCATAGCACTATTAGTAGGTGGTCCTATATGTGGTTTCTGTTATTAGAGCCCTAGTGATCTAAGTGTTAATTTCAGAGTGCGCTGCGACAGCACCAAGGCACACTTTCTCACATACATCTGGCCCTCAGGGTAGCATAGTAGCTTGTCCTGTGATATAAACACAAGGCCATACACACCATCAAACATCCCTCACAATCTGCAGACAGATCCTTCACAGCTGATGGACATCAGTCCAGGCTTCAACACAGTGTCCAAGATAAATATTTGCAGAGTGCATATTGGTTTGGGATTTAGTCATCATCCATTGCCTCACTGAATCACTTTGTGTAAATCAGAATCTGGTATGCTCTGTGTATTCACATGGACTTGCATCTGGGATGTGGATGTATGAGACATAGAGGCTCAGTCTGGAATCGGTACAGCTAGCTCACCCGTTCCAAACTTTAACTTATGCAGAATTGTCTCTGGTTTTGAGCATATCACAATTATTTTGATAAGAAAAGGAACTCATCTGATATAAAAAGAGAACTGTTTATGATCTGAATACTAGACCCGACTAAGCCCTCAGCCCTTGCTGTGTACATAAATACAGTTTAGGATATAGAATGTGGAAATGCATGGTGATATTGTGGTTGAAACTTTGATGCTTGAATAGACTGTATATTTACCAGCATCTCTGCCACTGGTGGGCCAGTAGTGGTTCTCATTACTGGACCTGGAGTACCTCTGCTCCGTGCTCTAACTCACCAAATCCAACTAATCAACTAATTAACAAGCCCTGAGTACAAGCTGGTGTGCTCAGGGAAAACATTTGAAAAAGGGCTGGTGACCACCAGCCTATAGGCAGTTGCATAACTACTGGGGATGATGTGGGGGCAATCGCACTGGACCCATGGAGACTTACATCTTTATTAGGCATGTTACATAGACACACAACCATGACTCACAGAAAGATCCAACATACCTCATTGGTTAGCTTCTGTCAACACATAGAGATGATGCTGTTTATCTCCCTCTTATTATAATGCATCTCATCCATGGTAACCATTTACATATGGATCTTTCACAGCCTGCCACATGATTTATTCATAAATTATATTTTTAAAATCTTAAAAGATCAAAATGATTATATTCAAGTAATGTATAAAAACTTTATCAACGTGCATATGTTGCACAGCAGAGGTCCTCAATAATATATGCAACCTTCTTGTTTGGCCAATGGCAGGTCAGACGGCTAAATATGACATGTAATTATTGTGATTTAAATAAGACATCTAGCATGACCATTTTGGTTTTTGCTAGATACTAGTGGGTGGAGTGGCATGCCTTGAGAGCATCACCTTTTTTACATGAGAAAAATTAGTAAACAACAAGTTACGTTGTCTTTTTTAATTCATTAAAAAGTGAATTTTGAATGGAGGGACCCATCATCTTTTTTGGCACTGGGCCTTATCCTAATTACACCACTGCCTACACGATAATAGTGCTGGAAGCTATCCCTAAATGTTCATCATGTTATAAAATTCTGAGCTCATTCTAAGACAGCTGTTGATCTATTACCACAGTGCTTGTTTGGAGCTTGAAAATGGAAACTCCATTTAGCAATAGCTGATTCCCAGTGCAGTTGGTTTGGACAGCAGCATCACAAATCTGGGAAAGTTTTCTTTTCAAGTTACGGTAATTCTTTGTTTTGTGAGGTGAAAACCATATTTGGTAGCAAAGCTGTTTTACTTGGCAGCATCTAAATTCTTAACAGTCTTTCAAGTCTACCCACATAGCTAAACTGAAACACCTAGCAAAAACTAATCGTTAGTCGTATCAGCTGCTGTTTCCTTTGAAGAGAGGAAGGTGGGGGTGAGCTAATGGCAGGGTTTTGGCTCCTTTTCATGCAGCTGTAGACATTTTTTCACCACAATCTAACACAATCTAAACGTCTAAACCCTAGCCCCTTGCCAAGAAAGAGAAAGACGTGTTTAGCTTGTGCAATTACTGGCGTTCACTGCTCCAGTGTGTTGAGATGGATCCAAAAAAAATTGCTACACAAGCATAGTATTATCTGCAAATAATTTTTGCAGAGGGTAGTCTTTCCAGAAATGAACATAAACATTCTCTGCTGTGGGTGTAACATCTTGTATAGAGCAGAAGACCACACAAGTGCACTTAAATCATGAAAGCAGCTCATCAACAAGGAACAGACCAGTGTTTACATTGGCCATTCAATAGCAGTGAAAACAAACTTTTAAGTTCTTTTAAGTTCCGTAGCCTTTTCCTTATTTACTTTAGCGCTAAATATCATTTCTTTTATCTAATGCGCCTCTTGACTCAGACATAGTCAAAATGGACAGTTGCCACTCTTAGAAGTAGCGCTTATTCTGTGTTCTGTGCTCTGTTAGCATGGTAGTTCAGATGATATTGTAGTCTTGTGTTCCCCTATAATGTCTAAAAGACCCTCTACTGACATAACATCCTGCTCATATTTACCCAGTCTCTGCCCCGCTTTGAGGCCCTGGGTGACTGTTGATTTACCACTTTATCACTTCCTCCCATAATTCTGCTAAAGAGCGTTCTCTTTCCTCTTCTGGAACAAAATCTGGCAAGTGGATTCTTCATATTCTCAGCGGCTCTCATACTTCGACATGGCAGCCTGTGTTAGAATCAGGGAGGAGATAGCCCTTTCATATTTCTTACCTCCTTTTTATGAGACTACGTTCACTCCAGTGTCAGTTGGGCCTCCAGTTGCTAAGGTGACTCATGTTCGCCACAGCAAGCCTTCACATTCCTCACATCTTGCTGCTGCTGCTGCCGCCAAGACTTTCTGGCACTAGAGGTCTTTCTGCTATCTCCGCGATTAACCCTCCAGAGCTGTGCGTAAGAGATTACGTAACTTTAGCACAAAGTAACAGACAGAATAGCTCAATGAACGACCACATATTTTAGCCGTTATGTAATCTCTTGTAATTTGTTCTAATTTGCTGCTGAAGGCGCACACTTGGTGCCCTGCTCAGTTGTAGTTTGTGCAATCTTTGTGCTTGCCCAGATTGATTAGCAAGTACTCAGCAAACATAATTCCAACTGAAAGGCAACAAATGAGGAAAATATAAGAATCCTGGAGCACAGAAATAAATGCACAATACGAGACACACCAACAGTTCTGTATGTTGGTATAGCTGTAAATTATTAGACTAGCTAAAGGAAATGGGGCCTCCCAGGTGGCACGTCTAGTTGACGAGGGTTGCCTCCTTTCACCGGAGACAAGCTTGAATTCCAGTGATACCACACCCATTTGTGGCCAGGAGTCCTAGAAATCACAATTATTTACTGAGATTCACCACAAATACATCATGAAGGTGGTATAGAATACCTTATTTTAGGTCTAAAAGGCCCTAGCAGACATTCATTCCTGAATCTGTTCAATCGCTCAATCAGCAGAGATTTTTTTCTCTGCTGAGAGTTCTTTGGATGATAAGGAGTGTTATGCAATGTTGTCTGCAATTTTATTGTGTCATGTGCTCTGTCTTGTATATAATGTTTCTTTTGGATGCGTATTTGTATATGTATTAGAACAGAAAAGCTTAGGACACAAAAAATAGGGGAAATCAGATAATGAAGTAGTATAATACTGCATTTTAACTGGCCCTTCTGCTATCTAAGTGGAAAGGAATTCCACTCTCTTGTTGATCTCCATCAGTGTGTACCCAGGAATTGGGCATGTGGTATGTTCAGCTACTTTATGTTGTTGTTTGAGTGTTAGTTTGAGCAAATGTGGTGGTGGTTTGGAGAAAGCACACATTCCCAGCCCTGTACTATACGAGAAAAGAGATTCAGACAGTAATTGAAACTAACATTGTAGATTTGGGCAGAAAAGGAAGGAAGTGTAAAAAATTTCCAATAACATTGGCCAGTATAATTTTAAATGGTGAAAAATTAAACAAACTTTAATAGTGAGTGGATGGCTGATATATGAACTGCCAGAGGATTTTAGGTCTCAAATGTAAAAAGATTTATCCGTTCATTACAAATTGAAGCAAACCAGTTGTATTATTTTTTTTCCTACAATAATTTCACAGAATCTTAATATTTACCAGTTTTATCTTTCAAACAATATACTGGTCAGGCCCTCCATTAATCATGAGATTGGAGTTGAAGAATTGGAGAATTATTAGAGATTTATATCTTTTACATAGTAACTTCATGGTGTTATTTTTCATTTCTGTGCATTAGAGATCACAGAGAGAGTTCTCTTTATAATTATCATTTATAATATCAAATTCATTCCATTGTTATAAACCTCTGTCCTCTCACAGTGCGATCCAACCTAATCCCTAGCCCTCCTACCTTCAACTCCAAATATGACTACTTGAACTGGGAGACATATTCCAATAACACTTACTACACTCGAATCCTGCCACCAGTGCCACTGGACTGTCCAACACCTATGGGGACTAAAGGTAAGCTTTAAGTCCTAAAAGACCAATGAGTAATTTCTGTCTAAAACACTGTGGCATGGACAGATCATGTCTGAGTGCCTCTACCTTATTGCCTCCACAGCTGTAACTGATATTTCATTTCTCTGCAGGGAAAATGGAGCTCCCAGATCCCAAGCTGTTGGTGGAGAAGTTCATGTTGAGGCGGAAATTCAGGCCGGACCCTCAGGGAACAAACCTGATGTTTGCCTTTTTCGCTCAGCATTTCACCCACCAGTTCTTTAAGACACACAATCGCGTGGGGCTGGGCTTCACAAAAGCTCTCAGCCATGGGGTAAGGCCTTTCATAAGATCCCTGGATAATAGCAGGGGAAACGTTTGATAGGGTTAAGTACGCTGCCAAAAACATAGGAAATGTCTGTTGTCCTTCTTTCTTTGTCTTGGCATAGATATACTAACCCATTTAACAACTGACTTGATAAGAGACTTATCAATCCCATAGTAATATCTGTACTAACATGCCAACCATGAGGCCATTTAATCATTTACTGAACACTTACCTGTAGGGTCTCTCTGTAAATGAGTACATGTTTTAATTTCACTGTTTACTTTCATTAGTTTTCCACTAAGGACTGGGCTGGAAATAGTAATATTGAATGTGAAGGAGAACCTTTTGAGTACAGCTGTTTGAATCCCCGCTGATTCATATAACATATATCCTACGAGCAGTTCAAACATTCTAGGATTTTCAAACATTCAAACATTTTATAAACTTTCTTATGTCTTAATTTATATACAGGTGGATGCTGGACATATCTATGGAGATAACCTTGCACGACAGCTAGATCTTAGACTTCATAAAGATGGGAAGCTGAAGTACCAGGTACTGCTGCTGGTGTGAAATGTTTCAAAATCATCAACAGTGCTAACCTCACCGTGACTCGGAGTTTGTAAAGTACATGTCAGCCAGTACTTATCAAGTCTGAAGTATTCTGAAGTAGCAATACATACTGATGACAAAGCATCATGCATAGATATATATGCATATATTTTTTTTTTCTCACTTGTTTTGACCACATCAATATGTCTCCCTTGCCACAGCCAGACCTCATCCTCTTAATAAAATTCTTCATGCTTATCAACCATGTTAAACCTCTGATTTATCATTCCATTACATCCTGTGAAGATGTTGTAAAGTGATATATTTTTCTAGCCTTGCACCACTTTCTGGATTGTGTAGACTGAAGGCAGCGTTGAGGTTTCTGCTGAACCTCAGAGACTAAATATGAAACCTCAAACAAATAAATCAAGCAATAAGAGGGATGATGTGAGCTGGGAACTAATATATTAGTGTATTGCTTGCTTTTTTCTGCTAGTTTGAAATGCTCACCTAAACATTTAGAAATCTGTATATTTGTACTTGAGTAGAGAATGTAGCTGATGTGTCTAAAGAAATCTTGAAATTTTTGCTTCCTTTGAGAAGAGACTTGTTGTATTACCTTTGTTTTGTGAATTTCATGTCTTTTAATGAATACTTCTGTTTTGGTTTGTATGCTTACACAGATCATAAAGGGAGAGATGTACCCACCTACAGTGGCAGAGGCAAAAGTGAGCATGAGTTACCCTCAGTCAGTCCCTCCAGAAGAGCAGTTGGCCATAGGCCAAGAGGTGTATGGCCTGCTGCCAGGCTTAAGTATGTATGCCACCTTGTGGCTGCGCGAGCACAACCGTGTTTGTGACATCCTGAAGAAAGAGCACCCTACCTGGGAAGACGAGCAACTGTTTCAGACAACCAGACTTATTATTATAGGTAAATAGCCAGTACCCGCCACAGCCTGTACTGTTTAGCACTAACACTCTGACAACTGAACAAATCACTGTTGTAACAAAACCTCATATCTCTGAAATGCTAACTTTACAGGAGAAGGACAGACATGTTTTAATATAAGTTAATAAAACAATAATTATATTTCAGGTTATTTTGGACCATTTTTATTGAGCAAATGGTGTAAAATAAAAAACAAACAAATAAAAAGAAAGAGTAACAAGGTTTTGATATGACAGTGATGATATACAGTAGCACAGTTTATTTCATATTATTTGCTTTATTGGTTTGCATATGGCTGGATCTAATGTTTTCCAGGTGAGACTATTCGGATTGTGATCGAAGACTACGTGCAGCACCTGAGCGGCTACCATCTGAAGCTGAAATTTGACCCGTCCTTACTCTTCCGCGTACAGTTCCAGTACCAGAATCGCATCGCTGTGGAGTTCAACCAACTCTACCACTGGCACCCACTCATGCCTGACAGCTTCTTTATTGACGGAGCTGAGATCCCCTACTCTCAGTTCATCTTTAACACCTCTATCCTTACACATTATGGAGTGGAGAAACTGGTCCATGCTTTCTCAACCCAACAAGCAGGGCAGGTACGGTTTGCTTGGGGATCCTTTGAGATGGATGTATTTTAGGTATAATCTCTGTGGTTTATTTTACAGGGGTTGACAGTGAGTTTCAGTGGCTTGGGCAGATTTGTACTAAAAGGCTAAGCCTGTCTGAAATGTAAAGTTTCATCCCAGTGTCTGGTTTAGTCCCCTTTTCATGCTACTTTAGACCGTGTGTGCAGTCTAAAGTGTGACTTGCTGATCATCTTTTTGCTGGAACTGTGACATAGCTCAGGATATCTTATAACTGATGCATCATCACTGTGACTTCCTTTTTAACTGACTGTGTTCCTGTTGCCCACTGGCAAACAGGTTTGTCTGTAAATAATGTGCAGAGCTTGAATGCTTTACAATCCATAATTCTTAATATTTATCTCAGTCATGCACCTGCACACACTAGTTACTCATAACATCAAAAAAACTCTTTGTTTTTTCTTCCCAGATTGGAGGTGGTCGTAATATCCCCCAGGTGGTGACCAGAGTAGCTGAAGGAGTTATTAAAGAATCCAGAGAACTTCGACTAAGGCCATTCAATGAGTATCGGAAGAGATTCAACCTGAAACCATATACATCGTTCTCTGAATTTACAGGTACTCACACACACATATGTATGATCGTATTTTAAATCAAAAGTGTACTGACTCATACACTCATCAGGGTTCCACTCCTGTCAGCAAAGAACAGAAATCTTAGGCTCCAGTGGGCACAGGCTCACCAAAACTGGGTGGATGAAGACTGAAAGAACATATCCTGGTCTGATGAATCTCGATTTCTGCTGAGTCACACTGATAGCAGGGTCCGAATTTGGCGCCAACGGCATGAATCCATGTGCCCAGCCTGTCTACAGCCCAGGCTGGAGGAGGTGGTGTAATGGTGTGGGAAATGTTTCTTTGGCACACTCTGGGCCTGTTGATCATTAGAAATCATGGCTTGAATGCCACAGCCTATTTAAGTATTGTTGCTAATTATGTGCATCCCTTCATTGCCACAATTTATGTATCACAAAGCGAATGTCGCCTTTAACTGGTTTCATGAACATGACAATTAGTTCAGTGTTCTTCAGTGGCCTTCATAGTCACCCGATCTGAATCTAGTACAACACCTTTGGCGTGTGGTATAACAGGAGATCCACGGCATGAAAGTGCACCTGAAAAATCAACCTGGACCAGAATCCCAAAGGAACGTTTTATCAACATTTTGTGGAATCCATGCCACGAAGAATTGAGGCTGTTTTGAGAGTAAAGTTGAGCAATTGTGAGTTTGATCCCTGATGGCTTAGAGCACAAGAGAACATAATTGTTCTCACTCTCTCTGAGTGGGTGGGATGGCCCTCTCTCCTCCTTTCACTCAGCATGCTTATGAACATGGGGGTCTATTAGCTGACATAACTAAATTGACAATTAGCTTTCTTCTCCTAGCATGTTGAGCTATTCAGTGATGTTGCGTTATCAGTTTAGCAGTTAGCACTTCATGTGTCTTGGAGGAAGAACATGTTAGTCTTCACCCTCCCACCTTGGCAGCATCATGTGTTGCGGGGAGACTTAGCTAGGGGAATTGGTCATGACTAAACTTAGGAGAAAATTTGGCAAAGTCATTGTAGTCATTCAAAATTCTGAGCTGTCAGGTCAGATTGGTAGGAGTGTTGTTATGTTTTTATGGATTGATGTTACAAACTTGACATGAAACTTGACATCAATCCTGATTTAAATTTTGTTGTTTTAAAAGAGGGGCGTGCAGAACAACTGATCTTACAAAAAAATATTCTTCCGCAAGTGGCTTGCAATGACAAATTTCTACCAGTGAGGTCTCCAGGTTCCCAAATTTTCATAGCGATGCTTTACGTATCCAGTACTTTTCTAATTTTGTTGCTAAATCACCCTTCTATTTTATTGCCAAATCATCCTTCTACTTTTTTTTAACACCTTGTTTGAAGGTGAAGTTGTGACAACCTTGAGTCATTGTTTTATATTATTTTCCAGGTGAGAAAGAAATTGCACGGGAGTTGGAGGAGCTCTATGGAGACATTGATGCTCTGGAGTTCTATCCAGCTCTGTTGCTGGAGAAAACCCGGCCTGACGCCATATTTGGAGAGAGCATGGTGGAAATGGGGGCACCATTTTCTCTGAAAGGCCTTCTGGGAAATCCCATATGTTCACCAGAGTACTGGAAGGCCAGTACGTTTGGGGGTCAAACGGGTTTTGACATAGTCAACTCTGCAACACTGCAGAGGCTGGTTTGCCTCAATACTAAATGGTGCCCATACGTGTCCTTCCATGTTCCTCCATCGGGCTCTCATCAACACGAAAGTGGACCTCATTCTGAATTGTAGCCAAAATGAAGAACAAGAGATTCTACACCAGATAGAACTGTGATGTTAGAACTATGCTGTCAGGATTGCTCTGTCAGACTTCACCAAATGTTTGTTTACATATTCTGCAGACATAATTCATTGAGTTAATATTGTAGTCATATTCAACGAGTATATTGAAATCTCTAATACAGTTCTGGCCACCGTTATGGGCACCCTTTTCTTTTTATATACATTTACAGTATCTTCAGAAATAAATGGAAATATACCAAATTTTTATCTTTAGAATATTTTAATGGGTCTAAAGTTATAAAACATGTCTTTTCAACTTGTAGGAAGTGATTTTAAACAAAACATGACATGGACAGTATTAATGGCACCCTTTCCTAATATTTTGTTGCGTACCCTTTAGCATCCATGACAGCCTCCAAACATTTCTGGTAGCCATGTACAAGCTTCTTGCACTGGTCTGCTGGTAGTTTTTTCCACTCCTCCACTGCAAACCTTTCAAGCTCTTGGATGTTTGCAGTGTGTCTCTTCCCTATGGCAGATTTGAGCTGTCTCAAAAGATTTTCAATGGGGTTTAATCAGGACGCATTGCTGGCCAGTTTAAAACAGTCCACTTCTTCCTTCGCAACCATTCTGTTGTGCTTTTTGATGTGTGCTTTGGGTCTTTATTAGGCTGGAGGACCCATAATCTTCGATCCAGACCTAGCTGCTTTACACAAGGTAGCACATTTCGCTCCTTGATAATCTTCCGATCTCATTATTTCGCTAATTCAGTTAAGGCCTTCAGTACCTGAGGCAGCAAAGCTGCCCAACAGCATTATGAATCCACCACCATGTTTGACTGTAGATAGGGTGTTCTTCTGCTTATAAACTTAATTTCATCTCCTATAAACAAATTGTTGGTCTGCATATCCAAAGAGCTCTATTTTTGTTTGGTCTGTTCACAAAACATTTGCCTAAAAGGATTGCGGTTTGTCTTGGTACACTTTGGCAAATTTGTAACATCTGAAGAGCTACCTTTAGCTCCTTAGATGTTACACGTGGTGTTTCTTCCAAGGTTCGCAGCAACCTTCGAAGACTTTTCTCACTGATTTTCCTCTTTGACCCGCATCCTAGGAGGTTCTTGACAGTTCCATGAGCAATAAACTTCTTAATTACATTACACCCTTTTCAAAGGACTTTGGAAATGGCCTTGTACCCTTTACCATTCTTGTGTTTGGAGACAATAACACTACTGATACTCTCAGACAGCTCCTTTGTGAAAAGGGATCAGGGAAAGTAAAGTGGCCATTTTAAGCGTTTAAGCCATCATTCATTGGTTAATTCAAGTCATATGAGCCCTTATTTATCACAGGTGATTCTAAATTCTAATTAATTACAGGTGAGTCTAATACAGTCTAATCTGAACGTAACTCATCATAAGGGTGCCCATAACTTGTCATGTCCATATTTCCATTTTTATACGTTTTTTATTTTGTTGTATATTGACCAAAGATGTTTCACAACACATTTTTATTTTAGGAAATATTGTGATTTATGTACTTAAAATTCAGGGGTGCCAAAAATGGTGGCCAGAACTATACGTAGCAAGTGAGCTTCCTCAAGCTTGTTTATGTAGAGCAAAGTAGAACAGAGATGAATGTAATGAGATGAGATGAGATAAAAGCTAGTTACCAATGAAAAGGCCAGGTTTGGGACCAGTGTCCCCAAAGCACTATAGTATGATCATTATGTTACATGTCATGTTGGAAGAAAGCCACCATGAAGCAGCAGAAACATCAAAGAGTATATGGTAATGCTACTTAGAAGTTTTTTTTTGTTTTTTTTTGCAGTTGAACCCCTGATATTAGAGGTTTTAGTAAGAGTGAAGAAAAAAAACATTTGTTTATTGCTTGTTTTCATGTGAGGCGGTCTGATGGTGTTGAGGTCAGGGTTTTGGAGCCATGCCCAGTAGTGATTTTTTTTTTCTTTTTTTGGTATAAGAACACATGTGAAACACGTTGTAAATCACTTACTTTACAGTCAGCTATGATGCTAAAGATTTCCAACATACTATTAGCTGCTGTTAATCACAGTTTTCCGTCCTGTTAAGCAGTAATTATTCATGGATGTCAAAAGTATTCATGTGTAGGATGTTGATTTTTGATGAGTGATAGCTGCCACTGAATCATGTTTATCAGACGATGCACTGATCAGCTTCTTAAATGTGATCTGTCAGGACCAACAATTTGTATAAATTTAACTGAATGGTCATTCAGGCGTTTTGGTCCTTTTATTTCTCAAGCTGTCTGCAACTGCCCATAAAAACCAAAGAGCTACTTGTGATTATCTACAGCTTGGGACATCATTTGATGATGTTTATTTCTTTTTTTGTGTGTCTTTTGTGTTTTTTGTTCATTTGAGAATATGTTACTGTAGTTATTTCTTCACTTACAGTTTTTGTACAATTGCCAACAAGCATTTTCAGTACTAGATTGTCTTTTTTCAACAATCTTTAGCACAACTGCTGTTAGGACCAAACCATGAAGTTTTTTCCATGCTTGAATACAAAATACATCACAGTTGATCACAAGTGACCACAGTTTCCCAAATCCTTTCATTCACTTCTCACTCAGCCTTTAACAAAAATGTATATTTCTGTAGCTCAGTTTGTAAATATTTGCATAAACTGTTACAAAACACTGGAATCTAAAATGAAAATAAACTGTTTATCGATTAGCTAAGTCACAAATACTATGTGAGACAATGAAATCTTCAAAAAGTATAATGGTTATAGAGAAAACTGCTGACTGAATGTATGTAAATAGGCCGTTTGCCATCTGTGCTGAGATCCTACCCAGGTGTTGACCATCTATAAAAAAAAGGTATCTTTGACTTTTTTCTTTGCTAGATAATATAAAATATCGGATTTGTTAGTTTTTTATCACTTTATTTGTTAATATAGTGAAGATGCACTGTTCTGTTTTGTTTTTCTGATGTTAAAAACATAACTAAGAAAAAAGGTTTTGTCAGTTTAACCTATATTATTTCATGTGGTAACAAGCAATTTAACTGGTTTTATTCAGCTCAGATAAATGCATTTACTGAATCAATACAAAGCAATATTTTAGTTCAGATGACCAATATCAATATTTTACCTCAATTCAAACCTCAGTAACACTTCAAATCAGTTTCTGCCCTGTTCTCTTTTTACAGTGATGTTTACATCATCAGCCAAAGAATACTAAACCAATTACAATGTGAAACAAAATAACTCTTTATTACTTCATAGATTTAAATAAAATAGTGGATCTTCCATGATGTTATTAGTTGTTTAGTTGTTAGTGTTTCTGATGTGACTGTGCTTTAATTGGCAAAGTGTTGTTGTTGAAGGATCACTAGTGTTGATGTTTTGATAGAATGAGTTTATTTTGAGATGTTTCTGCTGTGTTTTTGTAGCTGGTGATCATGTAGGCTATAAAATGAACCGTTTGGCCGCGCTGCATATTTCTGCAGAAAGAGGTCTGTGTTTCAAAAAGTAACCCTGGTACTGATTAATGCTTCTTAGCAATTGTAATAAGCTGTAAATGAAAAAAGTCTTGCCAATAAAATTCATAGATTATGGACCCTGAAAAAGTATGTGTAGAAAGCATTTTTCACAAAAACTGGTCTACATCTCACTGCAGGTTTAATTATGTTTAACTCACCCTCAGGCTTCTGTGCATAGAATATTTTCTCTGTAAAATATTCATATGTTTGAAATTTGTTGCAGCTGTATGTATTTAATTGCTACCTGGAAAAACAGTGTTTGGGAACAAATAAGATGTCAACACAAAGTTTTATTAATCGTTTCTCTGTATTACAAATGAAAAGAAATGTTGGCTGGCACTGACATGAATTACAGGTATGTTAAGACCGATGTGTAATATTGATAAATAAACATCACAGAAACAATGAGTAGTGTCAGTATAGCCTTTGGTAAATGCAAATGTAACAGTCAACGTTGGTGTGCACTAGAAAAATTCTCCTAACTGCAAGATTCAAGACATCCTTTTCTCACTCAACCACCATTAATGAGAATAGTACTACTTATGATTATGATTACTACTGAGCATATGAGTTATGATTGTCCTCTAAAAGCAGAAGTTCCATCCATGCTCTATCACTACTGCATTAAAGTGAAAGTGCTACATTAAAACTTTAATAAAACAGTTCTTTGTCATTTCTGAAGTACATGTACACACAAAACAACAACTTTAAAAATGGTTTAAAAGTGATAATATATTCTTGGCATTAGCAGAGAATCCACAGCAACTGTTACCATCAAGCCTGATTAGAGAATTTCCCATAGGCTATATTTCAGTTTTGCTCCTCAGAAGAAGTATCTCATGAACTCATTCTACAACCAGTGTTGTAAGAAACTTGAGAAGCATAAAAACAACAGAAAGAGACAAAAAAAGTAACAGCACCTTTTTTAGGAGAAAAAAAGAAACCTTAGCAAAAGCCTCCCCACTCAAATGATCTACATACCCCTGTCGTAACAAAAACCTGTATCTCCAAAATGATAACTTTATAGAAGAAGGAAAAAAACGTTTATTAAAAATTACTTGAATACACGTTAATGTAATAAGATTTTATTTCAAGTCAAATTCTAAATAATTTCTATTGATGCTTTTGTCGTGGAATGTTCATCGAATGTACCGTTAAAAAAATGGTGTTTTAACTTAGAAAGGTAACCAGGCTGCCTTCAAATTTTGAGTTTCTTTAAGTTTCAAATAGGTTAAAAGAGGTTAAAGTTCAATTAAGAAGTTCCAGTCAAAAAAAACCTGGAGAGTCTGGTTACTTATTTATGTTAAAACAAGTCTTTTTAACAGTGTGTAAAAAGTTATATAGTACATATTGTAGTATATTGTGGAATATTGTAACTATACAACAAAGTTATATAGTTACAAAGTTTTAATATGACAATGACTGTGTCCTCAGAAAATAGTGCTCTAATGAGTTAGTGAGTCATCATAAGCCCTGTCAAAAGTTCATTTCCCATGATGAGCAGAAGGAGCCATTTGATCATGCTCAAGCCTGGTGCTGTTCTGAGGCCCCAGGGGCCCAAACGCAGAGCTGCCAGTGGGACCCCCAGAGGCGGAGGCTGAGGGGTAGAAGTGAACGTCCACAGCCACAGAGGTCGTGCCCAGGGACACGCAGTGGGACAAGAGGAGAGGGGAGGAGCCATGGGAAATGTTGATGCTGTGGTGGACTGGGGTGGCGCATGGCTCGCTGGTCTGCAGGGTCAGTGAGGAGCGCAGGCCCTCCTCCTGAGAAGCTGGCGGGTTGGGCGGGGGTGGGGAAGGGGCATCCTGGCATTGTCCGAAATCTCGGCTTCTCCAATCCTCCATGCACTGGAGCTGGATGTCAGACTGGGGGGAGGGGGTGACCTTTCTTTCTTCAAAGGAAGTCTCCAACTGATGCAAAGAGGTGAAGGCACAGATCACTGCATTATGTTATATCATAATGCTCTTGCAACATGACAGTTGTTTCAAGAATTCTCTCTGGGATGACTGTGCTAGGGAAGTGTGATGTAATCACACTTGTTGGGTAAGGTGTTTAAAGCTGTGTGTCTGTCTGTTGCCAAGAACATTAAAGGGGACCTATTATGCTCATTTTCAATGTTCATAATTTTAATTTCGGGGTCTACTAGAATAGATCTTCATGCTTCAGTGCTCAAAAAACAAATTCTTTATCTAATACTGTATATCTCTATTCACCCTCTGTCTGAAACGGTCTGTTAGAGCTGCTGTGTCTTAAAGTCTCTCTCCCGATGAGACCAGTGTGCTCTGATTAGTCAACTTGCCCTCTTTGTTCTGATTGGAAACACTGCCTGAGTGGCTCCGCCCTTACACATTCTACCCCTGTCTTGCAGCCTGCAGGCAGACCCTTCTGTCCTGAGCAGCTGTAAACACCAGTGTGACTATTTTTTTCAGTGGTGGCGGTTCTGCTGTATCAGTTTGAACCAGAGTCCTGAAAGTCAGGTCAGCATTTTCCCGATACACCAATCAGCCATAACATTAAAACCACCTCCTTGTTTCAACACTCATCCATTTTATCAGCTCCACTTACCATGTAGGTGCAGTTTGTAGCTCTACAGTTAGAGACTGTAGTCCATCTGTTTCTCTGCTTACTTTGTTAGCCTCCTTTTACCCTGTCCTTCAATGGTCAGGACCACCACAGATTCATTATCATTTGGGTGGTGGATCATTCTCAGCACTGCAGTGGCACTAATGTGATGGTGGCTTGTTAGTGTGTGCTGTGCTGGTATAAGTGGATCAGACACAGCAGTGCTGCTGGAGTTTTTAAACACTGTGTCCACTTAATGTCCAGTCTATAAGATACATATACCACATTTGTCCACCTTGTAGATGTAGACTGAGTAGCTCATCTGCTGCTGCACAGTTTGTGTTAGTCATGCTTTAGTCTTTCATCAGTATTCACAGGCTGCGGCCCACAGGGCACTGTTGGCTGGATGTTTTTGATTGGTGGACTATTCTTAGTCCAGCAGAGACATTGAGGTGTGTAAAAATTCTAGCAGCACTGCATTAATGTCACTGCATCAACGTCCACATCAATGTCACTGCAGTACTGAGAATGATCCACCACTCAACAAATACCTACGCTAGGGTGGTCCTGTGGGGGTCCTGAACATTGAACATTTTGTATTAAAAGTAACACAATGTGTGTTGTCCTCAACTAGACACACATGTGTGTCTAGCTAAGGACACACTGTGTTCTTTAACATTCTACTCAAGTTTAATTACATTCTTCGATAGTTACTTCATACTCCAGACTTACAAACACATTTGTGAAATTAAAGTCACTGACCTGCTCCTCCTCAGAGGGCTCAGGGTGTGTCTCCACTATCACTGGCAGGTCCTGGATGGGCTGCACTTCCTCTTGGACATCATCATAAGATGGTTCCATCAACAAGGTGGATGGACTGGACCCTGGGGGATGGGCTCTCGTCTCAGAAGTGTTTGGACTTTGCTCAATTACTGCAACCATATTGTCATCCTCAAAAGCCCTGAAGGAAACATCAGCTTACATGTTAGAAAGTAACTGTGTATTACATGTTTTGTGTATATACACACAAAATTATTTTTTTCTTTGTGCGGTGCCACTTTTGGTAGTCGTGGGCTGGAGGTTAGGGAACCAGCCTTTTGACCGGAAGGTCACTGGTTTGATCCCCTCAGCCGACAGTGCGTGACTGAAGTGCCCTTGAGCAAGGCACCTAACTCCCAGCTGCTCCCCAGGCGCCGTGGATAGGGCTGCCCTCCGCTCCGGGCAAGTGTGCTCGCTGCCCCCCAGTGTGTGTGTTCACTAGTGTGCATGTACGTGGGTGTTTCACTGCACAGATGGGTTAAATGCAGAGGTCTAATTCCTCTGTGTGCAAACACAGTTGGCTAATGATTCTGAATTCAATTCAATAAAGAACCTTTAAATGGATGGTTAGAGAGCCATTTTTGTAAATGAGATGTGTGATTGTGAAAAAAGCTGAAAGAACCTCAATAAGGTGGGCTCAGAAAGGGTCTAGGAAAAACACTTGTATTTGCTAAAGAACCTTTAGATTATATGAAGGTGATTTAAGCCTTTAAAAGGTTCTTCTCACTCAGATAACTCTTTCAAACATGGTTCTTTAGGGAACCAAAATGGTCCCTTTGTGGCACTGTGTGATATCATTAAAAACCATTCAAATTCATATCATTAAAATCATCAAAACCCACTTGTTATCGTATGTCCTTTCAATTGCAAGACGTTCTCCATGCCTGCATGGACCACCCAGGCCTCTTAGAGCTGTAAGAGAGAGTGTACAGTAAGAGTAAGTGTGTAATTATGTTTATGACTGCATCTTATTGGAATGGCTGCACTTCCACAATTTACAAGTCAGTGCAAGTGCTAAGGGGCTGTCTCACCTGCTCGTCCCGTAGGTTTCGCTTCAGGGTCATTTTTCCGAAACAAAGAATAGAAAGCCATTGTGATGAAAATAAATGCCAAGGAAACTCCGACTCCTACTACAATGGGGATGTCATGTTTTTCAATCACAGGCAACCAACTCTGAGACTTTTTCTTTTCCCTGAAGATTCAAATAATAGGAAAAATAGGGTAATGCAAATGCAAAGGACTCACTCCTAAATCATGCCTTTATGACAGACACACTATTCGAAGTTATTAACAATGACAGCATGACTCTTACTCATTATGAAGTCTCCCAACAGCTAATATTATAAAGATGAAATCAAGAAGATTAAAAAGAAATTCAAACATAGACAAGGTCCTAATATATTACTGTGTGGTACCCCATCAAGAATCTCAAAATTTTGCACTTCGTAGCATAAAAAAAGCATAACACTTAGGAAAAAAGT
Source organism: Colossoma macropomum (assembly GCF_904425465.1). Taxonomy (NCBI): domain Eukaryota; kingdom Metazoa; phylum Chordata; class Actinopteri; order Characiformes; family Serrasalmidae; genus Colossoma; species Colossoma macropomum. The sequence continues at coordinate 11,857,702 of NW_023494806.1, forward strand.
CTGTAATGATGCATAATACACTACCTGGCATTATTGTCAGTGGTCCTCATAGGAGCCTTAGAAGTGTTTTTCTTCAGTGTTTCAACCAATTCTGTATTATTTGTCTGTGATGCTTTGGTAGCACTAAGTTGTTCAATGGGTTGACAACAGTTCTGGAATACTTCCACAGGTGCTGTGGTAGTGATACTATTTAAATCATAATCTGTGAATCTAGTGGTCTGGTTAAGACTATCAAGGACCTGAGCCAGTGAGCTGGAAGATGAATGGCTTGAGTTTGGGTGCTTTTCTGGACGTTGACTAATTTCCTCAGAGGACTGGGTGTATGCAGATTGCGGCTGGGCTTTTAGGCTTGGATCCAGGGTTGGCTGATCTGGATGCTGTGTGATTAGATTAGTGGGAGTATTATGTGGTTTGTTTTGTGTATTTGTTTCTAGGAGTTTGGAGTAAGAGCCTATAGGTTTGTAGGTCCTATCTATGTATTGCTGTGTTTCTTTCATGGTCATGTCATCATGAACAGTGATGGCTGTATAGGTGATATATGGGGTAGGGGTAGGAGCACTGACGGAACGTGTTGGGGAATCCTTCACATAAACATCTACGGCTGTAAGAGAGATGGAAAAACAAACGTTAAAACCAAAGATCTCTCCATTTTGTCATATGACCACAACTCATGCTTAATGAAGAAGCTGGATATATCATACTTGTGGTGTTAGCCAGCTGGTGAATAGGATCCTCTGTGTCTTTAGAAAACTTTAAATTGTTGTAAATGGTAGAATTTGTAGGTTCTTCTGAATTGATTCCTGGTATCTTTAAGATTTGTGAGAAAAAGAAACATAAAATTTGTGATTATGCATTGCAAGAAATATACAGAATATCACTGTCTCAAATACACAGAAGCACTGAAAGCTGATCAGAATAATGCTGTGGAGAAGTCTGCATGATGATGTTTGCACTTTTTATACAAAGATGAACAATAGCTGGAATCATTTTAATAGCAGCAATGACCAAATGTGATGGGAGTACAACACTGACTTCCACATGCTACTCACTGCAGATAACATGTCCTCTTCAGGATCAGCTTCAGGTCAAAGAATTCAATTGATTAGATCAAACTGAAATTCACTTCAACAAAATGATGTGGCTAGGTTGCGTGCATAGATTTTCTTAGTCATAGATATTCAGTCGTGGGTTTTGCTTACCAGACAAAACTGTTATGTAGACCTTTCTACTATCCTGACCCTTGTTATTTTCAGCAGTGCAGTAATACTCTCCCGCATCTGACTGGTGGGCATTGGAGATGTGCAGTGTTCCATTATCTATGGGACAAAATATTATGTAAACTCGCAAAGGCAAAAGCATTCAGTATACAGAGTAGTGTTCAAAAGCCAGAGACCACCCTTCATTTATTCATTTTCCAGTCAAAATGGCCTTTAAGCACAAGTCATTCACTTTTTGGCACCAGTACAATTGTAGTGAACAGAAAAACATCTCAGAATGCGCAACAACCTTGAGGTGGATAGGCTACAACAGCAGAAGACCACAGCAGGTTCCGCTTCTGTCAGTCAAAAACAGAAAGCTGTTGCGTCACGCAATCATGTTATCATGGATGTTTCCAACATCTTGCGGAATCCATGCCATAAAGACATCAGGTTGTTTTGAGAATGCAAAAGGAGGCCCTCACAGTATCAGTAGTGTTTCTAAGTGCTCAGTTAATGTATATTTAACAAAATAATCGTATTACTTTAATATTTCTATGTAATATAACATAATGTAATCTAATGTAATATAATATAATGTCTAATATTTAACAGTCTAAATATAATATTAAATTTTTCAGTGTTTATTCCATCCACCCTTTACTACATCCAACTTCACAAATTACAACTTCCATCTTTTTATCACACACCTCCAAAGTTTAGTCTCAGAAGTTGTTTGCATTTTCTGTTTCTCACAGTCCAGTTAATCAAAAGTATGTGTAATGATGTTGAGGTCAGGATGTGAACAGTGAGAAGTCAGTTGCACTGAAAACACCAGCTTCTCTTTGATTAGCAAATTTCCTTCTTTTTTGTCTATTTCCTTTAGGTTCAGTTTCAAGTTACTTTATTTGTACTCGTAAGTAAATTTGGTTTGCAGTAGACGAGTCAGCATCCATCTTAACTCATTTTACAAACAACACAGACACCTGGCAATTAATAAACATAAAAATACTCAAGGTTCCAATCCTCTATGCAATATTACTACAGCCTGTAGTTATACTGCTTTGTTCTGCAGTTTGGGACTATAAACCTATGTCCAGGTTTAAAAATTTAGCTTTAAACATTTAAAGATTTAAAGATTTCTTTTTTCAGCTCCTTGGTAGCTAAGTGCAGTTCAGAGGCTGCTCCCCATTTAAAAATGAATTTCTTTTTCTGTATGCTGGACCTAATGGATATGGTCACCGGTTTTTTGTTAGGGTAAATTACTCTAACAACAAGGAACAATACAGACTTACAAAAGGCAATGTATGAACGTGTTACATCACAGTAGAAAGATGGACAGAAAAACCTGTAGACTTTTTTTCAGATTGGTTTTCTTTTGATTTTCTTTCAAAGATGACAGCTTTTATATATTGGTGGCAGCTTTGGTGGTCTACCAGGTCTTGCACAGTTTTTGGAGTCCCATTATCACAGTATTTTTTTATTACTTTTTAAACTCTACTTATTTTTGTACTTTGACTTTCCCTGTTCCTTATGAAAGTAGATTATCCTATATCTAATCTCTTCAGAAATATATATTTTATATATAAATGAATAACTTTGCTTAATGACCATTTTGACTGCAAATTGGGTAAAATTAAGGGTGGTCCCTGACTTTTGCAGATTGACTTTATTCATCATTTTTTTTATCAACTTTTCAACCATAGTGTGTTCAGTAAAAGACTTGCATTCAGAGGTATTTTGATTCTCACTGGGTCCTTATGCAATCTCCGACTCACCATCAGTGTAAATTCGTGATGAAAGTGAGAGAGGAGTGTGAAGGCTAGTTCTGCTCCAAGTGTACTTCATCGGTGAGTTTCCCACAGCTCGACATGGGAGAACAATCGTGGCTCCTTCTGACACATTCACTGACCCCGTAAATGATACAATGACTGGCTTTGCTGAAATCAGAAGGCAAGATGCATATTAATTGATTCTGATGCAGCTTTATCAAGAATAAATGGCAAACTTATACGGCAGCTAGAAGCAAATTTACCAGCTATACGCAGGGTAGTGGTTTTCTTATCTTGTCCCAAAGAATTGGAGGCTGCGCATGTGTAAAAACCTTCATCATAGATTCTCACCGAGGAAATATACAGAGTTGCATTTCGTACCCTGTGAACGAAGTAATGATTATCATGCATAGTACATGTACAAACAGCATATTGCGATTATGTTGCCACATGTTTCAATTGTGATGCACCTTGCAACAATTGAATAAACACACAGATAAATCCTTGTTGTAGTTAAAGATGGGCCTGCATTATTTTTACCAAAGTTATTTACATTTGTTGAAATTAAGACCATGACTCATCCAGACACAGCCACAGAAACTCATCTGAAACATCTGATGGTGCACAACAAAGGGCTCATTTGCATATTGCAGCCTTGTGCAACATCAGCGTTGCATAGGCCCGTATCACACACTGTTTCACTTTCAGTGACACTTTGTGCTTCTCTAATGTATATTTACAATTATCTGATTTATAATACACACTTTAAAACGATGTTTTTTTAAGGGTTCTTTATTAAAGAAAATGGTATATTAAACCATGAACACTCATAGAACCCTTTGATTGATTAAAGGGTTCTTTGCACGGTGAAATGGTTCTTCAGATGGATGGAGAATGTGCTATAGGTTCTATATTTTTGAAAAGGGTTCTATAGATCACCAAAAAAGGTTCTGCTATTGTTATGATTTCAAGCTTATAACAATAGAAGAACCCTTTTTGGTGCTATATAGACCCCTTTTCAAAAAAGGTTCTATATAGAACCATATAAAACACATTCTCCATCAATCTAAAAAACATTTAACGATGCAAAGAACAGTTTAATCACTCAAAGAGTTCTTTGAGTGTTCATGGTTCTACAAAGAACTTTTTCTTTACTAAAGAACCATCTTTTTAAGTGTGTATGATAATGGAAAACTTACCCTATGGTAACTTTGCCTCCTGTTCTAAGTGAGCGACCCTGCTTGGTCCACTCTATGGAGGGAACAGGGTACCCTGACACTTGGCACTGGATCAGCACCTCTGCTCCCACCGTGGAAGTCACTACCAGGGGCCAGATAGTCACAGATGGGGGAGCTGCCAAAGCAGAGCAACCAGAACCAGAAACAATGAGCCCAAAATGGTACATGGTACCGCCTACCTTTGGGAAATAATGTAGAAAATTAATTCTGCTTAAAGGACTAGCTCAGTGAAAAATCAGATTTACACAGATTTCTCCTTATCCTGAAGGTCAGTCATCCAAAACATGAATAGTGTGTGAAGTTTGCTTATTAAGTTTTGCATCGTTATCTTTAAAAGTGAACAAAAACATGGACAAAATTCAAGCTTCGAAAGTCACTATACACAATTTTTTTCATATATAATGTTGTACTTTTGTCTATTTTTATATTTAATAATATTAAACAACATAAGCAAGTCTGTTTAAGATAACTGGGTTGAGGCAAGAGTGTGATGTGGCATGCAGTGCTAAATGGGGGGTGTAAGCTTTCTTTACTTGTTAGCTACATTAGCCTCATAGCTTCAGTGCTTCCAAATTAAAAAAAAAAACTTTATACACAAATAGGTTCTAGCTGATCAGGGGGGAAATGTGTAAATTACATTTTTCGCCAAAACATTCTTTTAAAATAGTTTAAAACAAAATATATTCAAATACAAACAAATTACCTGTGGCCAAATAGTTTGCTATAGTTTATAGTTTGCCAAACTATATATCTGTCATTGTACTGTATAGTGATGTAATTGTATCATGAACTAAAAATAACATACCCAGAACTTCCAGGAAGATTCTTCTAGAGGTCACAGCCCTTTGTAGGTAAGGATTAGATGCCCGACAAAAATAATACCCCTGATCTGTCTCTAGCACGCTGTAAAAGACATGGGGTACTGTGACAGCAATTCTCTACAAACTGAAAATATGAACCTGCTTAAGCTACACTCAGTTCATGCACACCTGTGGAAGAGCAGGTCTCCAGTGGGCTCCATGCTGAGGTGCGGCCTGGGCCGGAGGAGCCGATTGTTTTTAAACCACGCCACCTGGGCAGGGGGTCTGCTATGTGGAGGTCTGCAGGACAGGGTCACTGAGTCCCCCTTCCTTACAGTTTTATTGACAGGCTGGAGAACAAATGTCCAGTCCATCACTATCAAAAAGAGAAACAAAAAACTTCAGCATGTAGTGAATGTAATACCATAGCAGTGTTCACATGTGTTTGCACGCATATATAAGGACTTGGCAGTTTTAAGGATAAACCATAGTACAAAACCTAATCATATTCATACTGTTTCAGATTTTAATAATTCTGGCAACAGTGAATGAACACTGTCTTGTTAAAAGTGGAAGTAAATAACCTACTGCTATAACCTCCCAGTACACTTTAACATAGTTTCAACTGAACTGTAAACAGTAGTAGGGCAGATGATCATTTTATTTATATTTAAATTTTAGTTGATTTTTTGATAGTATAAAGAAAGTCTATGGTTCAGTAAAAAGTCCATGAATACCTGAGGTAAATGAGTTCAGTGTGTCAATTTATGTCTTCAAAAATCTATATCTTTTAACAGTACTCTGAGACTACCAAAAGGCATTGCAGTTTTGATCACTGATGTCATGCTAGGACATTTTCATATAGCTCAAACCCTGTTAGACATAGACATACCTGCAGGAAGGAGGTACGCAGACTGTGATCTCAGTCTTTCCTTCTCATTGTTGACCTCACAGTGATAGAATCCTTCATCCTCTGGCAAAACTCTCCTAAAGAACGTTTGGAATTTAAGTCATTCCTATCACTTGAGACAAGAAAATGTTTCTATATAAAAGCACTATTAAAACCAACATTGCAAATCATAGCGCTTTTTCCTTTTGTACTGTTATGTATTTCAGAGTGAAACACATCATCACGTTACCTCTGAGCTAGCTATCTCGACGATAGGTAGGGGTGATGGGAGGGGGTGAAACATGACATTATTAGTTAATATTACTTTCCCCTGCCCACTTGTGCACAGTGACATCATCAAAAAGCAGAAGATGTTTTAGAAGCAGACAAAGGTCATTACACTCAAACAAGAACTTAGTCTTTTAAATGATGATATGGTGACTCATGTTAATTATGTCATGAATTGACTAGGTAAAAAAGGTAAACTCTAAAGCTTATATCTAATAAGGTAATACATAAATGACCCATAAGCACAAGGCTTCTAGGCCTATTTTTCAGGTACTTGTTTTAAGTCTTATTATTCAGTAACTAATATGTAAGTTATGTAGTCATAAGAGTTATAACTGATGTATGGGCCCACGTACAGGCCCTTAGAGTAAAAAAAAAAAATGTAAAAGATGTGGTAACACTTTCTATGACTGTCATGTCTATGAGCATTATAAACACATTCATAACATGTTATAATGCATTCATAAGACATCATAAACATGGTTATAAATATGTATAAAATTTATATTATTATGCATTATGAATTGTTAACATAATGCATTATACGTAATGTAAATAACATGCCATTTTGTTAGTGCCAGAGAAGTCAGTCCCAGCTTGCAGAGTGCAAAGTGAGACAAATATTTTATTTCTCACCACGAGAGTTGTTAGGACTGGTCCTTTGGGGCCTATGTCTTAAATATTCAAATGTCAGCCCAAACAAGTTGTCCAGTGCAGAGTGATTACTACAGTGTGCTTTCCTTAACCAGTGGTCTCACTTTTACAGTTACAGTACATCACGGCAAAGCAAGTACCCCTCAGGTCCCTCCCCTGAATCTCCCTCTGACATCACATTGAGAATGAAGTTGCTGTGGAGTGAAGTGAGAGGCCAGTTAGTAGAGGGTTATCATTGTAACGTGTTCCCTCACTTGTTCTAACATTAACCACTAGAAACCTTCACTTTGTAACATCACTACACTGCACTGTTAGAAATAAAGGTACTGTGCAGGTACATTTTTCATTCATCAAGGTACAAACAATGTAAATGTTCCCTTAAAGGTACAACAGTGGTTTTAAGGTCCAAATGTGTACCTTAAATAAGTTCTTCCAGGTGAAAAATATGTATTTGTACCTTTTTGATAACCTGATGTTTTAAAACAGAGCAATAATATAAAAAGCCTGGAGATGAGACGGGGTGTGTGGAGTCAATAGAACTTAGAAATAGAATAGAAAAATATCATTTCAATGGAATGGTAGAATTATGTTTGCTGACTAAAAGTACTGAGATGTACCCTTGAGGGTACCGCCCCAGCAACAAGAGGGGTTTTGTGTATAGTAATACTAGTTTTGCTAGCAGTTACTGGATATAAGTGTTAAGTTAGCATCAGGCTAACAGTGGTGTACATTGACTTTCCTGTGTTGGGTAAAATACTACTGATGGCGCTACTACTTTAAGATCTGACATGTTAAGCTGGTAAGGTGCTTTACTTTGTATGTTGCAGTGTTTCAGTACACACATCAGTAAATACTTCAACTTGAAGCCTCACTCCTAATATTGGAGGATACACAGCGGACAAATACAACTTACAAGCTCTTATAACATGTTATAAACACTACTTATAATGTATTATGTTAACAATTCATAATGCATAATAAATTTATTTTCAGAGATATGTATAGCCATGTTTATAATGCCTTATGAATGCATTATAACATGTGATGAATGTGTTCATAGATTCTTATAGAGACGGTATTAGAAAGTGAAACCAAATACGTTTCATGAGTAGTTAAATGATGATCTCTCTCACTCAAACACAAGCAGTTGTCCATCATCTTGCAGGTCCCATCGTGAGGTATTGGCTAACATTTGGTCATCTTTAAACCACTGCACTACTGGAGTAGGAAACCCTTGAACCACACAGTGAAGAACGGCCTCTGTTTCTGCAGGAACTGTGAGATTCTCAGGGCTCTGAGCCAACTCAAGACCTGCGCTGACCCCTGCAAGTCAATAGAAACCTTTCATGAGGAACCACAAGCTGCTGAAAAACAAGAAGCGACAGTTTTACATCTTCACTGAGAGGAACAAACAACCACATACCACGAACTGTTAGTGTGGCCGGAGCACTCTCTTTGCTTATGTTCAGTAAAGGATTGTGGGTAACACAGACATAAATGCCTTGGTCTGCTTTGGTAGTATTGACCAGGTGCAAAGTGCCTGAGGTCTTTTTCTGGCTGCCCCCTCCATACTGACCCTGCCAATAAAAACATGCAGACAGACAAGACTTTTGGCAGTTCTGTTAAAAAGGAAACTCTGGGGTCGCAGTTCTGGAGGAAATATCAGAGAAAGTGCAGAAACTTTATTCTCAAAGGGGCACCCTAGTTTATTCTCATTGACTTTACTTCCTCTCAGAAGTGTGCTCTTCTCCAACAAACACGCATTTCCATTCCCACATAGATTCCACCTTTTGTGATCATTAAAAAATCATTGTAATCATTATCTTTTGTTTAAAATTGTAAGTCAAAACTGTTACTGTTGTGGTTTAGAATATGTTTTTAAATGCAGATAGTACAGCTTAGTTCAACAGACCTTTTCTATGCACCGAAACCATACAATAAACTTTAAAGCACTTAGTGACATCTAGTGGATTAGAAATGCATTGCATGTGTGGCCAAGCTGAAATTCATTAAATCTACAAAAACAAGAGCTACTGTTACCCAGTTATTAGCGGTGTAAAAACACACTGATTTGGGAATATTAGAATCAGTTACAATGGATTATGCTAAAGTGTGCACTCACTTTTTTGGCCAAAATAAATTTGTAAGTCTGTGTATTGTTTCTGTATATTCAGTATGTTTCAACCTTTTTGAACAGTACTGAAACAATTGAATTATTTAAAATTAGACTGAGATGAAACTTATCAAATCATTTCCCAAAGAATTCAAAGTTTTACACCCCTTATAAATATGACCACTGTGCAGATTATATGTGTTCTCATCTGTAAGCACCTGAATCTGAGTTCCTTTGCTGACAGCTCTACCGTTCTTCAGCCATGAGATGTGTGCAGGTGGAGAGCTGTCCCCAGACACACACTGGAAAAAGACATCCTGACCCTCTTCAGCGCTCTGAGACTGAGGACTGAAGAAGATGTTCTCCAAATCTGCAAATACAAAACTGAAGCTCACGCATGCAGAAAACATCCCCATGTACTGTATTTACCAAACATCCCCTGTGTGTTGTTTCCAGACAGTGATCTGTATCCTAAGACTGACTTTACAGATTGAAACATAAGTTTAACTCTCAATTGACAGGTTACAGTTCAACTTTTGCTAGTAAGAGTTATATTTTAGCATGGCAGATTTCTCACTTACAAGAACGCAGGGCTTTCTCAATTCACTTTAGTGAGAGGAACAGCTTTTACAAGGACGAATCACACTTTAACATGTGCTAATTCATTTGTCATAAGTAAAACTTAAATACATTCTAATTATTCTATGTTCAAATTGATTTCTTACTCAAAAAAATATATAATATGCGAATTCAGTTTTTATATTTCATTATCATCATCATGTTTTACTGTTTCATCGTTATTGTTACAGAGCCATTTCCAAAAAAGTTGGGACGCTGTGCAAAATGTAAATAAAAACAAAATGCACTGATAAGCAAATCATTTAAATCCTATATTATATTGAAAATAGTACAAAGACAACATTTTAAATTTTGGAATTGATAAGTAGCATGATTGTGTATATAAGGAGAATCCCAGACAGGCTTTCAGAAGTAAAGATGAGGAGAGGTTGAGCACTCTATGAAACACTGCGCAGGCAAATAGTGCAACAATTCAAGAATAATGTTTTTCAAAGTAAAATAGCAAAGAACTTGGAGATTTCATCACCTACAGTACATAATATTGTTAAAAGATTTTTCTTGTTTCTGTATGCTTCAGGCCCTCAGGTGGCATGATTTTGTAGAGGAAATCACTGCATGAGCTCAGGAACACTTACAAAAACCATTGTCTGTAAACACAGTTTATCGCTGTATCCACAAATGCAAGTTAAATCTCTACCATGCCAAAAACAAACCATACATAAACAGGATCCAGAAACACAGCTGCCTTCTTTGGGCCTGAACTCATCTAAGATGGACTGAGGCAAAGTGGAAAAGAGTCCTGTGGTCTGACAAATCAACATTTAAAATTCTTTTTGGAAATCATGGACACTGCCTCCTTCGGGCTAAAGACCACTCAGCTTGTTATCAGCACACAATTCGAAAGCCAGTATTCATGATGGTATGGGGGGACATTAACGCACATGGCATGGGTGACATGTTCATCTGTGAAGGCACCATTAATGCTGAACAATATATACAGGTATATAGGTTTTTTTCAGAGAAGAACTTACTTACTGCAGCTAGACAATGCCAAATCACATTCTGCATGGTTTACAACAGCATGGCTCAACAGGACAAGAGTCCAGATGCTAAAGTGACCTGCCTGCAGTCCAGATCTGTCACTACCACTAACATTTGAAGTGTTATGAAACAAAAAATTATGATAAAGAAGACCCTGAACTGTTAAGCAGCTGAAATCTTCTATCAAGTAAGAATGGGAAAACATTTAACTTTCAAAAGTACAGCAATCAGTTTCTTTAGTTCCAGTTCAGTTCAAACACTCACAGAGTGTTGTTAAAAGAAGAGGTGATGAAACACAGTGGTAAACACGCCCCCGTTACAACTTTTTTTAAATGTGCTGCTGGCATCAAATTCCAAATGGGCATATCTTTTTCAAAAAAACATTAAAATGTCTCAGTTTCGATATTTGATGTGTTGTAATATTTGGAGTTAAAAATAAGGTTTGTATGATTTGCATATTATTGCATTCTATTACTTTTTACACAGCATCCCAACTTTTTTGGAAATAAGGTTGTATTATTATTATTATTATTATTATTATTATTATTAGTGCTGGTTAAATTTTGAAATCTGACATGCTAACATTCTATATTTACATGTGAAATGTCATGTTTTTACAAGTCATTTTGATCACATTTCTGTTATTCAAATTTTTCTTATCAAAAACCTGAAGCTCACAAGCTAAAACGGTTTTCCACATACAACGTGACCATTAAACAAATTCAAATATAATAATGATAAAGATATAAATAAAAATAAGTCCTCGTGAAGCATTTGATTATTCCTTTAGAAAGATATAGTAATATCTCCTCCTGCTTTTTGAAAGTCTTTTTAAACAATAAATATGACAGCTGGAAAAAAACTGATGTCAAAATGCTACAAATGTGCAAACACAAGTAACACACTGCAGATCATTTTATGAAGTGTGACGGATACGGTTTATCAAAAAATACTCGCTGATAATTAAACTAGTGGAATAATCGGACGTGTTTTGTGAAACTTTGATTATTTTTGAATTGCTTTGTGTAATAATCAAGTTGCACAGAAATTATTATATTGCATGCAACTCACCACCTGCAACTAGTTGCATAAAAGTTTTATAGAGTAAAGCCAGCCTTATAGTAGCTGAAACATAACAGAAGAACATACATTACTGTACAGCCAGTGCTTCTTTTAAGGATGCCTTCTACAGGACCGCTACATACATGCTTTGCTGACTCTGACGATGGTTCTGATCTGCTTGCTTCCTTTCTTAGCGCTGCAGGTGTATCCTCCTTGGTCTTCCTCTTGCAACTGGGTAAAGAACAGTGAGCCATTGGCCATCTGATAAACTCCAACACCCAGACTGCCGCTGTCTTTCTCCCACTTTCACCGGTATCACCCTCTGGAGACTGGAGTCAAAGACTGCACAGTGCAACATCAGTGGACTGTTCAGAATACCAACCCCATCCTTGGGTAGGGTTGAGAACACTAAAGGACAGAGAAAACATGTTAGCGGATAAGGTAGAGCGCTGTGTGTGAAAATGGTGTTGATGTGTTGGGGGTTCCTAATAAGGAACAGCACACCCGCCTATCCAGACACCACTACACCATTGCTAACCTGAAATGTAGCCGATCAGTGAAGACATGTTTGGTGTCAAAAGTTGTTTCGCTTAGTTTTGCAATGGAGTTATGAGGCTAATGTAGCCGACCACCAATTAGCATCATGCAAATCTCAAATAGTTGGGCTTATGTGGTTCTTAAAAGTGTGTTTTGAAGTAATCATGCATGTTGAAGCAAGTGTGGGACAATTTAGGCATGCAGTTTGCATGATTTGCTTGATGCTAATGGTAAAGCATAACCTTCCATTACTTGTTATTGGCTTAGTTTATTATTAGCATTGGCTTCTCAGATCCAGTGCAACACTAAAAAAGCAAACTTTAGAGACCATATATGTCGTTCCTGATTGACTACATTTGGATATGAAGACAATTGTGTAAATTTGGTTCCTTTAACTTTATTAACTTCATTAAACATTGTTATAGCATATTATGAGACTTGCATGTAAAACCGATGAGTTCTTTGAATAGTTATAGTTTGTCAGGAACAAAATTCATTATAAAAGTGCAGATTCGACTGATATACAACCCAGCCAATTGGAAGATGCACAATCATGCCGTTCTGTATGTAACAGACATATACTGTCAGAAAAAAAGGTACTGTGCAGGTACATTTCTTGTTCATCAAGGTATAAACAATGTGAGTCTACCCTCAAAGGTGCAACAGTGGTTTTAAGGTCCAATCGTGTACCTTAAATACCTTTTTCCAGAGGAAGCGTATTTTTACCTTTTCATAATGTCTTGTTTTAAAAAAGAAAAATAAAATAAAATGTCTGGAGTAAAGACAGGTTGTATAGAGTCAACACAACTTAAAAATATAGAATTTCAATGAAATATGGTGCAATTATGTTCCCCTAGTAAAGGTACTGAAGATGACAGTTTAGAGCACTGAGTGTAGAAATAATCTTAAAATCACATGCATGACTAAAGATTGATTTTTTTGTGTTATAAATCCTATAAATTCTCTTTTTTTTTCCTCAAAGTGAATGCTCAGGGTGAACAGACACCACACTTTGAGGAAACAGGTAGTTTGAAGTCCACTGTTGCTAGGTTACAGGTGGAGCGGCACAATGTTTTGGCGAGCCCCCTGTCAAATTATGCAAGCGAATGAGAGATTAGCATACGGCACATTCAGTTATCTGGGTCTTTATCATTACAAATGAAGTAAAACTCTGCGCACACACAACGAGTGATGGACAATAGTGTTCATCACTCCATGCAGTCCAGGTTGTGCTATGACATAATACTGAGGCACCTGCAACGAGGCGGAGGTGTTGCTAGAATCTCAGAGTCAAAAACATGAAAATAGATTACTTGATACTGTCTTTGGATTAAACATGTAGCAAAACTAAATATTGTGTTAGATCAAAGACGCTTTCTATTTTGCCAACATATTTAACTGTATATTGTCATTTTTAAATAATACAAACCTAGTTCAGACTGAGAGGGTGTAATCCTGATAGAATAGGAGAAAATGAGCAGCCAGACTGGACAGGGCATCTGGGCAGAGATCCAGAGAGGAGACACCATTCTAGCCCTCTCCCTGTGTGCTGTTTAAATGAATATGCTGGTCCATAGCATGGCTCCTCATCTGGCCAGCAGCATTTGTGCACTGAAAGAACACAACAGCCACTTTAATGTGGTTTATGGGAAAACAGAATGTACTAAACAAAAACATAAGCACTGAATTTGCCTGAATGTGTGCGATTTCCACAGGAATAAAACATATTACATCAACAGAATTATTGCCTAAATTCAAAGACAATATGGTAATGGTGTACATGTGGTAAACATATAAATCAGGTAAATTAAATGCATTGATTTTTGAATGATCACCATATTTATCTATATAAGAACAAGTAAGCAATAAATAATGTATTTAAGAATTAATACTTGAGTGTTTATGTATAGCTAATGTCAGTTGTCACAACATGACATTAGCAGGACTTATAAGGCCCCTGCTTTTATGTTCTATTACTTGGCAGTGATGCTTCATAACAGTGTTATAGAAGGAGCAAACAACTTACATATAAGGCCAGTTACTTCATTAAGCATGTCATCTTCCAAATGCTGACATAAATTGTACATAAATGCCCAAGCATTGCTCTTTAAATGCATTATCCAATGGTTATGCAGGTGTTATGAAGCCCCTGTGGAGCCTTCAAATCAAGTGTTACTAGTTTCCATCACATTCTTAAGGCTGTTAAAGCTAAGAAATCACTGCTTACCAAGAAACAGCGCACTTAAGTGCATTCCCAAAACACATAATGTCGTCCCCAAACAAATGTATTTGTTTTCTCAGGAAAAGATGGGCAGCACAGCTTTTCCTCTCAGCCTCGCTCCATATTCCTATTTTGGTTGTGTTATACTGCCACCATTATCACAGCCCATGCTTTGTACACTACAAGCCTCTTTAGTCCCTTCAATGGACTGACCACTTTATGCCGCTCAGCAGCACCCCCTCCACTCGCCGATTGTGACATGAAAAGAACAGGGCTGCTTTGTACCCAGAGGATCAGTTAGCAAGCCTGTTAAGAAACGCTTGCTGTCTGATCATATGAGCTTTCATAGCTCTGTGTCCATGTAAGGCGGTCACAGACTTAATGCTTACCTAATTTGACCAATGCCACAGCAGGACTGAACTGCATACTTTAAAGATCATTGAAGATAAATGACCAAGTATGAGTGAAGCCTTGCCGCTTCTCATTAATATCTAATCAGCTGTACAATCCTTGTGTAGGTTTGAATCAGATAGCAATCTAATGACGACAAGAAACTGCACATTGTCCACATCCATCCATCCATCCATCCTTCTGTCTATCCATCCATGCATCCCTTTATTCAACAGCCTCATTCAACAGGTGTACAAGTAATCTAAAATCAACCCAACATCTTGCAGTAGAGTGCAAGTTTAAAAATAGCAGTTTTTATATGTACATTTTTAAATTGTTTTTCTGAGTCTCACTTATTTGCATTGTCTTACTACATTCGCATGGTTTTATATACCAAAAACAGACATATTTCATTGTTACTATTTTTGACAAGTTCCAAGTTCTCTTTATTCCTTATAATTAAAAAGGCTCTGCCTTCAAGACTGATATATGTACATGACCTCTGTTCTGATGGCTTGTCTCTACTATAAAAATAGTACAAAAAAAAATAGTTGCTAGTTCAGCCTAAAAAAATCAACCATAATATTTTGATTGAAACAATAGTTTTAATTTGGTTTTAATTAATTTGAATAAAACTAGTTCAATTGCTTGTTTCCACATTAAGTAATTTTTTTTTAGATTAAATCGACACACCTGTGCCCTGCTCGAAAAGCAGTTCAAGCTAAAACACACCAGAAATTCTGGAGTTAACTCCAATTCAAATTCAAAGCAATGAGTATTGACTGAGTGGATTCTAAGAGTCAATTCTACACAATGATTTTTTTATTCTCGATTCCAAAAATCAATCTTGCACTATATGCAAGAATTTAACACTAATTAAACAGGAAGGGGTTAAGTGTGAGCACAAGCAGGAGTCATAATTCTAGTGATTTGTGTATTGTGGAAGTTTGTCTAGACAGCAGAATAAACACTAGGTGTGTGTACAGCAGAACTGAACATCACCGTGTGATCAAGTCCTAAGCTTTGGTGTCAACTCTCAGTTCCCAAGTGCCTGGAATATGAGAATCAACTCTTTTTAGGATTGACTAGCAGCCCTAATCTATATAAACTGTGGCTAAATTGCTGTAGGCTATATAGGTGGGTATATGTAAATACATGGTTTTTGTGACATCACAAAACATTGAATTCAAAACAGGCTAGTTTAATTTCCATATGTAGATTGTATGCACTGCAGAGTGAATTAAATTAAATAAATATTAAATGAATTGAAATAGAAATTGAAACAAACTAGCTCTAGCTTTCTAATTGCAAGAAACCAAGTGGTGATAAGTAACAAATACACTTCATATTAAGTAGATTATGTCAATGGCCTGTTACTCTCATCAATATTTGGATAGTGGTTCATTTCCTGGGGTTTTCATAGGCGTGATGTTCTTCACATTGGCAGTAGCTGGAGCAATACCATCTTTGATTTGTTCATTTACATGTAAGTGAGTGCTGAAAAACATCCTGTCTGACGCCTTAACTTTTAAAAAATGCCCTCACTTTCTGAACACTTGTTCTGGTCGTGAATTGGTACGCTCAGGCAAGTTAAAGCACTTCTTCAATGTCTTCATTCAACTTGTGTAATCCTCTATTTGTTGTTTAAAAATCGCAGACTGTAGCCTTAATTGCTGGGAATGTACTGAATATCTAGCAGTCAATCAGTCACTCTCAGGTGAGTGCTAATCTCAATGATGGTTGACAGCACATCCATGAATGAGTACTTGAGCACTATGACTCATCTGGCATGAGGCAGGGACAGCGGGTGGGTGAGCTAACGGGACTTAATGCCAAGAGCTGGGGGTGTGTGTTTGCTTTGGTTTCACAACACCCCATTAAATGACTAAGCAATTCATTATGGTTTTAATTAATTTCTGTCCTCAGCAATACAATTTAGCGCTCCTCGGAAGGTGAGCCATTTTTGTTGTGTCAACATCGTGGCCTATTGTGTAGGCTTTGAGTACTTTAACAGTTGAGTTTTGCGTAACTGCCACAGTTCACAGGCCAGTTCTGAGTGCTACAAGTGCTACACTGCCACATCCATTATGCATGCTGAATGTGCCTCCTACCAGGAGTCTCACCCAGGGGCATTCATGGCATTCACTTTTCACTAGAGACATATCCTGCACAGTTTGGTGACATCCCTGTTCAAACACACCTACTAAACCTGACTTTTTGAACCAAAGGTGTTTGAGCAGAGATAACACCAGAACTGTGCTGGACTCTAATGGACAAAATCTAATAGCCCTTGTGCTAAGAACATGATATCTAGAATACCACATCATTTTAACTGATGATTGTACATTCATACAAATCCTGTAGAGTTTGGTAAATTTGGAGAGGGAGAATTTTGAAGAAAAATCCATCTTTCCCGTGGTGATTTCTGGTCAATGGACCAGTCAAGACAAACTATTTTATTTTTTAATGAGTTTCTTTATAAGTCACAAATTCAGAGTTCTTTCTACAGTAGCTTTTTAACAGTGAGTGCAAAAAATACATGTTGTGATGTCTGCGTACTGTCGCAACCAATTTGAGAACTAAGCAACTGTCTAAAAAATTACAACAAAAGTGGAGATCATTGGGGTCCAAGCACGACATGCATTATGAAGTTGATTTAAAGTGCTTTACAAATGAGAAAATACAAAGATAACTCATATCAAACAGTTAAAAGAGAACACAAATGATGTGCAGAATCTTTCGAGGATAGCCTTTATTTATATTCATTGTTGAGGAGGCATCTCAAAATAATCTGCAAAATTTTGTACACTAGACCTTTTGACCTAGGTATGGTAAACAGTAGGTATTTAATAAAGAAAGTTGGAATACCTGGAAAGCAGTACAATTTTGATATGACTTGTATTAAAGTCCTTGCACTCACTGAACTGAATAACTCCATGGCAATTTCCTGATTTCCTCGACATATTGTATTCTCAGAGTGCAGCTGAATGCTTTATTTGTTAAAATTAAAATTACTAAACATTTGTAATGGGGCTTTCTGACCCCATCTGTAATGGGGCTTTCTGAACTGGTTGTCACACTGAAGCAAACATATTGCTGAATATTCATGAACACTCAGGCGTCTTGAAGGATCTGATTGTTATATGTGAAAGCACACAATAGAGAAAAGTAACATTTGCGTGGTTTGTTTACATTGCTTTATGTATTAAAGCCTCAATTTCATAGTGGGATAAAAAAGAATCAGTGCATTTATTGCAATAATGTAAAAAAAAACCTTTATTTATCTCTGACTGTAGCTTTCAATTTCAAAATAGATCAATCAAATAAAGCAATAGGATGCCAAACATATACACCTCTACCACTATCCCCACTATTACTACTCTATATTAGGCTAATATTTCGCATGGTTGCTGATCATATTCATAGGCACCCTCTGTAGGGTCCTATTTATAGCATCTGGCTAATTGTAAATGGTAATATTAGCATGTGCTTTGTAGTAGAGCCCTGCAGTGTATGTGCATAATCACAAATAGCCAAATGCACATTTTATCTGCAGCGTTTGCAAAAGGCTTTTTAACTCTAGCTTTCTTGATTGGTAATATGATTTGAAATATAACACTGTAAAACTGCATATGGTTATTTGCCCGGTGTTAGACAGTACACCATTGCAGTGACAAAAAAAACTGTTCTCAAAGCATAATTCACTTTTAAAACAGCTGATTCAGACTCAAAGATGACTGCAAGATGCCTAAATGGCTTTATATGTCACTTCTGTTATTATAACACGGCCAATCTGTCATTTTTTTAAAGAACACTTAAATAAACTGTAAATGTGCTTCCTATTAGTGTACTACAGTCCATTTCATGAATAAAGTCCTTAGAATCAATGCTTCCCAGCTACAGCTATATAACACAAGCTAATAATGATTCAGTGTCTTGTAGTTTTAGAGCTAATTTCTTATATATAGACACTTACAGCTAGTCTTCTCTCACAGGTTAAACCTGTTAAAGTCTGAGCTTGGACTAAAAAGAATATCTAATGGCGATTGCCATGGTAGTTTTGTCCAAGACTGGGCTTCATTTAAATCCAGAAAACTTGCAATAATGTAATAATAATTTCTCAAGATGATTTACTTAAATAACCATCATCAGGCAAAAGCACATAATAATTTTCATGAGATATTCTGGACACAGCTCAATATACATAATATATACATAATGATAATACATATAAATCTTTTCATAATGTGCTACAGTTATAAGGGATATTAAGACAGCATTTCCAGCTTCATTGAAGCAGTTATAAAAAAAAAAAATGAATGTTTTTCAAATGTATCCCGCCAGTTAAAACAGGACAGAAAAGGAAATAATCTAACGAAAATACAGTAAGTAACTGTAAAATTCAAGTGTTCTTACCTGTGAGCGTGAAAGCGCTCAGCTTCAGTGTTGCATCTCTGCAAGTAAGCTCATTCTGTATGTGCTCTCCTCATCACCGGTGCATCGGGTTAATCTCATAGGGCACACACTCGCACACACACATAAGACGTGTGCATCTCACAGGCTGGAGAGCCTCAAAAGGCTTGGAACAATACGAGCGTACTAAAGCAGCACTCTGCATGTGTTCAGGCCTGATTTCCACACTGCACAAAATGATGAGTCCACAAATGAAACACCCATTCAAACACATCACAAGTAACAGAGCATTCAACTATCCCAATTTATAATAACATCCATTCATCAAGTTAGTGAACTATATTTTCACCTTAGAGCACTTACTCTAACACGTAAAGGAGATTTCCACTGATATTCAATCTTTAAGATGTAAACAAAGTCATTTTGGTTTGATGTGAGCCATTCTAGAGAAACTTAACGAGTCAGAGTTGTTCTCTGTGGTGGTGATAGGAACTAGATGTCCAAAGCATCTAATACCTCTAAAAGCTCCCTCACTGAAAGCTATTACATGAAATGGTTACAAATACACTGTCTGATGCCTGAAACATTATTTTCTGAAAGATTAAAAAGATTTTAGCCTAAAATCTGTGTTTTAAATTCTATTTGTGGCAAAAAGGTACATGGTTCTGTATGGCAACGTAAACTTATTATTCTGGATTTGTCACTATTTTCCAATCAGAAACATAATTTACAAAAATTTTATTTTTTAGACATTTTGGATAGTAAATACAAGTAAATGAAATGACTATATTTATGTTTAGGACATCACAACCCCTGGTTCCCATCACCACCACTGTAAAGAAATCTAAGGTACTTTCTCTACAAAGAACCATTTCACATCAAACTGATCTGAATTACTTTCTTTACATATGAACTTGCCTTAAAATGCACTACAATGTTGCTGATTTGCATGTTAGACCTGACTTACACTATTAAAATATATCTTGAAATCTTGAAAGTAAGCCATATTTTTAACATTTTTCATTATGAGACTTCTGTAAAAATATTACACAAGTAATGTAGAGTAAGTATAATATTTTTAAATAAGATTTTAGGTAATATTAAGTTAAATTATTGAATAATTTCTTGATGACTTTATAAAAAACTAAATATAGACATAGTTATCATATAATATTTGTACAGCTCATCTCATAGTAAGAAACATTGGCCATATTACCTACACTTAAGATAGTCTTACTCGCCAAGATGTTATTTTGTTGTAGTATAAGTCAAACTTAATTAACATGCAAATCAGCAGAAACTGTGTAGCAGTTCAAAACAACCAGAGACTCATGCATGTTGTAGTTCTACAGAAGTTGCATTTGGCAGACTAGCCACTGATTGATTTAAATACGCTCCATTAAACTCAGAGATAGAGCCACTCAGCTGGGGGTGGAAATGGTTATATAATAAAAGCCCAGATATCAGTAAAACACATCTAAATGGTTCAGGGCTGTGCTGGTCTGCATATAATCTACAGCATATTTATATTTATGTATTCTATAGCATCATCAGTCAGAGCTGTCTGTCACAGCCAAAATCAGAGTCTGTTACATTTACTAGCCTTTAATGGACAGATGTGTCATTTTAATTCACTCCAAACTCAAATCTCAGAGTTGTCAAATCAGCAAATCATAGCTAATAAGGGTTTAATAATGTAATAATAAAAAGCAAACATATTCCATTGTTTTAAAGAGTCACACAATGAAAGTATTTCTGTTGTATCGCGTGTATGTAATCTCACTTTTCAGCACCTGTAGTAAGTCTTTGTAAATGTAAATTGACTTCTTTTCTCCCATCGATTCAGCACAATCAAATGTAAATTAAAGTACAAATAGCCCGATTTCTAATCTATGCAAGATGGTGGTTTTAATTAACTGAACAAAGAGCAATTCTGCTGGCTAATGTGATATTTGCAGTGTGGAACATCAAACACACAAACTCACCGAATGAGAAACGGCCCAGAATCATTTCATGTTGCTACCGTCATTATCTAGAAAATTGTTCTGGGACAAAATCCTCATGGAAAAATTGCAAATAATCTATAAATAAAGACGTGAAGACAAGCAGATTGTTAAAAAAAAACAAAAAAACATTTTTTTGAAAGTTTAAACGAATAGTTATTTAGTCTGGAACTCCACATGTGGGTTCACTATTTCATTACACATATTGTGACTAAATACAATAACACATACGTGTGTGTGTGTGTGTGTGTATGTGTGTGTGTGTGTGTGTGTGTGTGTGTTTGTGTGTGCGTGTGTGAATTTGAATTTAATTCACTGTATATTATTTTAAAGACAAAATAAAATAATAAAAAAAAAAAGATAACAAGGTTTCCACAGCTGTTAACTGGTCCAGTTAGAACATGCTGGCTCAGTGTAGTTCAGCATTGCATTGCATAGAGTGAATAAACTAAAGTGATGGTGTATTATAGGAGCAGATATCTTTAGTCATACTGCACAGATTACATAGTAAAATATACTGCTACAAGTTATTTATAGACAGCACTGGGCAAAAGTAGGAGACCATCTTTCATTATTTAATTTCCAGGCAAAACACCCATTAAGTTATTCATCTTTTAGCATCAGAACAAATGCAAAAAACATATTTAACGAATACACAGAAACTTCAACAACTAAATAGAATATAACATTTTTTAGTATTTATTTAGTGTGTCCACCTGTTGCCTTTATTACAGCTTCCATTCTGTTCAGGAGACTTGCTCTGTTTTTTAAAGAAATATGCAGGGATATTTTTCCACACCTCCAAAGTTCAGTCTTAGAAGTTGGCTGCAATTTCTGCTTCTCACGTTCCAAGTACCTTACTCCATATCTCAGATAGTCCGGTTTTGGTGTTCTAGTGTCTATTTCCTTTTCTCAGTAACGGCTTCTTGACAGCTACACATCCTTTCAGAATCATAGTGTTGTGTTGTCTTCTCACAGTGGAAGGATGGACAGAACACAGACAGATTTTATCAGATCTGAAGCAAGAGTGGAGCTTGATTTTCTCTCAAAGATGAAAGCTTTAAGTGCTGTTTATCTGATAGTGTCAGCTTTGGTGGTCTACCAGGTCACACATGGTTGTTAAGAGCCACATTTTCTAAATGCATGTGAAGATTTTAAACTCCAGTTTTTGAGTTTTTTTTTTTTACTTCTTTTTTCCTTTGACTTTCTCATCCTTATTCAAGTGGATTATCTTATATCTGATCAAGGATGACTTTGACTTAATGGCAATTTTGACTGGAAATTAAATAAATAAAGGGTTATTTCTGTACAATATAAAGATACCAGTACAGCTCTTATCACTTTAAATAACTCAATATTATTAATAAACTGTGACAAAAGGTTTCTTTTGTTAACTGAGTTGGCAATAGAACAGTTACGTGCCACATGGCTAGAAGAACAAATTACACAAGATTACACAAGACAGAAGAAAAAGAAAGTGTGTTGGAAGGCATGAACCAGCAGAACCATGATGATCAGGCCAACAGAACGTCTGCTCTAACAAGAGGTGCGTCTCAGCATTGACACCTGTAAAAATAACATGCAAGATTTCACCACAGACTTTTGAGGATAAACAAGTAGCAACATGCAAATACATTTTAGACTTTTAAAAATAAGGGAAATCTAAAGGTTTTTTGGAGCAATGTCATAGAAGCACTTTTGTATGCCTGAAGAACCTCAGTAAATGATTCTGTAATGAGCTATTTTGTAAATGAGATATGAGGTAAAAACTTTAACATTTAAAGAAGCTTCACATAATATATTTCTTTTCCTGGAACCAGGTGTCCAAGCCAAGAACTATATCTACAATTAAGTAGGTTATACTAAAATATACAAAATACATTGATTTGTGTGCAATGAAGCCAAGTTCAGTGTTTCATTACACAAAGTTAAGCATGCATTTGTGTTTTGTATTGGAGAAGTAAAGCATCATTTTACCATTTCGAATCCATTCATTCCAAGCATGCAACCGGTCACTATCATGATCCACACTGGTCTCTGAAAATTCCTGATCTGAGATTAACAAACCCAAAGAGACAATTACAAAGCCCACTTTTTCATGACTTCCAGTAGTTTTTTATAGACACACAGATAGCCTAAAAAAGACTTCACTGATACTCAGATACCAATTGCTTTCAGACTCAGCAGATATAACAGAATGAATAGCATGAAACTACTTAATAAGCTGCATGTACCCACCTTTGGAGTGATCTAGGATCAGCTTCCTCAGCTGACGCAGTGCTTGGGTGAGGTTTTCCAGGCGGTGGTGCAGGTATGCGTTTTCATCTCTCAGTTTCTG
The DNA here is from genome assembly GCF_904425465.1 of Colossoma macropomum. NCBI lineage: Eukaryota > Metazoa > Chordata > Actinopteri > Characiformes > Serrasalmidae > Colossoma > Colossoma macropomum. Next base: position 11,881,236 of record NW_023494806.1, read on the forward strand.
AATTGTATCCTGCAGATCATACGTAAAGGTCGTTTGTGCTATAAAGGACATGGTCAGCACTGTGACAATCAATTGTGCAGAGAACATTTTGCCCCAGAAATACAACCTCAGTTCAAGCGAGTGACAATAGGATCTCAAAAATATGCCATGGCCAGAACTGTTGATGCTTATTTATCACACGCTTCCTCTAGAGCAGGTCAATTTTTAGGCCCTCTGGGGGTGAGTGTTCTTTGAAACAGGACCTACATTTATAAATCAATTCACATTTCATGCACCATTAATTGAAGTTACCAGCCTAAAGTGTTTTAATTAGTCAAATGGTAGTAAACTGGTTTAAAGTGAAGTGATTTGAAAAAGTGTAACCATGCTGTTCTGGGTCCTAATGAATTAAGTTGTCATTACTGATAGATGATTTTCTTATTTTAAAATAAAATTAAACATATTTTAATTCAATTAGTTTACAGTCTTCAACAGTTAGTCTACAACCCATGACAGTTCATACCCTGATCCCAGATTAATTAAGAAAGTGATTAGATCTATACATATGAACATAGAGTATGGCTTACATTACCTAATATTATAATATATATATATGTATATATATGTATATATATATATATATATATATATATATATATATATATATATATATATATATATGTATATATATATATCCCCTGTTCTTCACCACAGGACCACCACAGAACAGGTCTCTGTAGTAACTCTGACGTGATGGTGTCTTGTTAGTGTGTGTTGTGCTAGTACAAGTGGATCAGACACAGCAGTGCTGCTGGAGTTTTAGGAACAGTCAATGTAAATAATATTTACATGTAATGTTATATTTTCTACTATTATTATAGACCAAGCATTGTTAAATACATTTTTTAATATTATTATATTATAATATTATTATACTTATTAGGCAGGGTGATAATTCTCCACAAAGGGTAGTTGCTTTTGTGTGCATCATGGACAGGGAAAAAAACTGTCAGGAACCAAAGACATTTTAAAAGATAGAAGAAACAGTTCATTCGTTACAATATGAACATGAAAGTTTCTAATGCTGAATATAGCTGTTGTATTATGAAAAGTCTTATACTTTAATAAAAGAACCATTCGCCCTGTTGGTGGAGGCACACGCAAGAAAAAGCCCTTATTGTTACCAGTAATTTCTAAATTGTTTTTTAATCATTAGCTTGGCTGTCAGTTTTGGGTTTATAGATGTATGTGTACTGGAAATAACTGAGGGAGTTGCATAGATTGATAAAGAGTAGACTTTCCAATAAGTACTTTGCATAAATCCACACCAGATGGATCTGATGAGTGCACGTGCATTGGGGGTGCGGGGGTGATCACATGTGTGACGATAAAATTGATAATTTTTAACAAGAAAATATTGAGCTAAGTAATTTAGATAAGTAATTGTAGATATCACCCAGGCCTAGCTGGAAGTCCCTTTAAGCCATGCTTACTGAAATTCAACACAAACCCACAGGACATTGGACAGCCAAGTATGACAGGACTCAGCATCGCCAGATAAGAAGTTCCAGAGCAGAACATGAGGCCTTTGAAAGTTTGCTCAGGCTTTTTTTCTTTCTTTGGTATCATCTCACTGTTTTCAGTCTTCACACACAGTACGGAAAAAAGACTTTGGAATTGATCAACACAACACAACACATCAACACAAACTTCTTTCCAATTGGAAAAGAAAATTCTCTCAAATAAGCAGAAGATGCTGCGGAATACAATGCCAGTGACCAAGATGTCATACAAAGCGACCTTATTCATAGCAGATGAGTTACAGAAGCGATGGGCCTGAAGGTTGAGGCAATGTCTCCATCTAGTGGCCATATGGCTTCCATTCAACAACAATCATCTCCGATTGTAAATGAGTAGTGCACAACTAACTTTAACAGTTTTGCCTTATTCATTATATCATCGTTGCCTCCAGTTTTGGAAGTAACTTTATGTAAATAAAATAACTTCCACCAATTTTTCAAATATTCTTAAGACGTACATAAAGTCATTCAGAGTTGTATGAAGTGAAATGCTCAGTTCCAGAGAAACTTACCAGTCAAAACTATTCACAGTGGTAATAAGAACCAGACCTCCGATTCAATGCCGCTAAAAGGTCCCTCACGGCCTTTTAAAAAAAAACTTAAAAGACAAGTGTAAGTTCCTTGGTGGTTTTGGAATAGTAAGCAGTAAAGGGTTAAATTAGTTATGAAATCAGAATTGGTCACTTTCAGTGACTTTGTTTACATCTTAACAAATGAGCTGAATTCTTCTTTCATTTCAGTCGAATATAACCTTATACAACCCTGAAAACCTGGACATATTCACACGAAGTTAAAGACCGCTGGTGCGTTTCAAGCGCACTGAGCGCTGACCAATAGGCACTAAGAGTCAGAGAGTCAAACTCAGCGTAAGAACCAATTAAAATCTTCCTTTCCAGTAAGGGGCGGGGCATTCCCCAAAACACAAACCTGTGAGATGCCGTGTTTAGTGAGAGGAGTGCTGCAGCTCACTAATGCGGTAAATGGTTTCTATGCGATGTACGAGCAAATATCACTTACTCACAATATATTTATCTACCATACTTGGTGAAATTAGCGGTCATAATAGTTCTTACTGCTGTCTCACTTAGCTAGAATTTGTTCTTCACGGATGTTAGCCACCTAGCGTTAGGGTAGCAAAGGTGAGTTGCGCAGGTTGAAATAAACAAACAACGTTCATGAAAAGGTTTGTTGTGACATAGTATTATATTTTAACTTAGAGATGACACGGGTTAAATGTAGCGCTGAAAGTAAGTTTTAGGTAGTTAGTGACCCGCTTCACTGAAATGTCAGAGAACAATAATCCGCCTGACGCTCTTCTTTAGCTAGCAAAGTCGGTTAGCTAGCTAGCTAAAAAATCTTTTAGTCAACCGACAAATTTTGCCCCACCACTTTTGGAGATGTGGCGCTACCCTGTTAGGAAGTTTTCTTACAGGGACTACATGGCCTGAGTTATGTGTTTGAATGTGGATTGTAAAATTGGTAGATTTTCTAATTAGATTTTAGAGCTCCCTTTTTGGATACATGATCCAAACATAATCCATTTTTGACAGTTTCAGTGGTTGAGATGCAAACGGAATGCTTAGGTGTGAAAGGGTTCATAGTGGAGAATCTTACTGACTCGGATTCTTTAAAATGGTGACAATAAGTTTTAATAATGTTGTGTTGATGATGGTGAAATTGTGGTAAATCCGCAAAAAAAAAGTTGTCTTTGGGCTCTGTTTTGCCTTACAAAACACTTTATGTGCACCTCGCTGTGCATGTATGTGAAAAATACATTTTAGACCAAAACCTTCTCAAAACTACAGCTAGCATTCGATTGACGTCATGGTTGCCGCCGCCATATTGTTGACGTATTGTTGTCACCCATAGACATACATAGGTTACCTAGATACCGCGTTGCCTATTGTTCTCAATTGGAGGCTATAGGTCTGCGCGTCTGCCATGTTGGAGTGGTCAAGATCCGCTTGTGAACAAATTCGCTTGTATTGAGGGTTTGATGAGTCTCAGGATTAAATCGGCCACAACTTCCTTATTACTCAACTGATTTTCAGCAAATTTGTTTTGTTATAATTTTCAGACATAGATTACTCTAGGCTGCACTGACTGCTCTTGGTAGCTTTTATTTCTTTAATAACTCATCGTGCTAATTAGCCGGCCTGGCCAGCAGAAAGTATCCCGTCTGCACCTGACGTTAAAAACGCGCGAGCTCCGGTATAAACATCAGCAAATCCATCCATGTGTGAATCACTTCTAATCTTAATACACTTAAAAATAAAATAAATCCCCCAAAACACAGTAAGAAGGACGAAGCTAAAGTTGGCTTCCTATCAGCCAGCTTCTTCTTCAAGAGCAGTGACTTTCTGGTGCCTAAAGCTGCACCATTTAAGGTGGAACCGGAAAATTCGAACCAGAAGCTGGCTGATGCACCATTTAAGGTGGAACGGGAAAATTCAAACAAGATGCTGGTTGATGCACCATTTAAGGTGGAACGGGTAAATTCAAACAAGGTGCTGACTGATGCACCATTTAAGGTGGAATGGGAAAATTCAGACATGATGCTGGCTGATGCATCATTTAAGGTGGAAATCTGAACAAGCTGGCAAATAAGAAGCTGACCTCAGTGTGTAAGGTGCTAATGTTAATCTATTATGAATACATGGTTTTAAGGAATGCTATAACTTCAAAGCAGTGCCCATCATTGTAAATAAATAACTACTACATAAAGTTAAGATCCCCTGAATGAAATAAGCTTAATATAAAACCAGAGGAAAAACTATCCCATCAACAGGTTCTCTGTCACTGACCAACCACACGGCCATGTCTACACATAAACATCACACAAACAATACGCATCACACAAACATGAGTGTGGATCACTGCGTTCCCTCCGTTATATAATCCTGTCCCACTTTCTGAGTGCAGTATTCTTGAAATAGCATAATTTTGGACAGTATCTTACTTAAACTGCTGCACTGTAATGGTACCGATTGCAGTCCAGCAGTGATGTTGACCACCCTAAAATGGCTAGCTGGACCCAACGTGGCATCCAGGTATGTATATCTGTGGTTGTCACTGATCGACGTGGTGATGACCGCAACACTCATAGAGCCACTGTTTGTACACTGTTAGTTCATAAGGTGCCCTGACCGAAAAATATAGCCATGATGTGCTGTTTTACACTGTTCAGACATCTGGTTCTCTAAAAAGGAGCATTTCATGTCAAGCCTCTTTTTTAACCTACTTTTTAAAATCATTTTTGCATTCAATCGGTTGTAAAGCAGTTTGAATGCCAGCATTGTATGAAAGGTGCTATATAAATCCCCCAAAACACAGTAAGAAGGACAAAGCTAAAGTTGGCTTCCTATCAGCCAGCTTCTTCTTCAAGAGCAGTGACTTTCTGGTATGCCTTGCCTCTCTGAATGACTTGAATTTTTACTGTTTAGAAATGCAAGGAATTTAGAAAAACTGCTGGAATTTTAATTCAACCTTTTAATGGGGTCATGTCCTACATGTTCTTCTTGTATTTCTCCCTCTTTTTTTCAAGGTCTCTTTATGATTTTCTCTTAAACTAAAACCATAATCGTTTTTGTATGTGACTATTTTCCAACCTCTGTTTATCCATCATAATTACACGGGTCGTTTTTGTTACTGTGCTTTTTGGTATATTTAAATTACTAACATTTTGATTGTCTGTCATGTATTGTGCTTCATTCAAAAAGCAGTCAGGACAGAAACACGCCTCCGCTATGAATGGGCAATGCTAACATTCAGTAGGCTGAATAAGTGGAGATGTGTAAGTTGGTTTTTATGATGTCACAGTAATGATAAATTCAAAGCAAGCAGATTTTAAAGCTTACTCTCGATATGTTGAAAAGAGTGAGTGGCATACTTTAACAAATAATTTAACTTTAATCATGGTTACATAACATATCTAACTATTTATCTATATAAGTAGGAATAAATGTATAAACTATTCTTTTTTTTTAGATGAGGAAAATTTAGCACAAAGAAGACAAAGTTTGCTGGCAGTCAAATTATCATTTCACCGTTTATTTCCGAAAGCTTATTTGGGAGTTCTGTGCTGTCAATATAGAGACTTTACAGAAGGTATAAAATGCACAAGATATGCACTGCAGCAAGATCGATCATATAGCCTGTGCCTCAGCCAAATCAATTATTCATAAAGTGAAAAGTAGACCCAAATGGTCAGGTCATTGCTTAATGTCAAAACATTTCCCCCAAATTATTGCACCCAAATTTAAGATGTTATCTTAATTGAAAAAGTATTAAGTCTTGGACTTAAAACCATGCACATTGATGAAATGCGTTTGTTCTTACATCCTTGCCGAAGGAAATAAGCGAGACAGATGCTGCTGTGGTCAAGAGCGGTCTTTATTAAGATTAATGAACAGTTTGACATTTTTAGTCCTCTGCATGAGATCGATGAATGTAATACTCACAGGGACCAATAGGGAGCATCACACACACATAGAGCAAGCACAGACTGGCCAGGGGGTGCATGTTAAATGTCCAAGTGGTAATCAATGCAGAGAAATTAGCTATTGATTGTGTATAGTTCTGTAATAGGTAACCTATGGGTTTGCTCTTTCAGAAAATTCCGATGCACCCTCTGTGGGAATAACAGCATAATAACTCTGTCTGGCTATGAATGAGGCTGTGAACGCAGAGGCCAGCGGGGCTTCTGGGGTCAAGCTGTAATTAGTATAGAGGGCATAAACATAGGACAAACAAATATTGATGAACTTTGTATGCGAAGAGTTCATTAAATACTTTACGAGTGATTGGACTCTACTGGTTTTGCCATAATTTTGATATACCTTAGATTCTCTGGTCACGTTTAAATTTATGTTCCTTCATTGTGCAGATGCTCTTCTCCTAAACGACTTACAAAATGTGCAAAGCCAAGCCTGTATGAAGTTCCCACAGAAACTGCAAGAATTTGTGACATAAACAATAAAAGCTCCTTCATGGCTCGATTTGGTTAAGACAGATGTAATGTAAAATGTAGTCAGTGTTCTTTAAATACTGCCGATATTCATGATATACTTAGAAAAGTGTGTTGTGGCATATCACAGTAACAATGAAATATCGTCATATTGCCCACCCCTAGTCTTCAGACTTGAGTTAAGAGTGGTGAACTAGAAATGGTTGTTGTCCCATAATTTTAAATGCTTGAATTTTTATGAAGCTTATTAATCCTACATCAGTACTCTTACTATCAGTGTTTTTTCTTTAGGGGATGCTGTGTAATCAAGCTGTTGAGGCTTTGGAGATATCCTCAAGGTGACGGACTGTCCAGAGATAAAACATCAAGCATTATTCCTCAGAAACTGGACAGGGTCAAGCCCATGGCCTGTGGCTCCAGCTGTAGTAGTCTGTAGAAACAGGTAAGGCATAGAGTATACTTTACAACTAAAATAAATTACACTATACTATTTTTTGTTGAGTTTAACATATTAGAAAAAATATGTAAGTTATAGAATATGTTAAAGTTAACAAACAAACAGTAATTGTGCATTAAAATATGCAGAAGTTCTCTGTGAAGGATGTGTAATTTGACCAGGTTGCCCAAACTTTCACATGCAATGGAATGTAATATAAAATTTACTAAATTCTTCTAAATTTTCCTTTTAAAATTGTATTTAAGTATTTTAGTAACACTGCATAGTGTAACATATGTTGTAGTTCTAAAATAAAATGTTACAAATTATAATTGACACCTATCAAACCTCTTTTTGTGTAACGTTTTGTCTTTTGGGTCATTGGCCCACCACAAACATTGAACTGTCCACCCCCACCACCCCAAGGCAAAAATTTATGCTCTCCTGAAATAAAGGAACCACTTTTGTTTTTTCTAAACAGTCTTTCTGCAAATAAATGAAAGTTTCTATACTAAAAGAATGAAAGGTTTTCCTTGGTTTTCCTAGTTTCTATACGAAAAGAATGAAAGTTTCCCAGTTAATTCAAGGGGAAAACCTTTATTTAACCTTTAAGCCTTTATTTTTAATTGTAGCGAGCCATACTACTACATACTACATATACTGGTAGTACAGGGCTGCGTTGGAGATTGATAGGGATGAGCCGATGTGGGAATTGTGGCCAATATCAGACTTTACATGTACATATCTGCTGATGCTGGCACATAAACATTTTATAAAATGCAGAAATTGTGATTGTGTCAACCTGGATTAGCATTATGGAGATATCTAACATTTATTTGTGTAGGGTTATAGATGCAGTGAAATGGTTTAAATGCAGGTATTTTAGCACACTAACCCAGTAAGAACTACATTTTTTGTTTTTCCAGAGTACAAACAATACGTCATCAAATATTGGTTTGAAATATTGATCAAATCTAAGCTTCTATCTGATACAAGTCATTTATTTTAAGCAGATATCTGCCAATACCAATATGATCCTGATATCAATGTGCGTCCCTAAAGATTAATTACTTGAAGTGTCCCCTCCTTGTTTGGCCTGGAGGATTTACTGCATTACTTATTAGCCACTTTGATAGAGTTGCAGCTTGTAGGTAGATGACTGAGCCTCTAGTACATTTTGGGAGGGCCATCATAAATCAAGTTGCAGATAAGCCTTTCTTCATCCACTTAATGCTGGATCCTTCTACCTTAAGATCATTACAGTAAAAAAGTGACAAATGTGATTGATTAAAATGGCGCCGGGCGACGCGAGTTAAATCACACTAAGTGATGTGACACCTCAGTTCCCCATATCATATTTCTGTCAGGGCAATGATGGTAAAAAGCGTTGTCACTGCATGATATCTGACAACACAAGTTATCCGCAAGGCCAGATTTACGGCTCGGTTTTAGTGGACTGCAAAGGAGGAGTGTTTAGGTTTTTGTGCATTGTCACTTTTCAAGTGACCGTAAATTTCATTAAGGGGGACATTTAAGCTCCGTGCCAGCTGGAAAGGTATTTACCGCTCCTGTTGGATCCGTCACCCTCTACCACATTTGCTGGTGCTCAGGCAGTGCAATGCTTGACTCGTTTAAATGGTAGCTTAAGCTTTGTATTAACTTTTATTTGAGGGAGCACAGATATCACTTACCTTTTATTACTGATGGTGTGAGGAATAAGATTTACAACATCAATGCATAGAGGCTTAGACAGGCAGCTGTGACAAAACCCATAGTCTTTTATGTCTTTGTAAAGTTTGTGGTAGAGTAAACATTTCTGTACGGAGCCTGCCAGATAGTCTGCAGTTAATTTCTTCACAGAACCTCAATAGTGTACAAGAAGTGCTCAGAGATGAAAAACTAATAAATAACAATTAGAGTTGCTTTTCAATTTTAATGTTACAATTTAGTTCAATTTATTGATTTACTAGACAAACTATTACATAGCCCAGATGAGCCAATCATGCCTTACTTAGTCACGTACACTGTAGACAACACTTAAGAGTGTGCTTCCCACAAATGGTAGCCTGCTGTTTAGGGGTGAGTGATGTGACACAAATATAATATCAGGATACTCCAAGACATTTTCTCAGGCATGATATGCATTGAAACATTTCCTTATTTTGAGATTTGATAACTTGGTACCGAAAACACAACCAATAGTGCCACATTTAAAGAAAAATACTATCAGACAGTATGGATACAGTGTTTTTTTAAACTTCTGCACTAAATCCAATTTAACAGAACTAATTATGCTTTCTTTATAATGAAATATGCAGTTCATTGGAGTTCTTCAGGTACTGATGATATCCACAATATGCTCAAAGCTTATTGTGATATGATGATAAAATTGGTCACCTCTACTGTTGTCCATTTGATTTGAATAAACGGCATTTGTTGCTTTTTTCCTTTTACTTTTGCAGACACTGGAACTACATTGTTTTATTTTTACAAGTGGGAAAATCTTGATTTAAGTTTTTCACCCCAGACCCAAGCTGACAATTTATCTGTCCTGTAAGTCATGCAGACATCTATGAAAAGTCTCTGTAGAGCATACAGTGATGAAGGAGTAAAAGCTGGTTGTGGGTGTGCTTCATCTAAGTGTGTAAATGAAATCTGGCCAGCTCAGTGGGGTTAATGTAACCCTCCACATTAATCATGAAGTGTCTTCATTCAGGATGGTGTTAACAGGAGACTTAAATGAAACAATGCTCAGACTGACTGCCAGTATAGTTGTGTATTATTGTTATTAGAGATGCACTGAAATTTCAGTCACTGAAAATTTTTGTCTGAAAGAAAAAAAGGCTAAAAAAAAAGAGATGACACAGGTCTAAAACGAGTCAAAATCTATCATTTAACCAGTAATTTAAATGATAATGATAATGACAAATATTGGTTAAAACTGTTTTTTTCCCCTCTCTGTCCTGCATTGATCAGCACTAACACATTGAAACAGTTTCAGTGGTAGTAGATCATTTGTCAAAATGCCAGCTATGTGGAAATATTTCCTGGTTTCTATGAGGCACATTGTACAATGGTTTTGTAAACACTGTTCATGTTGAGTATCAAGAGGTGGTACAACAGCCAAGAACGTCTCCACTACAGATCTGATACCACTTGAAAAAACGACATCCTGGTCATATGTGGAATACAGCAAAACAACAGAAGCAGAAAGGAAAGTCCCTGCGATCACACCAAAGCCATCTGTAGCCAGAGTTTTTGAAATGATGAAAAAAATTACAAATGACAGTGCCAAGTGTAAAAAATCATGTAATTCATTGCCTTGGATGGTCAACCATTTGCTGTTGTCAAAGGCTTTACATTTTATAGGCACATACTGTAGCCTACATACTGCAATAGTGTTAGTAAGTTTATTTTATGTTATAATTGTTTTGCTGTTTAGTATGAGCTCAGTTGAAAGTTAGGGCTGAAAGATTAAACATTTTCATATCAAAATCGTAATTTGAATGAGTGCCATTTTCACATTGCGGAAGCTGCAAGTTCTGTTCTAGCCTGCATTATCAATAATGCCTCAACAAATTTTAAGAGGGGACATTTAACCCAACAACACAGAGCTTGTGAACTGTCTTTAGATGAGTTAGATCAATCAGAAGCCACCCATGTGCTGTGACACCACAACTGTCTGGCAGTCAGATGCACTTTGTTCTCTGTTCAAGTCTTAAGTCAGAGAAAGTGGATATGCTGGTGTTCTTGGGCAAAAAAATACCTGGACCTCAATTTATAGAAAATTGCAGTCACAAGTAGATAGATTGCTTAAATCATTTAGCCCTATTGAAAGAAGATTTTTATTTTTTTTTTCAATACCTTGTTTTATTTTGATGTTTATTAATTCAAAAGCAAATTATATGTCTCTTGAACTTAAAATTAGATTTTGGTCCAGAATTTCAGGGCACCACTAATTGTTGTTCCTGCTGTTTTGTGAACCTCATTAACATTCAATGACACAGTGCTATTTAGCAGGTAAGGGTAACGTTTAAATTTGCTTATATGTAAATGTTATCAACATTGGAGCTCAGATTGTGATTGTTTTCTCTCTGCACTAATTCTACTGTTCTCTTCGACTTCGTGTCCTAGAACCAGAGGAGGAAGCTGTAAATGCTCACATTATAACTGATTTTCTACCATAGCCCTCACAGCTAACATTGAATGTCCCTTTTATTTCTTTTATGATTTCTAGCCTGACTGCTGTAGGAGAAAATTGAATTTTAGAAGATTCAGCTTGTGCAACAGCTGAGCCTCATTTTGCAGTAAGCGATGCCACACAGAAAAACACTGAGAAGGCAATGCATTTAAAAAACCCCATTAGCCTAATTTTTCAAATTCTCTGGAAAAAAAAAATACCATGTGTCCACCTCATATGCCTTTTGCCAGTCATATCACCATCAGAGGATAATGATTCTCAGTCTTATCATTAAAAGTTGCCTGAGGGCTTTGTCACACCAGTCTCATTCTTGTCTCATGAGGCAAGCTGATTCTTACTTGTCACATATATATATATTTTACCTGGCGTTATATATAATAGCCCATTTTAATCTCATAAACAGAGTAGAACAAGAAACAAAAAGAAAAATAGAAGTAAACCAAAGGGAGGCTGAGTAATTTACTTTCCTTAATATGTTGTGGAATATTCAGCATTCAACATTAAACAATGTGATGCATTTCAATTGTCCTGGGAATATAATTCCAATCAAATCTGAGCACTTTAACAGTCCATCATGAAACGGGAACATTTTTTGAACACTAGATGACACTGTTTGCCCAGCAATATGGAGTTGAACCCTTCTCCTCGCAGTGCAGGCAGTGCTATAATTTACTAATACATCGGGAGCCGCCATTGCTGTTATCTTTTAATAGATTTGTATGGGGAGGAAAGCAGGTGCCTCTTGTTAATGTGTCCAATTGGCCGAGTTGCTTGTGGAATGTGGCGCATCCATCACTGTCTGCTGTTGTGACACCCTGTCGTCCGCCCTCAGCGGCACGAGCCCTGCAGACGCTGCCGAACAGATGAGGCTCCTCACGCGCACCCTGCACACTCAACACAATCTGCACACACACACACGGCATATACTCATTCATTTCACACTTTTGGAAAGATTGTGTTGTTCTATTGTTTTAATGTCCTGTGATAGGTTTATATACCATATTTCATTTAATCCACTGGAATAATTGTTCGTAGTCATTAAAAGTCTAAAGTGTATGGCTGTGACCTGGTAATGGTATCGGTAAGGCTGGGCAATGTGGCAAAAATATGACATTGAGATACTTGAGAGACATTTTCTCAATACATGATATGTATCACAATATTTAGTTTTCAGGGTTGTGAACAAGTTGGACAAAATGGACAAACTGTACCGAACCTGTAGCTCTGTGTTTCAAAAAAGGCTAAACATCAATATGATATTTTTCTTTAAATTCATTGTGTGCAAATGTGAACTATTTAAGAAAAACAAGAGGAAATGTGAAACAGCTGGCATAATGGACTGAGATCCAATCAGCTGCTTTTCACTTTGCAGTTTATGCAGTTACTATACATGGGTGGTTGTTGTTTAATCATTTTTGCAGTATAATTGATTTAAGTGTCTATTTGATAATACCTGCAATTGTTGGAGTATCGCCAATGCTCTGCTGTACTCAGAAGAGCATATCGTGATGTAATGGATCACATTAACACTAACGTCATTGTAGGTATAAATACGGCTGGTTTTCCGGGCATTAGATTAAGTTAGACTGAGAAGTCCCTATTGGTGATGTCATTTAGTTTATACATGTAGGTCTGTATAGCACGTGTGGCGATTTTTGGTTTAGCTCTGATGTGATATTGTTAAGATGTGCTGCAGAAATTCATATGCTGCGCCTCAGGCAACTGTTTTAGACTATAGTGCTTCACATTACGAGCCATTGTTCCTCCATATGTCTTTCTTGCAGGCATGGCCAGTGCCTTTACCTCTCTTGAGCATCTGCCCATCAGCTCTGCCTGAAATTCTGCCTATACTTTAAATTTAAATGAGTTAAATGGGAGTCCCTTTGCACTTGGTGAGTGTAGACTTTCCTTTAAGCAGGGCTGTGTACAAAACATTAATATAGCAATATATCATGAACAAGTTCTTAGGACAGTGATTGCAGACATGATACAGTGGCCATTAAGATGATACTCATTGTTTTGTTGTTAAATTACATCACATAACATAAAAGTATGGTGTATGAGTTTATCTTGGGTATCGTCAGTGCTTAAAGAACACTGACCAACTATGTTTCATTACAAAGTCTTGTTTAATTGGATTTAATGCAGTGCAGTTTGAAACATTAATTCAGCTTATGTGCCCATAGTTTTTAAAAAAATTGGCATTTTTTAAGATGTGGCACTACTAGTTGTTTTTTTGTAGGTTCCAACTTCCAAACAAAGAAACTAACTATTTTGATGTATAACGTATCGGAAAAATGTCTTTACAAATCATGCTATTTTAAATTTTTTTAGCGAACCTTAGGACTTACATTCAAACTGTATTTGGAAGCTACTTATTCAAGTGACTATAATGCTTGAATCATGATGCTTGTATCGTGATCTGAATTACAATGTAAAGTTGCCCTGAAAACCCGGCCATACCGTGTAGTTAGAAGGGCAAGAGAACTCTGTTTGGGACACACGAACTGTGTGAGCACATCCTTGGAGGGAAGCATTTACCATGTTAAAACCTTGTTAGGGCTGTTTCACTTGCTGGGTCTCTGAGAGGTCAATGTCAATACCACTTAAGCACAGTCTTGATGTGGTGAGCTAGAGCCATGGACATATGCAACCTCTACCTTCGCTACCTCCCTGGGGCCCTTCTTACCCTTTCTGTGCTTTTTGAGCTCTCTGGACGTATCGAAAAATGTATTCCCGGTCAGAAGCGATTACTCGGACATGGGCCGCCCCGTTTGATAAGCAAAAGGTGAGGCACTGACACGGTAAGACCTAACTCTTTTCCTCTTCTTTCAGTTTTTTCTTCAACCTGAGGCCCCTGAGCTCAGGTTTGGTCCTCGTTTCAGGTGTTTCAAAGCAAAGAAGACCCTACAGTCAGAGTTCCTGACCTCTGCTTCCTTTATTTTCCATATTTCTTCATACAATGCAGTGTTTCTCATGTGCATGTAGGTAATTGCAACCATCGTTCTACTCTTTGAGGCTCTTTCTATTGAGAATATCCCTTCCAGCTTGCTGTTACTGTAAGCTGTACACTTTATTGCGTAGTGCACCTTCCTTTAGGTATGCTAAATTGCTAAATATGTGTATTTTGGTAAAGTTAACATAAAAGTGAATAGCTAGGACTTGTTAAATGGAGTTAGTTGTAATATGAGACCACTTCCTAGTTTGTGCTGGTGTCTGTTTAGTTTGAAATGTTCTTTAGTGAGTTAACCTACTGAAACCACCGAAGAAGATATTATTAAAATGTGCTTTTGTTTATGATGTTAAGGAAATGAACTATTCCTACTACTATTCTGAACTATGAAATGAGACCCAAATGATGGATTGTGTGCTTTTGTGTCAGTGGAAATGGATGTTTGTCGAAAAAAAAAAATGTGTAGATGTTTTTGCCAAGTATAATGTAGCTGAAATCCAGCACTTTTGAGAGGCTACTAAAGCTTTCAAGCTAAAACATAATGAAAAGTGATAGACATATGTCTACATTGTTAACTGCATCTCAAGACAAACAAATTGAATACAGTTCTGTGCTCAAGTCAGAGACCACTTTGTTTTTTTTTTTCCAGTCAAAATGGCCATAAAGTATGCTGCTCATTTTTCAGGAGATATTTCTGAGAAGATCCGATTAAAGTCTTGCATAAGGAGCAGGACGGTCAAAGGTAAATAAGTGTGAGAGAAAAGGTGTTTCCGAAACTGCAGTTCAAAAAAATTCAAAGAAAAAAAAGAAAATGGGACTTGTACCAACTATGCGAGACCTAGTGGACCACCAAAACCGTCGCCATCAGATAAACCGTACTTAAAGCTTTCATCTTTGAGAGATCAAACACCACAAGATGAAACTTCACTCTTGCTTGAGATCTGAAAAAATCCACAAGTGTTTCTGTCCATCCTTCTGCTGTGAGAAGACAATGCAACACCATGGACCTGAAAGAATGTGTAACTGTCAAGAAGCCATTACTGAGAAAGGGAAATGGACAAAAAAAGAGTAACATTTGCAAATCAAACACCGAGGCTACTGGTGTTCTCAGAACATTGGAGTGACCAATCCAGAGCCCAGACTTCAGCATCGTTGAATGCGATCGGGATTACTTGGATTATGAGAAGCACAAAATGAAAAATGAACTTTGGAGGTGTGGATAAATATTCTTGCAGGTCTCCCAAAAAGAACGGAAGTTATAATACAAGCAAAGCGTGGACATACTAAACAGCGGAAAATTATATTTTATTTAAAGTTACTGAGGCTTCTTTGTAGTTTTCTGTTGAATGTATGTTTCTACTTTTTTACTGACACTGAAAAATGCATCATTTGTTCTTTACAGCATTTTTGATGGGAAATTAAATAAATTAGGAGTGGTCTCTGAATTTTGTACAGTACTGCATGTCATGAAAATATATCATTTCCAAACAAAGGGACTTTACTGAAGGTTTGTGCAGTTCCGTGAATGTGTTTAGCATTAGCCTGACTGCTGGTAGGCCGTGCAGAAGCTTCAGTGGGCCATTCATGCCCTCTGTCAAGCTGGTAGGAAAATTGTAGTTATGGTTCACCATTTAGCAATGTTGATGTTTTTCCTTTCCATGTATTAGCCATTAGGGAGATGTTAGTGAGCGAGCAGAGAGGGGAAAGGCCTCTTTCGTTATTTCTCTCTTTCTCTCTCTCTCTCTCTCTCTCTCTTTCTCTCTCTCTATTCTATCTTCAAGCTAATTTGGTCGTGCAGGTTGAGTGCTCAATTTTGCACTCAGTTGCTTTCCGAGGTTAATCGTGGGACAGCAGTGTTTATGTTACAGTAATATGGACTCTACTCCCTTGCTGCATCTAGCAGGCTCTGAAATATGTGCTCTAAACCCCCCAACTCCCCGTCGTCCTGAAGGGAAAGGGGGGAGGCTGAAGAAGAAAGACAGACAAATGTAACATGGAACAAAAGACAGAGGAAAGTCGTGCCAATTAGCTGCTAATGAGACAAGCTCATGAGGATTTCCAAGCCCACAACGTGTTAACGTTTACCTCGCCCCACTCTCCGTAGCACTGCTACGGAAACGCACTAAAAGAATGTCTCTGTCATGATTGCTTACACATGGCCGCAGGGCTCTCGCACTCGAGAGGTGAACAGGAAGGAACGCCTTACTTATGGTCAATGTAAAACCGGCAAACTGACATGCGGAGACTGCTTCTTTCTGTTTTTCTATCCATCTACAGCAACCCCCCCCCTCAAACTCCCTCTTCCAAAAGTGGCCCTCAATGAAAGGCGAAAAGGAAACAAAGTTCCACAGCATACGCTCTCAATTTTCTCTGTGTGGTGAGGGGGGGAAATATATAATAACTGAAAAATAATATGTCAAGAGAATAAGCAGCTCTCCTTGTGGCCTAGGCCTTTTTGATGCTTTTATCAAAAAATTATGACTAGGACCTGGAAATAAAATGTACGCCCTTGAAAAAGATTTGTAATTCGACAATGAGAAACTTTAATATTTCTATAGTCCTGCAGAATACTTCTATAATAATCTGTAATGCTTTAATTTCTAGATGTACTGCTTTTTAGTCATCTATAGTACTTCTCTATTATCCTATAGTAAACCACAGTGATCATGCCAATTGGTATACTATATTGTAATTATAGTAACCATAGATTTGACCAATAAGAACATGCTAAGACCGTAAGATACTACAATAAATGCTTAATCTTAATTTAGTTCTTTTTCACATGGCTCTTTTTGTGTTGTGTGAGGCCTGGAATTGACTACATCCTCAATGTTTAAGTATGTTTTGACAGAATGAATCTTACCACTATAGCATAAAAATATCTTATTGCATTAAATTGTTTATCATAAACAGTTTTAATTGGCAAGCCAAACACAAGTAACCCTTCTTATGGAGTGCACAGGAATTGTTGTAGGGGTTGTTTTTCCCTGCAGCAGTAATGACTGAAGTGAACTGAATTGAACATTAATTGTATTTAATGTCTGTGTACTTTGTGCACAAATTTCACACAATTTTCTAAATAATAAAATAAATATGGAAATATTAGTTATGGCAGCAGGCTTGTTTTACATTTCCTGTTGGCCCATGCAAGGTAATTAGCTTTCTACAGGGTTGAATTGAATTTCCTGAGATGGGAAGGTTCTCTTAGAGCTGTTCTTATTGACTGACAACTGAACAAACTAACAAAAAAACCTTGTATTTCCAAAATTGTAAGTTTATATAAGAAGCAAAAAGTGCTGTTAACTTTAATGTACAAAATTAGTCATTTCAAACCTTTTCTTTGGTCTGTTCATAATTAAATATGTATACAATGTAAATGCAGCTGGCATTTTAAGATGGTATAAAAGTGGAGGTACCAGGTTTTGACGTGACAGCGATGATAAAAGGCATGTAGATAACACATTGCAACATGTCCGTAAAATACTGGACGTTCTGACCTGTTTAGAAATTTTAAATGTTTTTTTTTTTTTAGATCTAGTTTCAGTTTGGGGTTGAGATTTGCTGCATAAGGTCATTTCATTAAGGTTGCAAGTCAAATGTTTGGCTTAAAATCTCGTCAGCCATTCAGTTACTAAAACCCATGACTTTGGCCTTCACCCTCACTTACACGTCTTTAACACCCCCACCTTAGGGTCCCACCCGCTCCACCTTGTGCCTTTCAAAGGCGGTTGTTAAAAACGTAACAGAGGCCTAGGCACTAGGTAGCCCCTACTTTTTATTTGGGGTCTTAAAGGGGACCGTAAACCTTGAGCTCCAGGAACAACCTCAGGCACCCTAAGCACCCCTTTCCCTCGCTCTCCTCATTAGAGCCTTGAAAAAAGAAAAAAACGTGTTCAAACGGCTTCTTCCTCTGTGATGCGTTTACTGTTAATTAGTTTGCTTTGTAAGGTTAGACGTGCGGACGGAGCAACTTTGAAAGCGTTTGGCGGCCATCTGTGTGAGTGCGGCGCTAACTACGTACAGATGGGCCGCACTCAAGACAGGTTGCTTCTGAGGGGGGAAAAAGCAGCGAGACGGTTTTGGTTATTTTAACAAGATTTATGGCCTGACTCGCAGGTAACCATTTCAGCCATAATGATGATTGTTAGTCATCCGTCAGCGAGGAGAGGGGAAAAAAAGCAGCTCTGATCGAAGTCAAACGTGAACAGAGCAAAAGTGTGGGCCTGTTCATGTATAAAACATTTCTGAGGTAAATCCATTCACTGGAAAGGTATGCTGGAAGTCGCATTCTTTTAACACAGGCTGTTATTTTTACCAAGTGTAAATGGCAGTATCTTGTGCTGTGGAACATATTGAATCAATTGCTTGGCAGCAACTTGAGGGGGGGGGGTGCTTAATTTGGCCAAGTTAAAATGCCATTACTTACTCAGTGAACCAGGTAACTGAAAAAAAGGTAAGATTGCCAGGTAATTGTTTGACAAGGTCACAAAATTAGCAAACATAATCAAATAAGCGTACTGACATTGTAATTTATGCCTTTCCTCTGTGGTAGTTCTAGGCGTGCCATTTTCTTTACGGTAGGAACTTTTAGTAGGAATAAAGTGAAATATGGGTGTACATGTCTGCTATATTTAGATGTTTGATATGCTAACTGAGGAGAGCTTGTGAAATATACAATTACATTATTTAAAAACAAACAAAAAAATTTTTTGGTTGTTCAAGCTTGACGAATTTGCAGAGTCTTACTTTTTTTTCTTAGCCGCTGAGTCTCTGGTTGGTGGGAATGTCAGTCTTGTCAACTTAGCGCCTTATTCTAAGCATTAAAATTGACCCGTCCAACAATTAAAAAAGGGTTAGCTGAATTGCTGTTGGCCCGTAGCCACATACTTTTTGTGGCTTAGTGCTGTTGGAGTGAAAAAGCAGTGGGCGAATATGACACCTGACACCGTTTGGTAAAGTATTTGCATTCACTTTGGCTACTGTGTAGCTTTAACCATAGCTTACATGTATTTCACTGAACCTTTTTATGCAAGCACGATTAAGTACTTCAAAAAAAAAAACTTCTGGTAATGAAGGTGTGTTATATTCTGCTGTAGTTTCCCGACATGCTACAATACCTTTTTAAATAAACATTTCTTGCAACTAATTGTTTTCACGGCATATTCTCTTTTAGCACTGCTCAACACGGCATCATCTCCAGTAACAGCCTGCTTAAGTGTAGCTGCACGTGAGCTGTAGTCTGAAGCTTTTGGAGATTAAGAGTCTTTTATAAGAAGGCCAGACTAGAGAAAGCTATATTAACAGTGGATCAGTTTGACAGCTTTTCATGGTGCAGCCATGAGTGGCTATATTGAGCGAGGGAGAAACTGTCAACTCAGCGAAAGTCCTCACCGAAGGGAAGGGTGGAGGAGGGGGATGCCGGAGATAAAAAGGAGAAATAAGAAGCTGAAGACATTTTGAAAATAGTGACAAAAAACTAGCTTCACGTTCAGAATAAGTTGATAATTTTGAGTAACATTTCCACTGTTCGGTTTTGCAGTGTCAGTTTGCATGTAGTGTTATATACTAAAGCTTTGGCACCCCAGACAAATGACATGTTTTGTTGATTTTCTAGGTGAAAATAAGTTAATACGTCCTCTACAGAGAATGCACCTCTGCACATTTTAATGCAATTACTGTTAATATGCTGATTTATCATTTTAGGAAAAAATAAAACAATCTTTTTTTTTGATAAATGTTAAACCCAGCAAATGAGTAGAAATTGTGCACTAAAAGTTGAAAAAAAGCCTTGTTTTCACTCAACAAAGCATGTAATTTATTTCTGTTTTATGGGATTGAACCAAAATGTAATCTCCATAATACTATGCTGTTTTTTTTTATCATTTTGAATTTGTTGACTTTTTTTTAATGTAGAGTAGACTTTTTAACAATACTCTTCTCATAAAGAACCCAAAAAAACAATGTATTGTTATACTCACATTGCAGGAAAAGCTCTAATAAGGGTTATTCTCTCTACATTTGTTACCTAGATTAGCCTATAGTACAAAAGAACACAAAAGAATACAGTCTGCCTCCTCTGGCTCAGTTCTCTCCCTGTCTTTTTTTTCTGAGGTTTTATTTGGAAATGGTTCCCAGGTGTTCGATAAGCCTGTACTGGACATGACAGCAGTGCAATCAAGTGTATAAATTTAATTGCAGACTCATTTGGGGCCGTTTATTAGCCAGTTAGGGGCACCCCGCTCCACTTGAACCTTGTTATTGTGAGGCAGAACATCTGTTTGGCTCTTTTTAACTATTTGTTTCATTGCATAGTTTCGCTTGCCTTTAATGGCCATGGCTTACACTACATAAGAGTCTATGGGCTTTAGTGTATTACTGTTGCATTTTGTAGTGCATTTCGTGATGTTTAAAGACCGGTGCATTAGATGACTAGCTACATTTGAACCACATAATAGAAGTGCATATTAATGAGTTACTTACTTGGATCTGAAGGATAACGCCTACTGTAATGCATGCACTGACAGCATTTGATATTGTTCTTATATTTATTGAAATATTGAATCTTTTCCATTCTGTTTTATGGTGCTAATGTTGCAGCAAGCTAGAGTACAACCCTAAATGAAACATTACTTCAGAATGTGTGCTGTTGTTGATTCAATTTGTCAAAAACCTATTGCTCCATCACACCCCCACCATCTTGATGAAAGAATTACAAATTGTCTACTTAATAGTGACAGTTCTGGGGCCAGCCACCATTTTACCATCATGAATCTTACCTCATCCTACTGTACGCCAGCTTTGAACTTTCTCTCCTTTGTTGCAAACGCAGACTGGCTGCACCCCATTAATAAAAGCCACAGAGCACAGTGTTAATTGTTCCCATGCACAAGGCTCCGAAAATCCTATAAATCAACTGGCTAATTGCAACAAATTGTGTCCTGACATTAAGCTATGATTCCACACCAACAAATATTCATCAACATTGCGAGCAGCCCATAAAACACAAAGCTGGCCATTTCCCAATCCCCCATATATATTTCCCATCACAATCTCTCCATTACTCATCCATATTGTTTATCATAACTGATGGAATAGGGTTGCCGTATGTGCTGAGGCCGAGGTTGTGTTAAAAGTGTGCTAATGCTCTGCAAGAGACTAAACACGTCTGATATGATCTATTTAGTTCTTAAAGCCTCTCAAATGCTTCTTAAATCATTTTTAATTTATTATTCCAGTGTGTTAATTAAGACTAGCTTATCTGCTTTTTATTGTTTAAAATAAAGGTACCATTTTTATTTTGGTTTTAAGCAGTGCTGTACAAGAGTCCCTTTTGGTTCCCTAAAGAACCTTTCAGTGGGTGGCTCTTTAGAGATGTGTGAACCTTTTTAAAGGGCCATTGCCTGCATTTTTTTCGTTTTAATTCTTGATGTCCACTTAAGACGTTTGTATGTCTGTATGTACAAAAAAAGTCACTATTCATTTGATATGAACATTTTACAACCCCTCCTTATCTGTTCAGGTTTTTTCTGAATGTGCCTTTAAGATTGACTGACTGTAAATGAGCTCTGTTCTGATTGGTTGTTGTACTATGCTACTATGCTATGATATATCATCCCTGTCAGAACAAAACTTCATATCTCCAGAATGAGTTTACAGGAAACATCTGATCTTAACTTTAAATGTGAGTTAGTGTAATGAGGTTTTATTTCAAATAAGTTTGAAACATTTTATTTGTCTATTCATTATGAACTGTTCACAAGATGTGAAGGACAGGTAGTGTTTTAAAAATGTGTAAAAACGTAAAACAAAAAATAAGCAATGATATGTAAATGTGTTGGTATTTGAGACGTCACAAAAGCTTTGATTTTAAAAATGTGAGGGCACTCCTTTTTGTTTTTTTAATAATATGCACCCTTTAAAATACACCTAATGTAAAGGTTCTATACCAATATATTTTTTTCCCCCTAGAACCTTTACATGCATTACATGATATGCTTAATTTTCATTTACAAAGATTATTCTTTAAACAACTATCTGTTAAAAGGTTCTTTAGGCAACCAAAAGTGGTTGTTATATGGCAAACACCAGAGCACCCATTTGGCACCTTTGTTATTATTATCAGAGGTCTCTTTTGCAAAACCTCTCTTTGTCAATTTATAATCTTTCTTAGGTTTAAGAAAAATTTTAAGCTATAGAAAATGCTGAAAAGTCTTGAGAAATGAGAAAAGTCTTTTTCTCAAAGGCTAAATCAAAGGCTAAATATGCCTTAGTAAAGGTCATGGCTCTGATTTGTTATGGGATTGTTTTGCAGGGAATTTTGATTCTGCGCATTGATCAGCTTAAAGCCCGCAACACACGCATAAATCGATGCTGTATCAAGAAGAGCCCTCCCACTCTACAGCAAGGAGAGAGAAGGTATGGCATGATAAATCATGCACCCTGTCATTTTCTGCCCCCTCCACCTCTTGGATCTCGGCCAGCTGATAGATCACAGTACATTACCCGTGCTGTTTTGGTGTAGGGGGAAAAATCCCTCCTCCACACCCCCACATGCTAACACTCTTTAGCATTGATGGCTTATTAACGGGTACTGTGATTTGGCTAGATGTGTTCAAGGATCTCCTGCGCAGAGGAAAAGGTCAGCAGCTTTTAGCCGCGGCTCTGCTGGAATACTAATACTGTCCTTATTCAAATCATCCGCTACAGCGCTTATTAACTAGATGGGCCCCGGTGCTTTAATTTAATAGTGCTGGAGCCGGGGCTGACGAGAGGCCACAGCTGCAGGCACGGCTGGATTGGCTGCTTCAGGAGCCAGAGTTCAAGCAGCAGAGGCTGTGCTTTTGGGAGGTGTCATTCTGCTGGATTAGACAGTGATGGCTGTGCACAGACAGCGAGAAATCACACACCCATAATAGGGCTGGATAATATGACAGTATTTATCATTTTCATAATGTATGTCACATTATGTTTTTCTGAGCATATTTTGGATGTTGTCAATGCTTACAAAGAGAGAATAATTAGGCCTGTTCAACTGCAGTGCAGTATGTGAAATGTTGGATAAAAATAATTGTACTCATAATTTTGGACATCATTCATTGATTGTCTGTTACAGCGTATCATACCTCAGAAAAAAATAATCTTGTTATGTTTAGCAAGTATTGTGAAAATGTCTTAAAGCATCATGATGTAACATTTTTTCCTATATCGCCCAGCCCCAATCAATTGTGCATGATGCTGATTATTTAATATTATTATTATTATTATTATTATTAGTAGTAGTAGTAGTAGTAGTAGTAGAAGTAGTAGTAGTAGTAGTAGTAGTAGTATAAATTAGACAGAATAAGACAGGTTAAAACTCTAAAGACGAATCATTGATTACGTTTACAAAAAATCATACATTACACAGAAATCAGACATACAGCAATCAGACAGTTATTATAAACACTGACATTGTTTTGTGCAAATATTTTTTTCATTATACAGCAGAAGCTTCTATCCAGAGCTACTTACAAAGGTAGATAAATGTCTATACTTGTTTGTTATCCACTATGCTGTTCATTTCAGTGAGTTGAAATGCCCTAAAAATTATCGGTTGTAAAAATGCACTCAGCTCACAATTTGGTTCACAGTTCAGTATTCTCACAATATTTTCATAAAATTAACAAAATGTAAATGAAGAAAAATGATGACTGTAATCATGTTATTGCACAGCTTTCAAATAACGCTAGAGCTGGGAGGCAGAAAGAGTGCTGGAGTAAGTTGTTGGTTGGAGCTGGAGTAAGTTGTTGGATGGATCATCTACGAACTTTGGTGTTCAAACAATTGTGTTCAAACACTTAGTTGAATATGGCCTATTTAATAGAATGTCCATTCGCCATGATGCATTGTCGCATCTCCACGATGCACATTGTCAGATTGTCACATTGTCTCTCTATTGTGAAATCATCAACACCGCTTGTTATTCTTGTCTGAAATTCCAGTATTGAACCGATACTAATACTTTAGTTTCTTTATTTAATGGCAAACAACATATCGGCCACTAGTATATCATGCACATCTACACTGTCTCTTTCCCATTGCCTTGCTCCCCTTTCACAAACATTAAGGATTGATCCGCTGAGTGCTTGTCTGGGCTATTAATATGGTTTAAAGTATATGTGCTTGTTAAAATCGAATGTTGTGATTTCATCGTCTTACATTTGCAGGATGATCTCGTACTTCTCGATTGCAAGATGGTCCCCTGATGGTGGTTTTGGCTGATCAATGCGCTTGTCTGTGAAACAGGTCATAGGTACACATCAAACGTTACATGTTTAAATATCCCTGATGCATTTTTACCATAACACATCCTCAGGAACTATAATAATCAGTGGGCCTGCTTTTTTAAATCAGTAATTTATGAAAAAGTCTTTCTCATTATTTTGGAAGATTTGTACTTTACTTGAGTATTACTGAAATTGAATACTTTTATTCAAGTATATTTTGAGATGAAAAACATATTTTTACTGTTTTTCATTTAGACCTTCAGAGATTCGTTACAAATGTCAGTCAGTTGAGCTTTCCCATTTGAATTTATTGTTACTTTTAAAACCAGCTATGTTAATGTGTCTGTGAAGACTAGGGCTTCGATTAGTCGCCACTCCACCAAAAAAGAAAACTTTTAACTTATTTATACTTTTATATACGTATTTTTACATTTAAATTATCACTCAGGCATATTTTTGGCTTCATATATCTGGCTCCAGCGATACGACTATGAAATACTATAAAATCCGCAATGATACAGTGACATAATATTACAAATCCACTGTGATTCGATATCATAATGCTATAAAATGCACAATGCTGTAATGACATTATACTATAAAATCCACAAAGATAAAATAATACAACAAAATCCACAGTGATTCAGTGACACAATACTACAGAATCCACAATGTTACAGTGTCACAATACTGCAGAATCAATAATACAACAATGTAGAACTTCACAATCCACAGTCATACAGTGACATGATACTACAAAATCCACAGTCATACAGTGACATGATACTACAAAATCCACAGTGATACAGTGACATGATACTACAAAATCCACAGTGATACAGTGACATGATACTACAAAATCCACAGTCATACAGTGACATGATACTACAAGATTCACAAAGTTAAAAAATGTAACGCTACACAGTCCAAAACGATATAATGACGTAATTCTGTGAACACAATGAAAGTTATTTGCAGTGCCGTATTTTAGTGCCATATGACTTCAGTTTTCTGATGGTGAGTACAGTGATGGTTTTAACACACCCACACACACTCTCTCTGCCCCAGTATGCCATGGGCCTATTTACAGGTAATGAAGCCTAGTCATCTGGCACAGTTGGCTATAAATAAGAACAGACTGCACACACATACGCAGCAAAGCAGTTCAAGACCGACCCCCCCAATGGCCATAATAGACTGTGCTGACATCAGTCCTCATTGTTGCTCCCAGATTTATGTGACCTTGATTCAGCTTAGTGTGCTGATTTGCTTATTGGCACTTACTTTGATGCATGTGGATGTAAACATTAAAAGCTAATAGAGTCAGTGTGTGAATGAGTGAGTGAAAGCCCGGCTCTAGGGACAGGTTATCAATTCATCTGACTTAAGTTGTTCAGAAAAAATGGAATTCTGAGACCCCCGCTGATCTAAAGCAAGCTCAGTCACAAAATAATGCACAAACATGACTCTGCGTGTGTGTGGGGGGGATTATGGGGACCCTTGTGAGAAGTGTTATTGATAAACGTGGCAAGCTATACAGTAGGTTAAGAAAACAGACTCTCCCTCGAGTGAGCTGTAGAGTCAGGATCGATACGGCAGTGGAATTCCTCCTGATGTTCAGAAACACAGAACGTACAGGGCCAGCTACACACTGCCAACATGCTGCATGTCGTGCTGCTTTACTTGCAGCATGTCATAAACGTCAATGGAGAAATATATCTCAGAGTTTAGAATATATTTCTTGTTGTGAGCTGAAAGAAACATTTTGGTATACAGGCTAATACTGTCAGATATCACACAATCCAAAATGGTAGCTTTACAGGAAAAGGAAAAACCCTATATATATATATATATATATATATATATATATATATATATATATATATATATACATATATATATAATATATATTAATAAAATTAAAAATTACTAAAATTACTAACACTCTCGATTGCCATTGTAATACAGCTTTTGTAGCAAGAAAAAATAAACAACAGATTTAAATGTGGTACGATAACACAGACTAGGCATTCCTGTAGAGGAAACCTTACTTACTATAAAAATGATTTCAGGGCTGTTCATTGTTTTTGTTCCCACCCACTGATAATAATAGGGCTGTTTCCTGGGGAAGTTGGAGAGAATGCAGAATTCCATTGTGCTGTTTTTGTATTGTTTGCTTTCTTGATGTGTGAGGACATTTGATACAGTGGAGACAGTACATGATGGTTTATCAGTGATAAGAGTCCACATTAATTCCATTGTTTCTGCTTCCCTTTATACACATTCCCTTTTCCTGTGTGATGATATGTGTTGGCAAATGTGTGTTTATATATCATACAATTAACCTAATATTCACCTGTTTCTGAACTGAAAGAAAAAACAAACATAGAAGTAATTGGTGGTACTTACGGCATCATACGTAAACACACACACACACAAACGTGTGTGTGTATATATATATATATATATATATATATATATATATATATATATATATATGTATAGACAAAGATATATAAGACAAAATATCTTCTGTTGCCTCGCTTCTTCCTACAAGTCCATAAAACTTGTTGCAACAGTGCAGCAATGTATTAATGCATTATTGGATTCAGCTGAATAAATTAAGAAAAAAATCTACCATGAATTTTATGGACAGGGTCTTTAGGCTTCTTAAAATTAAAGAAAAATGTATAGAAATTATACGTAAACGTCTGTGTATATAAAGGAAATAGGACTAATCTGGTTTTTTGGTGTGTCCTTTTTTTCTTGTGCCAGTGTTTTCCATACATCATTATCATAAGATAAGAGTGCAGACTCCTCCTCGCCACCTCCGCCTCCTCACAGCCATAAATCAGAGTGACTATGTCATCATTGTGAGACGCTTTGGAGCTCAGTAGTGCGGCGGCTGGCGACGCTGGTGTGAAATCACTTGACCCTCCGGCATTAACCTTTCCTTCAGCGGCCCTCAGTCCTCCCTGAACCCAAGAACAAAAGACCAACACTATTGATTAAACCGCACATCTCACACTTGATATTAAACACAGGCTTTACTGCTCATGTTCGTATGTGTGTGCGTGTGACTGAGGGAAGTAGGATGACCACCAGGTCTCTGGTGAGAACAGTGTTTTGTCATCCCGAGTGGTGTTTACTTTTCCTCTACACACACACACACACACACACACTGTGGTGTGGATCGATAAGTGAGTCAGTAAAGTGGCTGATGTGGTATGAGAAGGATGCACTCTGGAGGATGAACCTGTGTGTACGGTGTGGAAGTGGTCTGGGGTCAGCATCCACTGTGTGTGTGTGTGTGTGCGTGTGTGTGTGTGTGTGTGTGTGTGTGTGCGCTCACTTAACCTTTGTTGCTGTGATTTTGCAAATCTATAAGTGTTATTTACTTCTTACTATGTGGGTAAAAATCTAATATTTATATGATGTAGTAAAATAATTTGTTATATAGTTCAAGAATTATGCAGTTAAATAATGTTCTGTATAATTGCCTATTTTATTTTAAACTGATGGTTTGTTTCAAGTTTATGGTTGGTAATTTTAGAAAAGTAGAAGATTTCAAAGAATTCTGAAGAAAGTTACTGTATATAATTTTCATTTAAGAAAATAAAACATTGGCTTTTTTTAGTAACTATTAGAAAGGTAGATGCATTCCGATATTTCATTTCTTTTCCAGAATATTTTCTTCTCTATTTGTCTATTTTTCTGTTGTTTATGTTTACAAATTACAGTAGAAATAACTCTCTTGAAGCAGAACTATTGTGTATAATGTACTTTACATACAAAAACTTTCTATCTTCATTTTTGTCATTTCTATATTACATAATTTAAAAATGCCAGCTGCTCTTTACATTATGTCAAAGTTTAATGACGAGTGGACCAATAAAAAGGTTCCAAACGTTCTTAGAATAAGAAACTTACATTGAAAGTTAAGGAAGTTCTCCCTTCTTCTCCTAAAATTACTTTTTTGCAGATACAAAGTAATGCTTCAATAGCAATGATATAAAGTGTTTATCTCAGAGCTGGTTAGAGGAAAGCAAGTTTGGTTCCAGATTTCTCCTCAACCCAGAAGTCATATATAAAGAATATATATATATATGTATGTGTATCATCAAAAAGAAAAAAACAACAAAAATGGATTGTCAAGGTTTAGCGGCTAATATGTATACATATACATATATATGTGTGTGAGTGTGTGTGTGTGTGAGAGAGAGAGAGAATTTTGAGATTCAGTCTTTTATTGTTTACCGCCAACATGGAAGAGTCTTTGCAAGAACAGCCACGTCTTTGTCATGTCCCAGTGGCCGGAGAAATAGAGCGTGTGAGTGAGCCCCTATCCCGCTATAGCTCTTTATTCTCCTCCCTCTCCATCCCCCCATATTTATCTCTCCACTCCGTCATGTTCCTCACACCAGCAGAAAATAATTAATTATGCCGTCCTGAGATGATTTATAGTATTACTGACATAATTAATGATACACATCAATTTTCCTGCTTAATTGAAGGGGGCTCCAGAGCAAGCTTTTGCACGGTTAAAGGTTCTGGACAACCTTCTTTTCTTTTCATTTCTTTTTTCCTCTGTCTCTCTTTTTTTCTCAGGTTCTCTCTTACCTTTCATGCCATTGTTTGCGCTCAGTGGATTTTGCTGCACTTTCTAACTCCATAATCCTGTTCAATAAGCAGTAGATAAACCAAACATCTAGACACGTGTTTTGTTGGGTGAATACACTTGCATACATCTTTTCCGTTGACACAGACATACTGCGCAGTACATTTATGTGTGTGTCTATAGCTATGTATGATTCATGGCACTGCATGGCAAGGCATATATAATTCCACCACTACTCTCAAGACTATAGGCAACAAGGTAGAACATGAATATTTAATTAGCTGGGAGAAACTGTAGGATATACTGTCATACGGTGCATTTTAAACAGAAAAAGGGATCAGCGAGTCTGACAGGAGACTGGGAAATGTTGCTTTTGATTTGGTTAGATATAATATAGTTTTGCTTTACACAGGAGAAAAAAACACATTGAATTTGTAATTACTCAATATGTTCACTTATTTATTTATTTATTTATTTAATATTATATTTCTGGTGAATCAGCTAATACAAGTTAGCTGCTCTTAAAGAAAAATATGAAAAGATTACGGCAGTCTTAATGCATAGCAATTATAGTGTTTCTACATGAAGTTAAACTTTAAGTCAAAAGGAGATGTTTATGAATGATTATGCATAGCTACAATGAGTAATCAAAGCTGCACTAAAGGCAAAGGATCAAATGGACAAGAAAAAAACGGTCAGTTTTACAACTTCATGATCTCAGCAGTGATACTACTAAAGTGAATAAAAGCCTATGAGGGAGAACGTATGACAAAAAGAGAGAGAGAGGATTATTTCTAGCAAGTGATCAAGTAAATAGGTTGACTTTGGTCCAGCACAGGAATGTAGTATATGTGTATTTGTGTGTGTGAGAGAGAGAGAGTTGAGTTCAGTTGGTGGGGGGGGGTGGATTAGTGACCATGGTAACGGCCAGCCATCCCTGTTGTAGACAGACAAATTCTGTTACATATGAGAGTGATTGACACGTCTGTTCCTCTGCAGCTGACCCAAAGAAATTAGCAAGTGAGTTGTTATGCAGTGCGGTGCTGTGAGGTTTGTGTGCGTGTGTGTTTGTTGGAGGCGGGGGTACTTTAAACTGCCCCTTGTAAGTGCTTCTCTGGAATTAGCATGTGAAACATGTCTATGTTTTTCTGGGCGGTGTATTTTGGGGGGGCTACATAGCTGTGGCTTGACGGGTTTCTTTGTGATCAAGTGGTCTGACCATCAGAGAATAACTCTATTTTCAGAAGATGTGTGTGTGAGAGAGAGAGAGAGAGTGACAGAGTGAGAGAGTGTATATGTGCACGTGCAATCGTGTGTGTATGTGTTCAGTTTTGTATATTTTCAGGCCTCAGTGAGAGAAAATCAGGGCTAATCTGAGCTTATCAGAATGGGCAGAGTGGTCCTGACTTTGTGAAGTCCTCTGTGTTTATTTTATTTTTTTTTTAAAGTGAAAGACAAAAAATATTTTTGGTTACTGAAGATAAGGTTAGGATTAGAAAATTCTTGAAACACAAATGTAAAATTATTATTTTATATAGTTAGATGCATGTATGTAATATGTGTGATATTACTAACACACATCCATACATTCATGTACCAGATTATTTTTTATTATTATTACATAATGGTAGTGATGTTTATATAATCCATATGAGATGTGATATAATTATAGATAGGTATTTATATATTGTCACTGTTTGGACAAAACTTTGTTTCTCCATGTTTGGCTCATTTTAATTTTTTTTTTTGTACTTTTTGCAAAAGTTTGTTAAGTCCAGCTGCTTTATATTATGTCAAAATCCATAATTAATGAATTTATACAAATGATCCAGAACTACATGGGATAAAATCTTGTTGCATTAACTTTCATTAAAAAATATGAATGATTTTTCATCTCCTATAAAGTTACCATTTTGGAGATTTGGAGGTTTTTTCAGACAGCGACAATAAAACACTTATAAGACATATATGCCTTATTACTACACATACATATCTTGAATGCATATGGGGCATATGTATGACCATGTTCTGATGTTGTGTGCATACTTTGACTACAGCTTGAAGAGAGATTTTCTGTAAAGACCGGTGACTAATACATTTGGCACTGGCACAGTTGGTTTGATTCACTGAGAATTATCATGGAAAAACTACTCTCAAACATCCAGCTGTCTTTATTACAAAAAAATTTAAAAATACCACAATCACCGCATCCGTCTGCATCCCATAAACTTTAAATCGCAGACATTCTTGGTTCTCTACCATTCTGAAGCCCATTTGCCCTGTGAGCCTTGTCAAGCGGTGTCGGACACACCACGTAGCTAATAACTGTAAAAGACAGCAGGGTCTGTAAGGTTACAGTTATTAATACACAGACAAGTTAGCTGTCTAGGACAGAGTGAATTAAGATTACAACATTACTTTTCTATTAATGGATATAAACCATAGGACTTTACATCTGTTACAAAAAGTATAAAAGGTTCATAATAATCAATTTTATAATTGATATTAGAGTTGTACAGTTTTGCTTATTTTTCCAGACAAACATAATTACTTAGTGTTTTGATTTAAAGCTGAAACAGCAATAAACTTTTCATGTTTGTGCAGGAGGGGGCAGCGTTGTTCCATCAAATCCGACGGAGCTGCTGCAGTGGAGAGGTACAAATTGAAAGGAGTCCTGAAACACAGTACTCATCTTTGTAGTAGCTCTAAGTTGAGAAGAATCACCATCAAGCTTAAAATATAAGGTGTAGTTTGATTATTTCTCTACAGTACTCAGCAAAATGAACTTGAAGTCAAAAGTTTACCTATGTAAAGTCATAGCCTTTAAAAACTTAATAGACCATTGCTGATTATATACCAAATGTTTTTTTAATTTATTTAAGCAGGCTAAAAACCATATGTTAATACATTAATAACATAAAAACAACAAAAATATAAACAATTGATGTGGTTATTTGAACCAGAGTAATGTAATATATTGGTGCAATAATTGCATTTGGGCTTACTTAAAAAAAAAAAAAAGCCTTGGGAAAGTCTTAGCGAGAGTAAATAAACAGCTTTTTGTTTTCTGTCTTTGCCAAAGCTGTGCCGACAGAAACCTTGACAAGAGTCCAAGTGCAGTAGTTTTTTCAAGGTTAAATAATTTGGGGGGATTCAGATACAAATATAAAATAACAAAATACATAAAATAGTAATATTTTTCCACACCACACGTTGCTGAGTTTTCTGTTAATTTTGGAATATTTTGGAATTGCAGTAATTATAAATTCTAATATCATGGGATTCTGTTACATTGAGGAACAACATTGGCTCAAATTTATTTACTTTATGTTGACCTCGTAATGCAGTTGGTTGAGATGCCCCGGTTTAGAGGTACCACAGTGTCCTCTATTTTCTCTTGCAGTGCCCACTAAACATCCACATGCTCTACCCCCAACCTATACACGTACACTAGCCTTAACCCTTCCTCCTGAGTAATGGCTAGGTTGTGGTGCTGGTCAGCATATTGTCACCTGGGTCCCATTAAGAATATTCTTGCTTCAGCACTCACCCCATCAGCCTCTGCCCCTACCCCCATTTCACCCCACCCTACAACCATCTTCCCTTTCGCCTAGAACCATTTCTCTCTTTTATCATTCCACAACAATGAAAATGACCAAAAAAATCATTTGTTGTATTCTAGCGATGCCTGAGTACCATCTCTCTAAGTGGAACTCTTTAGTCTAGGCAGAGATGTTTGGGGGAAGACAATAGCTGCAGGACGAGCATTAGGAGCAGTCGTGTTTGAATGAACAGGTTCCAGGCGCAGGGGCCTCTGGGTGGCAGTGGCCCTGGGTCAAGGCTAGCTGCTGCAGAAACTGCTCTTTGTTTCAGAATCCTCGCTGTTGAAAGGCTCTGGGGATGGCTGCTTAACTGCACGTTCTCGACGCTTCCATTTCTTTTTGATATCACAGTAAGACTTACTCTTAGATTTTTTATTATTTTATTATTGTTAAATACAGGGTGTGGTCAGAAAAGGCCTTTGTTTTGGGTTCTAGGCTAATTGCGAAGAAACTCCTATTACTTATCTTTGTCACTTCTCCTTTTTTCGTGTAAGCATTAGCGAGGCTTAAATCTTTAATGTGTTTTCACACTTGAAGTTCTTAAAAAGAGAACAGTGTTTGACTTTGCATCTGCTCTCCCTGTGGTATGTGGGTGAATTCAGGCTCACATAACTTGACTTTGAGGCTACTTTTCTCGACAATGCCGAAGTCTGCTGTTGGCAGAGAACTTTTAAATTGTTTGAGCATCTGCAAGAAAGTTTTGCTACCAACTGTACTGAACCGTTTAACACGGCTCAACATCTTTAACAAAGCTTGTTCTTTAACATTCTTTAACTCTTGGCCATTCTCTTACCAGCCGTGTGGTTTTCAGGGATTACTTTGATGATTCAGCATCCATGAATATTGTGCTTCCTTAGTACTCAGAGTCATTGGTGAGGACCAGTGTTGGCTGATATTTTTGCCTTCTTGTAGACTAGGGCTATAGGAACTAAGAACCATATTGCAGATGTCTTGCTACATATTAATGTGATACACCTTGCAGTCAGTAATGTGACATGATTAAAGATTGGCCTGAATTAATTTGTTCCAAAATATTTTTGCTTTTTGAGTCACTTAAATGCATTAATTAATTTGGCAACCATAAAACACTGAATTTTATCAGAGACACCAATATAGAATAAACATGTATGGGATGAACATTGTTATACAGCACTGTGCAAAAGTCACTCTTAATTAGGTAGAAGATATCTATTTTTCAGCATCAGGAACAAAACATATTTTGCAGACAGTTACAGAGAAGCCTTAACAACTAAATACATATCTTTTTTAAGTTCTGAGTTTGTTCACATTTTGCCTTTATTACAGCTTTGATTCTTTTTGGGAGACTTAATTTCAGTTCTTTATAGACATGTACAAGGATATTTTACCACTCCTCTAAAGTTCAGTCTTAGAAATTGGTTGCATTTTCTACTTCTTAAATTCCAAGTAACCCAAACACATTCAGTTATCTTGTGGTCTGGACTCTTTGGTGGACAGTCCATTGTTCTGAGAACAATGCTTTTCTGTTCTTTGTGTTTTTTTTCTTTTATTTTCTGAGCTTCTTAACAGCTACACATCCTTTCAGACCCATAGTAGTGTTATCCTGTCGCAGTGGAAAGATGGACAGAGGTGGATTTTTTTTGGACTTTGTTCAGATCACAAACATGAAAGATATAAGTGTGTTTATCTGATAGTGACAGTTTTGGTGGTCTATGGTTGTTAGGAATCCAATTTTCTCTATATTTGTGTTTTTATTTAAACTTTTTGAACTCCAGTTTTAGAAAACTTTTTTAGCCACTTATTTTCCTTTGACTTTTGTCTTTCTTACGCAAATAGATTCTCAGAAATATCTCCTGACCGGTGACTTCATCGTGTACTTAATGACTGTTTTTACTGGAAATTAAATAAATGATTCTTGATAACTTTTTTATGTTACTATATATTGTCGCTGTCAGAATAAAACCTTGTATCTCCAAAATGGTGACTGCAGGAGAAGAAAAACATTCTTAAGTTTTAATGGAAGTTGAAATGAGACTTTAAGTGATTTTGCAGTTGGTCTATTTGTTGTCCATCATGAAAATGTAACACAATGTGTAGAGTAACTGAAATTTTCTAATCATACAAAACAGTATGTTTTTATGCAATAGCCTATATTGTATTGACACGTCCATACTGAATAATTTATTTGTATGTGTGTGTGTGTATGTGTGTGTGTGTGTGTGTGTGTATTCTTACCCATCCATCGAAGGACCGTTATAAGACCACTGCTGACCAGATATTATTTGAGTGGTGGACCAATCTCTGTACAGCAGTAACTCTACAGCAGCGACTATATATGTTGCATGTGATATATATCAGTATATGGCTTCGTACCATGGTATAAAATATAATTTAAAATATAAATATATATACTTGTTCAGCTGAGTTGAGTGCTATTGCGCACCGTGGTGTATATTCTCGGTGACAGTTGTGCAGCTGGTGAGTTACCAGTCGTCTGTCACTCATCCCACTCTCAGCAAAGCAAATGATCACGTTATTGTAAAGTCAGTCACTTCTTATTAGGCCCCACCGAATTGAACCAGCGCGAGATGGTGATTTTTCCGTCAGGAGATGCGTACGGTTTGTCTGAATCCATTAAACACTTTCACTTCAGTGTCATTGTTCCACGAAGAGCGGGGCCCGTCGCCCCCCGTCCCCCTGAATATGACACGCGCACCACGGGACATGGCAGCTCCCTTAGAAAAGGCTGCTGTGCAATCATCTACATGCTGTAACCTTACGCCTGCCATTGTCCGCGCCTCCGTCGACATTCATTTGTGTCGGCGCGGGCAGCTTTGACCGCCGAACAATCCCCGACCCAGGCGGGGAGGGAAAATACATTTCACTGATTAAAGAGATGTGATGACTGCACTC
Source organism: Colossoma macropomum (assembly GCF_904425465.1). Taxonomy (NCBI): domain Eukaryota; kingdom Metazoa; phylum Chordata; class Actinopteri; order Characiformes; family Serrasalmidae; genus Colossoma; species Colossoma macropomum. Next base: position 11,916,728 of record NW_023494806.1, read on the forward strand.
AGCTACTGTCAGCACTCTGTTAGTGGCTCGAGCTCTTGCCGCACGCTGCTGAGCAGCCCGGCTAATTCCCACTCTGTACCTGACCTCACCTGGGGACTGCATCAGACAGCTTTCAGTGAGCTAGTTTTTAAATACATTCTAATAGGTAATAAACGTGTGATGTTAAAGGAATTATAATTTTTAGAAGTGGAGTGAAACTGAGAGCCATACATTCACTTGTGTATATATATATATGGACTCTTATCAAGACTTGATAGACCACCAAAACCTAAAACTTTCATCTTTCTTAGGTAGTACATAGAAAAGAAAGAAGAAACATTGAAGTAGAACACAAAAACTGTACTGAAAACTTAAAATTTGAGATGTGGACTAAGATTTTATTGAGTAATGAGTCTACATAATTGGGATTACATAGATCATAAGAAGCAGCAAAGACTGAACGCACTAAATCTGAAACATTTGATACCATGTTTAATCGTTCTAGAGGCTTCTGTGGTATTTACTGTCTTGGTAATAAGTGTGTGCTTCTGTTTGTGCTTCTAAAAACACCATATTCGAATAATTAAAATGTCAAAAGGTGTGGGATACGTGCAAAAAACACAAATGCAGTAAAAAGCAACAAGAATTTATTTTCAACAAAGCAGCTGATATCTCATAAGCTAGGTTGAAGAACAAAGTTTGGGACCAGATTTCTCCTCGACTTCCTCAGCCATCACATGGATTTGTTAAATTCCATCAGCAGCCCACTTGATTCAACGTAATGAAGTATTGATTAGCAAGCCAGGTATTGGATTATGACTATAAATAATACTGGGTGACCTCAAGAAGAGGTTTGGAAATGGTTAAACAAAATCACTGACATAAAATTATTGTATTAATTTTATTTGTATTTATTCCAATATTGGTGTTTTCTAGAGCAAGTAAACGCTTACTGCCCAGATAAATAGCGTTTTGAATCTAATTTTCTCAGGTGCCTGAAACTTATCCACAGTAATCTGTTTTCATGTTTTTTTTTCTGATGCTGAAAATTTGTTCTTTATATATACTGTCTGAGTATTTCCGAAGGCTGTGTGACTTTAATTTAATGCTAAAGTTTAGTTACGTTCCATTTTAGGTGTTCACTATTAAATCCTAACTCCTTGCTTGTGTTTACTATCATTCTGTTCTGTTTATTTAGCACCTGGACTGCTTTGCTGTTGCTCACACTTCTCTTATGAGCTTTAGCATTTTATTTTTAGCCCAGAAAAGAAAAGAACAGCACCTAACAAACGTCGCATGTTGATAGATGCTGGATGTGCGAAGAGGTTCCACTGCAGTGCTTTTCTGACCTTATACTCCTTGTTGTTTTCAGTAGCTACTTTTACTTCTGTGTGAGTCATTATTATTAAAATTATTATATTAAAAAGTTTTACTTTAATGTGGTTTTAGGCAGTTCTGTGTACCTCATGTAGTTTCTATTATTGCAAATGTACTTTGCAGCAAAAGCAGTTTGTCTCTATATGTAGGTTACGCTTGGAATATCAGTAGATTGTAATCATTGTCTTCTCGCCTTAACTCAGCCAATCTTGGCTGCCCTGATTCAACAGTGTTTCTGAAAACCCTTGAGTGTGTGAGGTGGTGTTCTGAAGCTCCCGTCTCACAGAGAAAGAGAGAGAGAGAGAGTGAGAGAGAGTGAGAGTGAGGGAATCTGTGCAGGAGTCTCATCGCTGGCTGACTTGACCTTGCACCGCTCTCAGTATCCTCCTGTGTTTGCGTTTCACCCAGCTGTAAAATTAGATGGAACGCACCCACTGTAAATCAGAAATAGCAGACTGTACCATACATCCCCTGTCCGAGTTCCTTCGGGGTGCCTGACCTTAAGAGTCCTCAGGCTGGCGAATGAAAAGCGGGCTGACTTCTAGCGAGGGCTGACAGAGGAAGGAAAAGTGGATGGTGTATCTGACTGACAGTCTAAATAGTCTGTGCCTTTCTACACGATATTGAACACTGGGGTCTCAAAGGGGGGTGTATATTTTATAGGAAATCTACATTTCATTAGCTTCAAAAGTGTCTGAAAGTAGAAGATAGGGAATTTTATCTGCTGTAATTTATCTCTCAGAATTAAGATGAGGTTTTAATGGCCATTGTTTCAAGACAGGGTGGATATTGTGGTTAATTTTGGGTGATATTGGCATAATTAGGCTCATAAGCTTTTTCCTTGTGTTCACAAACAGAAAGAATTAAAGGAATAGTTCAGCAAAAAATCTAATTTACACAATTTTCCACTTACCCCAGAGTCATTCAGCTGAGAAATACTTGGTGTCCAGTGTTTTGGGGTTCTATTAATGGAAAAATGTTGCCTCCTGACTTCTAGTATATGAAACATCAGCCGCTTAGCTCCAGTGCTAAACTAAAGAAGGAAAACCACTGATCGACCACATCTGGGGTCAGTGGAAAATTGTGTAAATTAGATTTTGTAGAAATTTTCTTTTAAATCATTCTCCAAAGAGTGTGTTTACATACACACCAAAGATACATCATGGTCAGATTTCAGCAGTTATCTGATTACTCGAGTGGTCATGTAAACAGCATTCTTCAGTTTCTTAGATCAAATTGAGGCTGTTATGGAAGTTTTAGAAATTAAGATTAAGAGAGCTGGATTTTAGCTCAGTAATCAGGTTTTTCTGTGCATGTAAACTCTTACTCTGATTTCTTTCATTTCACTGTAAGGTTAATGTAGCTAACAAGCAGTGGAAGCTTACGCCACCAATTAGCAAACTATGTGCCTGAATGATTACACGTGCCTTAATCCATGTTAAGTAATCTCAAACAGACTTACTTATGTGATTTCTGATACAGTGTGGCATGTTTTTATACTTATACTGCTACTTAATATCAGATTAAAGAGCAAGGACACCGTTTCAATTGAATTGAGAGTCACAGGACCATTCTGGCATTTGACCTTAACCTAAATCACCCCAATTAAATGTTTTTTTTATTCCTCCAGGCATGCTCTGATACAGAATCCTTACAGTCAGAAAGTATGTAAGTGTGTTAGCTCTGCTGAGGTCCTTGTGTTATTTTCCCCAGCCTGTTTTGCATTCTTATAGCCAGACACTTGCCTGATTGTCAGGGAAGCGTGGCACTCTAACATTGTTGGGGTCTGTCACCTTTGCATTAGTGAGCAGCAAATTTGTGAAATGCAGAGCTTGCTCAGTTGCTAACGTTCACCTTGCCTCATTTCTTCTTTTTAATAGCGGCTTGTATTATGTAGGTCCTTAGCCACAACAAAGGGATAAATACAAAGCGTACTGTAGGTCTCTGCGGTAAGGCCTTGGACATGACATGTGTCAGCGCATGATAAATTGGCTCAGTGTCTGTTCAATTTCGAATGCAAAGCTCCAGAAAGAGGGAGGGTGAAGGAGAGAGAGAGAGGTGGAGAGAAGGAGAGGTAGAGAGAGAAAGGGTTGGGCCCATGGTGAGCAGAAAGCTTCAGATGGTCCGTGTGCGTGTGTGTGTGTGTGTGTGTGTGTGTGTGTGTGTGTGTGTTTATGATAAGGCTCCACTAAAGTTTTGGTGCAGGTTGCTGACTTCCCGTCGTTCAGAGTTGCATCTTGGCAGCCAATCAGCTGCGTGCTTTGGGGAAGGGGGTGGGGGTAGAGAGAGAGTGGACAGAGAGACAGAGGTATAGAGAAAAGGCAGGGGAAGGAGGGGGGGCAGAGATAGAGACAGAGCAGAGAGATAGAGAAAGAAGGGGTAAGGAGAGACAGAAATGGAGAGAGAGAAGGGCTGAGATGGATAGATAAAAGGGATGCAGGGAGAGACATTGTGAGAGAGATAGAGAAAGGGACAAAGAGGGGAGAAACTGAGATTAAGGGAGAGATTGAGATAAGGAGAGGTAAAGGAGAGAGATGGAGGGAGAATGAGGTATGAGAAAAAGGAAGGAAAAAGGAGAAGTGGGGAGAGAAATGAGGAAACTGATCAAGAGAGGGAGAGAGAAAGCTAAGGAAACAGAAAGAGAGGTAGAGAGAGACAGATGAGGAAATGGAGAAAGAGAGGTAGAGAGAGAGATGAGGAAATGGACAAAGAGTGGTAGAGAGAGGTGAGGAAATGGAGAAAGAGGTAGAGAGAGATGAGGAAATAGAGAAAGAAGTAGAGAAAGATTAGTAAACAGAAATAGAGAAAGAGGTAGAGAGGTGAGAAGCTGGAGAAAGAGAGGTAGAGAAAGATTAGGAAACAGAAATAGAGGTAGAGAGATAAGGAAGCAGAGAAAGAGGTAGAGAGATGAGGAAAGAGAAGGAAGAGAGGTGGGGAAATGGAGAAAGAGAGGTAGAGAGATGAGTAAGCAGAGAAAGAGGTAGAAAGAGATTAGGAAACATAAAGAGAGGTAGAGAGAGAGAAGGAAGCGGAGAGAGAGGTTAAGAGAGATGCGGAAACAAAACATGAGGAGAGAGAGATGAGGAAGCAGAGAAAGAGAGGTAGAGAGAGAGATGAGGAAATGGAGAAAGTGATAGAGAGATATAAGGATAAGGAGAAAGAAAGGTAGAGAGAGTGAGAGACATAGGGAAGGTAGGGAGAGGGAAAACAGAGAGAGAGAGAGAGCAGTATGACAGTGAATAGGATTTTCTGAGTAGAGATGACAGCTAAGTCATCCACAAGAACTAACTCTCATCTGTACACACACAAACCAGCCTCTTTCTCCAGCCTGTGGGCTCCCATCGCCTGTTTTTATCTGCTTATTTATTTCTGTGTCTTTGGCAGCCTCAGTAGTCGCATCAAGGAAGAAAGGGAAAATAAAAGAGGGCCTACAAAAACGAGTGTGATAAAGTGGTGGTGTTCCAGAAGATGCGCTGCTGCTAATAATCTTCCAGGGCTAATCAGCAGCATTGGGCTGTGAAGAGTTGGCTGCATGACATACGCTCTGTACTGGGGAAGACACAAGGATGCGAGCCAAATCCAGCTTGTTCCTTAGGAGCTGAACAGGAGTGCGTGCGCAAAGAGAGAGGGAGCAGAAAGCATCGTCTACCTCTGCTTGCCTCTGTAGAAAGGCGAGGCACTGGCTTCACAATTGGCCAGTGTGGGGACAAAGCTGATATTATGGTAATGGCAATCTAATCATAGAGCAAAAGCATAGCATTGGCACACACTGTCTGTAGCAGCTCAGAGCTGTGTGCTTGGCCCCCCACTGGTTAACCCCTTTCTTTGGCTTTTATTCTTATGGTAGTGGGGGTGGTGGCACACTTTAATGTGGATTTGTAGGTACAGTAGTATGAAGTAGTGGGAGGCGGGCCGTGTTTGATTTTGATTTCCTGTGGAAAATGCATCTTGACAAATTATCTTATCTTCTTTATTGTAGATGGATCAAAAGCGCGACTTCTTTTTGTCTGTTTTACTGTCTAATAGATGTATGGCTCTAATCAGCGTTATTTTATAGCCCATAATGTTGTGCGGAATTTCATACCATGTTCTGTATAAGTCCAGAGATTTCAATTAAGCTTATTTTAATGTGCTTGTTTGGATAATAGGTTATAAATCCCCAATGTAGAAAAGATCAAGCAAACATGTCCTTTTTTAAGACCTTAATACGTGTCAGCAGACTGTATAGCCAGCCTATACAGTGCTTAAATCCCTTTCCAATCATCCAAAACTGGCCAAACCTTCTTATTGGATAGGCTTAATTAAATACTATTATACTAATATTAAGTCCCCAAACCAAGCATATATGTACTTGATATATTTTCATATTTTTCCTAAAATCTACAGAATATTTACAGTTGTCTGATAAATGATACTGAAGTTCCTGCTAGTAATCCCAAATACGTTTGTTGATGTTAAGGTCTGGACTCTGGTGTGGACAGTCCGAAGTTCTGAGAGCACCAGCAGCTTTTTGATTTGCAAATCTTTTATATTCTATTTCCTTTTTGTCAGTAAGGGCTTCTTGACAGCTGCACACCTGTGAATTTTTTCAGATCTGAAGCGTTTTCTCAGTTCAGTTTTTCAAGGAACGCTGCATGTATACTTTTCCATACCTACAGAGTTCAGACTTAGAAGTTGGTTGCATTTTCTGCCTCTCATGATCTAAGTTCTCCCAGTTCTAAATTTAGACTGATTAGTCCATGAATCTTTACTCCACATCTCAGATATCCTGTTTTGGTGTTCTCATGCAAATTCTCTTCTTTTTTGTTTATTTCCTTTGCTCAGTAACAGCTTCTTGACAGCTACACATCCTGTCAGACTCTTAGTGTTGAGCTGTCTTCACACAGTGGAAGGATGGACAGAAACACCTGTGGATTTTTTCAGATCTGATTCAAGAGTGGAGTTTGATTTTCTCGTCTCTCTCAAAGGTGAAAGCTCAGAGTATTAGCTAATGGTCACAATTTCCATGGTCTGCCAAGTCTTGCATGGTTGATAAGAGTCCAAGTTTCTCAGTTTCTTTTAAGGAAAGTTGGGAAAGGTTTGGAAACTGTTATTTTTTTCCCCTTATTTTCCTTTAAAATTTCTTCTCTTATATCTAATCTTCTAAAAATATCTCCTGAAAAATGAGTAAATTGCTGTTTTGACTAGAAATTATATAAGTATAGAATAGGGCTGAGACTTTTATACAGTACTGTATACATGATGAGAGGTATTACTTCTGTTATGCTGTTCCATATTATATTTCAGACAGTTTTTTTTTAACTTTTGGATGGTGAAAAATAGTATTTTATGTGTGAGAGGGCAAAACAAGTGTTCGTTTTCTCACTCTGACACCAAACCATTCTCTATCTATACACAAAAACAAGCACTGCTTACACACAAATTCCCCCTAGCCTGTTTATTTAAATTCACTTTAGGCCTTACGCATGCTGAAGCTAGCTATAACTGAACTGTGTGACACTCATCTACAAGGTTGTGTTGCTTGCGTGGGCTTTAATTGAAGAGGGTTTGGCTGGGATGTGTCCGGGTATTCCTCCCTATTGCCCCTCTCCTCTATGGGTCACTGACGTCCAGAGACTCCACGGCTCCAGTCCCAGCCCAGTGCCTTACTGCTATTTGCCTCCTGCCGTCCACCGAGAATATGTTAGATTGAAGTTATTTTATGCTTGGCTTCCCACTCTCACTTTCACTCTTCTGCATCAAGTCTCTTTGGCTCTCTCCTCTTTTCCTATTCCTGTTTCCTCTGCTCCTGTATTTCTCCCATTTTGGAAACCCCTCATGCAGAGAGAGAGAGAAAGAAAGAGAAAAGGGGGGATGGATAGCTGAGGCTTTTCTTTTCTTGAATGAAAGTTGAAGAAGGACTTTTTTGTCTGAAATCCTGTTTGAAAACTTTTAAAGTTAAGGCTTTAGTCTCGCCTGCACAGTATATTGCTTGTTAATTGTTATTGCAGCATTGGCCTTTGCAATACTGATATTGCAGAAAGCAGCAATAGGGATATGAACCCTTTCACAGTTTCAGATCAATGTTTTGATGATTCAAGGAGTAATAATCCACAAACAGTGCATTATTTTGCTCAAAGTAATGCAGACAGCTAGTTAACCATGTGGCTTAATTGATTCACTAATGCATTTTAATATAACGCAAAGCATATGACAGTGTAATTGCAGTTGGGGTGGGAGAAAGTGTGCTTAAGTGAAACTGTAGGCGCTGTGTCAAAATCTTACTCAGTTAAAAGAGGAAGTATGGATCTAAAGATAGTCTTGAGTGAAAGTCAAAAAGTATGGACGTTATATAAAAGAGGAAAATTTTCTTTGTTGGTGTGTTGTATGGTGACTTAGCAGTACTAGTCTTCTCACAAAGACAAATTAGCAGAGTAGTGGGCATTTACACTCAGAAGAATTTGTGTGAATTTTTTCATAATAATAATACAATAAAATGTCCTAGATCTTGAATGATTGGCAAGAGAAAGCTTTTCGAAATGTTTCGAAAAATAGATAAAACTCATTGAGATAAGTATTATTATTATTATTATTATTATTATTTACTTTTCAAATACATATGTATTAGTGCATCTTAAAATATGATCTATTCATGTTGGATATGAATAATCAATGGGTTAGAAATGCTTGATGAGACGTGAATAATCTGTTAAACAAAATCAATTAGCCCCATAAGGCCGACTCAAAAAGAGGCTATTTCTGTCATTTTAATCACATTTATTCACTAATAATGCACTTTCTAAGTGCTGTTCTTGCATTATATTTGATATTTGAAAATATGATCTAACACACCCAAAAATGTGGAGATTTTTATTCAGTTTGTGTCACACCTTTTGGAACAAGTAGACCTTTTGGAACAAGAAGACACATGAATAGGAATATAAGTCACACATCAGCCACCTTTTATGCAACAGATCAGTAATGAGCTCTTACTGATCTCTGGGCTCTGAAGAGCTAACAAGCTCACATAGAAAATAACACAGTGCTTCCAAAAAGAAAGGAAGCCTTGTGCATATTTTATACAGTAATATAAAACACTGTAGCACACAGAATGCTCCGGTTCCATGCGCTGCAGTTGATGAAATACTTTTGCTCTGGCCACTGAGGACTACTGTCTTTCTTCCTTTTTTTGGGCCTGGCACAGGGCTCATTGGGTTGTAGCTTATGTTTAAGGCTAAGGACAAAAGAATGTTTTCATATATTTTAAAAGAAAACACAATTTCGAGTTCTATTTTTCAATATTACACAAGAAATTGGGCTGATTTAAAAGTACACCATAGTAGGCAATTTCTCAAAACTCAGGTATACCGGAACTGTCATCTGTTTTGTTTTTTTAATTATTGTCTATATTTGAGGGAATCTTTATGCAATAAGTACAGAAGGTGAAAGTATGGAAGGTAAGGAGCTGAAAGGCATGTGTGTATGTGTGTCACATGTGGTCCGAGTGTCCACACATGCTTGCAAAGTAGTGACCCTCAAGGCTCGGCTAGCGATGTCCTGCTTATACCTCATTAAATCCAGTATGGCAATAGATAGGTATGAGTGAACACAAAATAATGTAGATGGTCATACATGTACACATCTGGGTCCCTCAGTCTGAAGATGGAATGTACTTTTTAAACATACTCATTCATGTTCACACATATACCAGACAAAGCTGAGTTGAAAAGGATAGTGTCTGCCAGACTGTGATGTTTAACTTTGGAACCCCCGAAAACCTCCTACTGCAGTAAAAGCGACAGCCACATGTTCAGCGTGATCTTGCATCTCAATTTGTTTGCTTTACTGGCATATACAGATTGACATGAACCCTTAGAGCTGCATGGGGGCGCCGCATTGGTGGAAGAATCCTGAAAACATGCCTGCAATTCAAACACCCACGTTTCTCTGCTAGAAAGTTCAACTTTCTAATAGGCCTAGGGTGAAGGCTCTCCTCTAAACAGCACTGCCAACATTTTTGAAGAGATATTAGAAAAGCGAATGAAAGGACAAAGATGTGTTATGGAATACAAAAGTTAATAATACTGGGGTTTGATGAATGGCCCGGCAAATGCTTCCTGATTTGGCCCTAAATTGCATTGCTTTGCGCCGTCTTAATTTATTCATTTCCTCGTTGACTATGCGAGTTCTTGGGCAATGCAGAGGACACTGTTGGTAATGTATGGTAAATAATGCATGCTAGACTACACCTGTCCATTCCGTACAGTACGTCCTTATAGACTCAATCCTCCTTTACCCCCCCCCCTCACTCAGCCATCATCGTACACCTCCCCAAATGTTAGCCAGCGGCAAGACAAGCTCAAGGCGGTATACTGGCTTGCACATATCTTTTTATTGCCGCATACATCAAGCGTGTTGAGACATCCAAAAGAGACTGCGTGATCCGCGCCGATCCATTAATCATCATTCATTGTATGTTAATAAATTCAGAATTCCCCCATTTACCATGCGGGGCCGTTCGCACGTAGCGGCGACGCAACCTTTCCAGAGCCCATAAATCACACAGCCCGAGTCATCTGACAGAGCAGCCCAAACACTCTGCTACAGTCAGTCCCACGGGCACAAACACATGATCTAATGTGCCTGCATCAGACCCGGGACTAGCGGAGGCTTCAGCAGAGCCTGGCATGTGCCACTGACATGGGAGAGAAGCGATGGCAGTGGTGGGATCCAGGGAATAAACCCGAAAGCCGAAGGCCCTGTCTTCTTCCACGGCGTGCTCTTACAGTGGAGGCCCTCCAGGCTGTGTTGCATTGAAGGAAGGCTTGAGAGGAAGACTTGGCTGACAGTGTTCCGAGGAAAGCAGAACCTTATTAGATTTCATTTCCTCATTGCCAGCCTCAAAGAAAAGGCATGCGGTGGTGGTGCACATCCTGTCGATAGGAGAGTCTTTTTTTCTGTGTCTCGAACCCCAGCGAGGAAGAGCTGAAGGCGAAGCATGGCCAAAAAAGTGTAGTTAGAGCCTTTCAAAACATTTCAAGTTTATCAGATAGGGACCTGCTGCAGGCCGTTATATATGACAGTTAATTACTGCCTGAGGTCCAGCGGGAGCAAGCTTTTGTCTTCATTTGGCAGCCGATCCAGAATATCACCTGGAATCATGCAAGTTGCTCAAATCTTGGCAAATCTTTACAATATCTTACTGTATAGATTTTTACCACAGCAGTGATCATGCATTGAAAATGGAGTTTACTTGAAATCTGCTACATAACATGGACATGAATAAGAAGATTGGATCTGGCACCTATTTTAGTAGTTCCGGTACCTCACATTTCAAATATATTCATACGAAGATCTATAAAAATATATCAAGAAAATATGTAGCAATTTCTACAAGCAGTTCAACATATATGGACCCTTCTACTGAATTAGTACAGTCCCACGGTAAAAAATAAAAAAGAATCAGACCTTTTTTCAGATTTATTTTCAGATTAACATGGATTATGTTGTGATCTATTTAAAACCAAGGCATTAATAGAGATAGTAATAAGATGAATACATAATCATCATTTATAGGGTACTTTTTGTTGGGAACTGGCTGTCCCAAACCCTAACCCCTAAATTTCACTTGTAAAAAACTTTTTTTCAAGGTTTTCAAATATCCTTTTGATTTTTTTCAAAAAAGTTGAAAGATTTGATTAGTTTGATTTTAGTCTATAGGCGGAGCCTTATTTTAGCCATGCCCCTGCATTTTAGAGCAGGAAATGAAACTGCATCCCTGTCCCTCATGGGCACATGGTACGCAGTTAGATGCCAGTGCTTTAAAGTAAATGTGTTCCAAGGTCTGAAAATCAGTGCATAACATTTAAGAATCGTCATTACCGAAACACATACTTTATGCAATTAATTACTTTTTGTATTTCGATGAAAAATATTAAGATTTTATTTGTGTACAGCTGTTGAAAGCTGTGTTTGCTAGTCATGTACTGGCTAACAAGTTCCAGTAGTTTCAATAGTGTTATCATTGTTTTGGCTGTGACAAAATGGAATGTTCAATTATTTGTTTTAATATAATGAACATAATTAAGGAGTATGGTCACTCAAAGCAAAAGGATTTTAGTCTAAAGTCCAAGTCAGTTAAAAGTCTGAAATGTGTCTTCAACGCTGACTTTGACCAGAATGTTACAATATATAGAATGACCTATATATTAAACCAAAATGTGGAAAAATAAACTAAAAAGTAGTAAAAGATAAATAAATAAATAATAAAATAAAAGTCGCTGTGTAAAAACAACACAGACGCCACTGTTAGCTCATTCCTCAAAGGATTTTAGTGATACTGAGCAAAACCACTGGCTTTTGAGCATTATGCTGTTTTGGGTAGGTGTGACAAATTCACAGGTGGGCTGAACTCCCACGGATGGTGGCTACAATGAAGTAATAACTTAAACATAACTATTAAGCATCTGCTAAGTTTTGACCGCAGAAAAGGAAAAAAAATGTAACTGAGGTGCCCCCCCCCCATTTTCCTGTCTCTTTGGCCTGCTGGATCTGTCACTACTTGATATTCTGGGGCCTCATCGTTCTCAAATTATGCCATGAATATAACGTATATAATGTCATGTGACTGTTGCCAATAATTGTCATGATGCCTTGATATTTGATGTCATGACAACTTATATAACATGCTAATTATGTGTTAAATGTACTCTAGTTAGTTGTCATGACATTAAACAGTATGACATCTGGTATGACAATTATCGGTGATGGTAACATGACACTGTTATATTACTGGACATAATGCAGCATAAACATGGCAGCATCTGCTATGACATGTGTATGGCATGTTTATGTCAGCGTTATGTAGCAGAGTTCAAATAAAGTGTTACTGAAAATAGTATACTTTATAATTACTGTAAGTTAGCCTGATTTACAGTCTAAGAAAGACTGATTACTAACAGCGCGCTCATCCGAGACAATGCACGGAAGATGCACATTCATTTGCTAATAATCTGAGATGCCCAATGATCAACTGAGATTGTGTTCATACACAGGTAAACCAGATTTGGATATTTTTACCCTGAGGAAATCGCCTTTATTTCCCTGTTTTATGGACTCCATAAAAATAACACCATCTCTATTCTCCTTCTCCCCTGAAAGAAGTAACGGCATCCACTAGCTCTATGCAGCAGATTAGCCGATTAAAGGCTTTCTCTACACAGGGACTTCCTGTAAAACCTTATAATTGTCACCCGTGCAGCGGCAGCTACAGCTGTGTTCTATACATAATGCAGAGCTTCTTCTGTAGGGCGATTAGAGAGATAATGTCATCACACGTTAATCACCGGAGTGTACTGCAGACGCGCCGGCCTCTGATATGCAAAGCGTCCCAGTGCCTGGGTAAATGGAAATGGAGACGCTAGCGAGGAGAACACACCGCATTATTTATCCTTCTCTTCCTCTGTCTGTCGTTCCTGGTGGAGTTTCCCTGATCCTTTCCCACCCTGTCGGACGTAGCAGGCCTCCCTTCTCTCCCGGGACAGACAGAGAACTTCCACTGTAATCGTTCTGTGATCTTTTCTCTAAAGCGTTGACGTGTTTGAGAGATGCCGCATGCAGTATGGATGGAACGAATGACTGTTTGTTTTTGTGCAAGTCAGATGTTAGTAAGGATTGTTTTACAGCTCAGTCCCTGGGGGTAAAACTGAGACTGGGGAGGATTTTTTGCTAGTTTTTGAGCTAGTTCCCTTGTGAACGTCGTCCAGGTCAATACAAAGGTCCATCGCAACGTGAAGTTAGTCTTACCCTGGACTAAAAGCTCTTCTGATCCTCATCTATGGCTGGTGTTGTCAGAAAAGAAGGTTATAAATAGTACTGAACAGTATATACTTATATACGATAATTATTGATAATCATGATTTTTTAACTAGAAAATAATGTGATAATTGCATTTAGATATCACGCAGGCCTAATGGCTAGCCTAGCCAGCACAGAACAATTTAACTAAAACATGCAGGTAGCAAAGTGTTTTCCTCTAGCAAATTTTAGTTGAATTTTATTGTTTTCCCTGAAGTCAACTTGACATTTCTGTTGTTTTATGTACCAAAAAAATCCCACCCTCTCTTTTTTCTTAAGAATTAAAGTTTTTTTTTGTGTGTTTTACTTTTAATATTGGTAGATGTAAATTATTTCTGTTCTGATCAGCTGTGCTGTATTATACCTTCTTCAAAAAGCAGCCTGAGCTAAAACACTCCTTATAACGTATTTTGGCAGTGCTAAAAGCTTGTGTACTGAGTAGATGGATATATAGTTGTGTGCAAAAGTTTGTGTGCCCCAAATAACATGCTTTGTTGATTTTTGAAGTGAAAATATGTTAACACACATTTCTGCACACTATAATGCAGAATTACTGTTTTAAAAAATTTTAACATATTGCATATATATACATATATATATATATATATATATATATATATCAATAAGGCATAACATTATGACCACCTCCTTGTTTCTACGCTCATTGTCCATTTTATCAGCCCCACTTACTATATAGCTGCACTTTGTAGTTCTACTGTTACAGACTGTAGTCCATCTGTTTCTCTGCATACTTTGTTAGCCCCCTTTTACCCTGTTCTTCAGTGGTCAGGACCCCCATGGACCCTCACAGAGCAGGTACTATTTGGGTGGTGGATCATTCTCAGCACTGCAGTAACACTGATGTGGTGGTGGTGTGTTAGTGTGTGTTGCGCTGGTCTGAGTGGATCTAGTGTGTTGGTGTTGCTTCAGCATTACAGTATATTTTTTAACAAGCCTCATCAGGTCATCATTGAATGGACAAATGCCATTTTGAATTGACTGAAGTTGAACTGTTTATCTGAATTAACTCAATAAATAAAATTATTTTCAAGTATAATATGGTCACCAGTCATTTTGTAAAGTAGTCTATGCAACAAATGTTGTTTAAATTTTTACAAGAATGTTCTATCAAATTTAAAATAGAGCAAAATAAATTTAGACAAAGCAAAACATGGTTATTTATAGAGCCATAAAGGGTTCTATGTAGAAACACTTTTATATGGTTCTATATAAAACCCTTTAAACAGGGGTCTATATAGCACCAAAAATGGTTCCACTATTGTTATAAGCCAGAGAACTCTTTATAGTACTATATAGAGCCCTGTTTGCTAAGAGTGTGCTATGTAGGTCTTTCCCACCCTGTTACTGATTTGATCACTTGTTTGCACACCTGTATACAAATGATAGTTTTATTTTTAAACTCTTTTTTCTCTCCTTCTAGAGGCCCAGCAGTGATTTTGCAGCACTGACCTTTGTAGAAAAGAGACCTCATGAAACATGCACTACAGCATGACTGTCCAGCACAGCACCAGGGCCAACTGGGCCAAAGACACTTAACCCTTATGTGGTGTTCAGGGCTGTGGGACCCATTTTCAATGTTTACCAAAAGAAAAAAAATATGCGATTTATTGTTATTTTAACCTCAGATTCCTTGGCCTTTGCTCATTTTCTGTGAAGAACATATAAATAACATATTTTCAATGACTTCACACTGTAAACCCCTACACATTTATATTACACATGTGGTGTTGCGATGAACCCGTGGGAAATGTGTCCCTCCATTGTTCTCCTCCTACATGGCCTGCTGTTAGTGTGTGTGTGTGTCTGTGTGTATGTGTTTGTATATGTGTGGGTGTGTGTATGAGGGTTGACAACATGTACAGGCTTCTGACTGGCTACAGCTGCTAAAGGAGAACCATACACTGATCACTTGTGACATTTTAAACATCTGGTATTTTTACATAAATTGTTATGGCTGTACTGATTTTAAAAACAGTTAATGCAGTGGGTCCACCAGACCCACTGAGTAACAAAAACACAAACAACACATAAGAGTTAAAGACACTGGACACACTTTAATATTCGTCAAGGCATCACACCCCTGATGATTTATTGTCCATTTCTCTATAAAGGACTAAAGCAACATCACATTACCTTTACAGACTGAAGGGCACAGTGACTTCTGTCTGTTTGAACCTGACAGAGATCATGTTTCATGTTCTGGATCCTCACATTGTCCATTTCCTGAGCAACAACTTGAAGGTTTGCGGGGACAAATAAGAATCATATGAATCTGTTATCTATTATCTATTAAACAGCTCTCCCTGCTGAAAAAAAACAATAAAGACCAGCATGGTTTCCATGCTGGTATAAACTTGTCTTAGCTGGTTAATGCTGGTTTAGCTGGTCACCCAGCGTGGTTGTGCTGGTTAACCAACATACCAGCATCCAAACTTTTGCTGGTTTTGGCTGGTCTATGCTGGTTTTCCTAGCAGATTATAAAAATATTATACAGATGTTTATTTTTAAATAAACTTTATGTTACATTTAGAAAACAACACAGCATAATCACATTTCTGTCTCCTTGAAACAACTGAAGAGGCAAATGGTACAAACCTATTTCCAATAAGTTGTGACGCTGTGCAAAATGTAAATAAAAACAAAATGCAATGATATGCAAATCACTTAAATCCTATATTTCATTGAAAATAGTACAAATACAACATATCAAATGATGAAACTGAGAAATTTTATTGTTTTTTGAAAACAATAAAATTCAGAGAGCTTCAACTCTCACTCTTCTTCATCCTCCTCCTTGGGGCTCAGGGAGATGGGACGCGCACAGGAAGCAGATGATTTCCTTCTTATTCACTGAGGGAGCAACATCAGGCCCTTGAGAACCATCATCATCCTCAGTGACGGCGTTGCATCTCTTCCTGCTTTTGGCCTTTGTTTTGCACCTCTTTCCAAAGTTCACTTTGAGCCTTGTGTTCTTCTGTTGGTTCGTCTCATTTGTGCTGTTTCTTTTGACTTCCACTTTCCAGCTCAGCCTTCCTAAATGCTTTCACAAAGTCAGCAGATGAGTCAGCTGAGTGTCCCCTGAGAATTTCGGAGCTCTCGTCACTCTGCTGGACAGTGGAGGAGCTTAACTGCACCACTTGGACCAGGTGCATGGCATCGGTCTGGAGGTCCGCAGCCGACCGATCTGCACTCTCGGCCTACTGGCTGGTGCAGCCTGCTGGCTGGCGCGGTGGGGACATGGCTGAGGAAGAGGGCTTGGCTGAAGGACAGGTGATGGAGGAGGAGCTGGGCGAATAGTCATATCTTCATCTCCAGCAGGATTGAAACGCACCTTGAGTGGAATGGCCACACCCTGTACTGCAACGTCCAGTGAGCTCACTTGTGGCCTGGGCACAGGAGCTGCAGCCTGGACGAAGATGGACTTCCTGGAGCTTCTTGGTGGTGGGCGCTTCTTAAAAACAGCCTCATCAGCAAGCATTTCACCTGCCTTTGGACCAGTGTTGATGGTGATGCCTTGACAAATAAGCGAGTTTACAGCTTCACCCTTCACAGGCAGTGGTGGAAACTTGGTGGGCCTTGGCTTCATTGGAGGGTTCTTGCCAGTTTTGCGTTCTTTCTCCCGAATGTCGGGGAAAAAAGAACCACTGTTGATTCTAAAAGCAGGTGCACACACAGTCGGAGAGCAATAATAAGAATGCAGTATCACTGGCCCAACAGAATCTTCTCTATACAACATGTGTGCTCCATACTTTAGGTCTTCATTTTGCACCTCTTTCCAAAGTTCACTTTGAGCCTCGTGTTCTTATGCTGGTTCGTCTTGTTTGTGCTGTTTATCTTGACTTTCACCTTCCAGCTCAGCCTTCCTAAATGCTTTCACAAAGTCAGCAGATGGGGTCAGCTGAGTGTCCCCCTGAGAATTTCGGAGCTCTCGTCACTCTGCTGGACAGTGGAGGAGCTTAGCTGCACCACTTGGACCAGGTGTATGGCATCGGTCTGAAGGTCCGCTGCCGACCAATCTGCACTCTCGGCCTACTGGCTGGTGCAGCTTGCTGCCTGGCGGGGTGGGGACATGGCTGAGTAGGAGGGCTTGGCTGAAGGACAGGTGATGGAGGAGGAGGCGGGGGGATCTTCAGATCTTCATCTCCAGCAGGATTGAAACGCACCTTGAGTGGAACGGCCACACCCTGTACTGTAACGTCCAGTGAGCTCGCTTGCGGCTTGGGCACAGAAGCTGCAGTCTGGACGAAAATGGGCTTCCTGGAGCTTCTCGGTGGCTGGGGCTTCTTAAAAACAGCCTCATTAGCAAGCGTTTCACCTGCCTTTGGACGAGTGTTGATGGCGAGGCCTTGACATACAAGTGAGTTTCCAACTTCACCCTTTACAGGCAGTGTTGGAAACTTGATAGGCCTTGGCTTCTTTGGAGGGTTCTTCACGGTTTTGCGTTCTTTCTCCCGAATGTTGGGGAAACAAGAACCGCTGTCGATTGTAAAAGTAGGTACACACACAGTCGGAGAGCAATAATAATAACGCAGTAGCACTGGCACAACAGAAACTTTTTTATACAACATGTGTTCCTCATAGATCCACTGCTTGTAGCTCTCCTCCATATCTGTACCTCAGAATTTTTCACAGGAGAAACAAAAAAAAGAATTCTGGGGAAGCAGATGTGCAAGTTCTGTTTCTGTTTGATTCTTTTTCTAAAAGAAAAAATATCTGTGGTGTAAAAGAATGAGTTTGAAAGAACGTGCTGTAAAACAGTGATAACGGTCTGCTCCGACGAAGAGTCAAACGCGTAATGCCGTCTTCTGTGCAGGTCCAGCATTTATATACCTGGCTTCCCATTATGACGTCATCAGCATGCCCATATTTGGACATAACGCATGAGTCATTGATTACATTATGACTAAATAAGGCAATCAGCCACGATTTTCGTCAGGCAGGAACACAAGTGGGCGGGGCACCTTCGTTGTCAATCACTTTTCCTTACACCAATCAACCAACTGGAGTTTCATGTCCATTTTTTTTTCTGCAGATGTTACAGTTCCTCCAAAAGTCTTATAAAATAAGTGATGGAAAAGGTGCTGTATTGAGCAGTGACAAAGTTATATTTTTACAAAGTTATACTTCAGTCACAAAAAATATCAACCCACTATTTAAAATTTTTATAATGACTGTTAATTTTAAACGCAGTTTATTACATTTGTGCTGTTATATCTCTTTGTAGCCAAGACAGTTAGCTAAGCAGCTAGTTAGCTAAGCAGCTAATGACTGCTGGCTTATTTGAACAGAGCTGTCACTCAGCTGATGCTTTTTCAGCCTAAAATATACACTCGTGTTCACTTTGCAAATAACGTCACTGTATATTTGCTTTAGGGACATGAAGAGACCTGTTTAATCATAACCTGCCTTTGCCAACCGTCCCGTAAAATACGGAATCATCCCTTAATAGGAAACTAAAAGACGTGTTCAGTATTAAACTGATACGGGACGCGCTTTGTTGGGTATTTTGAGAATCAATACAGTGCAAATCTATGGAAGAGAATATTACAGGTTAGAGTATTAAGACAGGACGATCTGTATGAGACAGAAACTCTGCTGCTCTCCCTCAGCCTGTCCGTCACTTTATGGTCAGAATCCAAACAGAGAATGTGACTCTCGGTCAATGAGCAGCTGACAGTGTTGCTGCGATACGCCTGACAGAGATTTAAACAATGGCGAACTCCGAGCGGAAACTCAGACAAACTAACTACGGTACATCCAAGTGTGTATATCTGTGTATATGTAGTAATTTAGGGGCTCAACCAGCGCCCCCCACCTTAAGTTGTACAGCCCCGTGTTTACTGACTGTAACTCGTACAGTGGATAGAAATTAGATGAAGTTGAAGCAGCGTCTTATTCTCATTTCCCGTTCCACCTTAAATGATGCTGCACTTTCAGACGCATGTTCGCTCGCTAGCGTGCACTATTTAAGGTGGAGCGGATATTTCAGTAGGAAGCTATCAGAGAAATTAGCAAATGAAGCGCGACGACGTGGTGCTGCTAACACAGCAGACAGAGCTCCACTGAGTTTAATAGCTAACTTAGCTAGATAACGTTACTGTTTTCTCGATTTTCATACGTGAATTGTGTGAATATGGACAGTAGCGGCAGGAACTGCAGAGAAGGTATGAAAGAGCTAGTTAAGGAGGATGTAGAGGTTTCTGAGCATGTGTGCGGTGAGAAATGCTGACAGGATGTTACTCAGATAACGTTAGCATCGTTTGTAGCGTACTGACTGCCAGGATTGTGTCACATTTAAGACAAAACTCGTCAGTTATTTAATTACTAGCCACACTGTTTATTTCAGTATAGCATATAAATAATAAATAAGAGATAATCTTGCCCATGTCGGTTATTTCGATTTTTTTTGTTTTGCCCACTCTGTGTGTTCATGTACTGTTCCCTTAAAAACGTACTACCGCGCGTGTAGTCACGTGACTCCGCCACGTCCAGTCTGCCACGTGGAAGCTAATGCTACGTTCACACAGCAGGTAAAAGTGGCCCAAATCTGATTTTTCTCACCAAATCCGATTTTTTGGTTTGGCTGTTCACAATATCTTTGAAATGTGATCTGTATGCGACATCAGTCTGTACAGATCAGCTCCTAAACCGACCCGCATGCGCAGTAGAACAACGCGTCACGTTACTTCCCGTTGCTCATCCAGAGGAAAACAATCCTGACTATGAACGAACACCTCCTGGACCTTTCAATTTCATCTTCGCCAGCATCACGGGAGCCATCATGAAGCTTCACTGACTGACAGCTGGGCTCATCACCAACAATGTGTTCGAGCTCGCCTTAAAAAGGGCACGGTCACTTCTTTGGTTCTTTGGTTTCAGACTTTTAACTGTTCTTTGACGCTGCAGCCTGGCTCTCGGCCGTTTCTTTCAAAATCTCTTCAAACATGGAGGTGTTTTGGATAAGTCTCTTCTAATTTTTATACAGAAATATCACCCCAAATGTTTATTAGGTCTCAGCAGTGCCGAATTATGATATATGTCGACTTGGATTGATGTAAAAGTCGCATGAATTCAGATCTGGCTGTTGAGACGATTTACGTTAAGATAAACAGAGCATATTTACAGTAAAAACCTTATCAGTGAACTATGAGGGCAAAAAAAAACAAACAAAAAAAAAACAAAATAATCATTCATTAATTGTAATCAAGGTAAAATATTTAATTAATCATGATATTTATTTGAGGTCATATCGCCCAGCACTAGTTGCTACATAGATAATGTTACAGAGCCATTTCACTGATTAGCATGGTCTGTTAGGATCCTTTCTTTAGCGCATCGGTGAATGTGCTCATGCTTCTTTGATATCTATGGGGCAGCGGACTTGGGCCATGTCCAGTAGCCTAATGAGGCAGTTCTGATGGCCGTAGTCCCTCTGGAAAACAGAGACTCTGTCTCTTTCTCCTTCTCCCTCTCTTTCTCTCTCATACCTCATCCAGGTCCTGCTCGAAATGGCTTAATTGATCTAATCACTCACTCGATTGGTCTGGGCCATTCGTCTTTTTCATGCCCAAGCCTCTGGACAATGGGCAATGTCTTCTGCTCCTGCGAGTCTGCTCTTCTGCAGGACTGTGGCAGCGGCAGCTCTGAGCTGGGCTCCACTCTGTGCTGGCTTTGCCATCTCGCCCTTAACCTTGAGTCAGTGTCATTACGGAGTTGCTGGAGCTGTACAAAGTTTTGACTTTGTCACAGTGGGCCATTCCTACGGGTGCAATAAAGAGTTTCCAAATAATGGATGCAATGGATCTCTATGTTTGATGATGATGGAAGTGGTTGTCATTAGAGCTGTGGAATGTGTTGTTTTTAGTTGTTATTGCAATACTGGCTTTTACAATAGTGACATCGCTGAAGGCTGCAATATGCAAATGACCAAATAACAACTCTAACAAATCACAAGATTTTTGGTTGTGTGGTGTCGGTTTGTACAGTTTTAAGCATTCCAGATGTACGGTGAGTATTTTGAGGAATCAAGTCATTTATGTGATCCAACAAAATTAATATTAATATGTAGTTTTTCTCTGGGAAAAACTTACTGAATGAACTACAAAATTTGACCTTAAAACCATAGTTGTACCTTTTGAAGGTTCATTTACATTGTACCTTGATGAATGGAAAACATACCTTCACACCACCTTTTTTGAGAGTCTACACTCTTAAAAACAAACCTGCCCAAAAAAGTTCTTTGAGTGAGGAGATGCTATTCAAGAACGATGTTTCATCCCCCAAAGAACCTTGCAATCTCTGTATGTTATGAACCTTAATGCCAAGCCAAGAACCTTATTTTTGAGAGTGTGGTTATCATGAGCTGTTTTGGTGATAGGTTTAAAAGTTTAGCAGAAAGAGATTATTTACAGGATTCACTCATATCTTGCTCACAGGACAAACTTTAATTTTTGTTTTGAAAGCAGTAACAAAGACACCGGCACAAAATCCCGCTCCTTTTGGGCCAGTTTAAACCCTATTAAAACTAACCCAAGATATCACCTGTATATATTTGCATGCCGTTTCCTTTCCTTATCTTCTAAGCAAATAAGGCTTTATCCATGCATCTTCTCTAAGCCTTGCATTAGAAGAGGCCATAGTTCCTGGAGAAGATGCATGGGCTTGATCCCAAATGCCACTGCAGAGGTGATCAAGTACCCTCAGTCGGCGCACACTCGCCTCATTATCCCTCGATACTATCAGCCTCTTTAATTCCCAGCATTCTTAAAGAGCAGGTAATGGCAGAGAGGGGTAAAGGGATGCAGAATTAAGCCGTTTTACACCAAAGGGTAATTTGGTTTGATAAATGTGCCGTTGTGGCTAACTAATAATACATATTTTAAAAGGGGGAGGAGGTGAGAGGGGGGCGCCACAGTAGCTCCACGGGAAAAAAAAAGTGCCGAGGTTATTAATGGGGCTGGCCACAGTATGTCTCACACAGGGTTACGGCACAAGGTCAAAGCGCATTTCACTGAATTAAAAGCCATTTTGAGCTATGGCACTCCTAATCAACTCGGACCTAAAGGTGCATAGCTCAGGTATAATGAGGCACCAATGAATTTAAATAAACAGGGCGAATATGGTGATTTATTAAGGCAATGTGCTAGCCTTATAGCTCGTTAGCAATGACGGATACTCTTTATTCTTTCAGGCTCCTTTACCCATAGGACTCGAGCTTTTAACCAAGTAATATCCGCCTGTATTGTCAAGAGTGCGCATTCCAGACGAGACACTTATCCTAGTCATTATAAAAAGTGGTGACACAATGCAAGAGTAATGGTAATGTATGCCATCTAAATAAATGATTTCTTTTCTTTTTTTTCTCCTCCCCCTTTTTTCTGCCCTTGTACAACTAAGGCTTCCACCAGACTTTAGAGGCATGCGAATTCATATTCATATTTTATCCAGCTTTTTTTTTTTTTCCTGCTAAAAAGAGCCATAATCCTTGATTCCAAAAACGTTTTGCATTTCAAGGAACATTTTTTTTAAACCACTAAGGGTATTGATGGTGGGGGTCTTCCACTTTCCAGGATGATCACTTATATAAATTATAATATTTTTGCCGCGAAATGGCCAGGGCTTATTTAAAAACCGTTCCAAAGTACGTTCGGCACTGTATTAATATGCTGATTAGGAACTTTCCGGAATAATGATGTTTGATGCTCACCCACTCTTTTACTGAGAGTGAGAATTAATTCTAACACTCTATCCTTCTGACAGCAAGGGCGAATGAATTTTTTCCCCCTCTTAACTTAACTTTTAAACAAGTATTGATCTATCCTAGTGCAATTACCCTGGTCCTCTTAGCCCTGTGTTAAGGCACCATAGCTTAGGCTAATGACCCTGCTAGCTTAGCCGCAGGCATTAGTGCTGTGGAGCGGTGAGGCGTGCCAGCGGTCGCCACCACCCGCTGCCTCTGTTAGGGCATGCCAGCGCATTAGTGACTTCATTAGACCCTTTGTTGGCCAGCCTGCCTTTTGTATCGCCCTTGGAGGAGAGACAGGCCGCGCCGCGGCTTCACCGCCCAGCGTCTTGATGCAGCTATTCTTCAGGCTCACTGTGGATCAGTGCTTCTGCAAAGACTGCCTTTTAACTTACTCCTCCCTGCCTGTATCCTCTGCTAGTTGCTTCTTCATTCTGAGATGAAGAGTGGATGAAAGATCACAGTTTAGTTCAGGAAAAGGACCATTCACTTGATTCTTGTTTTTCGTGAAGTTCATATGGAAGTTTTGTCAAGTAGCAGAAGGCTAAGCTAGTGTACTTCAACACATGCAGAGTGCTAAATAATTTATTTACAAACCAGTTTATGCATAGCTTGCATCAGTATTTGTAAGGTGACATGTCATATGAGGTAAATGACATTAAGGCCCTTAAAGGCCCTAAAGCAGTGTTCTCCAACCTTGGTCCGAAAGAGTTTAGTTCCAATCTGTATCTAATAAGCTGCCCCGCCCCTTAACCTAACTCTGATATATCTGATCCAGCCAATCAGAGACTTGGGAAGAGGCTGATTAGTTGGTGCAGGTGTGGCAAATTGTGGTTGTAACTAGGCTCTGCAGGAAGGTACCTGTCCAGGACCAGGCTTGGAGAACACTGCCCTAAAACTAAATTGACGGATATAAGGCTGCAGCTGACAAATATTTCCATTCAAACGTTTGATTAATCGGTTCATTATGGCATCAGTTAATCGATTAATCGAGAAAAGTGGCCAGTCAGGCTTTCAGTAACTGAATATTTCACATCATACAGAATGTTTCTTTCAACAAATTAAAAACAGGTCAATAATATTACAAGGTGCCTTCTGCAGTGCCCTCAAAAACACAAAACAGTTCAGAAACACACATGAATAAGTCTTACATGGCAATCCAAGTTCTATTATGGAGGTAGTTTCTACAAGAACTTCACATTGCTTTTCAAATGATGTCTTCTCTTATGATAAAGCAAAGATAAATGAATTAGTTTGGTAACATCATGTAGTCAAACCTGATACTACTGAGCACAGAGGAACAGCCCAGTCATCAGCCATGTCAGACATGCAGGGCCATAAAGCGTGTTCACCTCTGTTCTCCTCATACAGCAAGAATCATTCCATCCACATGAAAACACAGAAAACAGATTTTTTAATTTCCACTTTGAAGGACCTCATTTTCATGCAGGCAGGAAGCCAAAGGCCTGCAGAGAAAGAGAGTACGCTTTCAAAAAAATATCCACGTCCGTGTGGACGAACAGGTCTTTGTGCATTAGTGCACTAGCAATAAATAAGTGTTTTAGCCATGGAGTTTAGTTATTGTGCTGAGTCAAAACTGAGCTCACTGAAAGCAGACGATGAGCTGTTTTACACTTTGGACTAAAGTATGCTGACCTTTTTTAGTCACACTGCAGTCAAAAGTGAGCTCTGTTTTACGCATCTTACAGGAAATTGGCTTTTTAGATGATGATAAACTGAAATACTCCTGTAATTTTTGACTCTGTTGTGCATAACCCTGTACTAAAATCTCTGCCATCTGTGTTTTCCATCTTTCATTCAGGTGATATAAATGGGAAGCACAAACATCATCATGACAGCTAATCAATAGCATTTTTATTTCTGATGTTATCGATAATGCCGATTAGTTGTTGCAGCCCTAGACATGAATTTCTTCCATTTACAACACTGCATTCTTCCCAAATAAAGGAACTAAAGGCTCTTACATTATCACATTGTCCTTTATGTCATAAAGTCTCATTTTCAATACTGACATAAGTGCTTATGCATTGGTTTTGAAGTCTCTGTGTAGATGTTTGAGTAAGGTGCTTCCAAATATAACAAGATAACTTCTACTTTCAGACAGGTTTACTTTCTCTCGTTATTTCATCACATTTGCTTGCTTCAAAAAATAATACTTGCGATACTGAAGCACAACTGTCTGCCTATGCAATGTGACAGTCCTGCTCGCTAAAACTACTTAAAACTACATTAAAGCAAATAACAACAAATAAGTTGAATTATCTGTATTCCTGTGATAGTCTCATATTAAGAAATATTGACTAGATTTAAGATGATTTCACTTGCCTAGATATTATACTTTGATGTGTATTAGAATTTTTTTTAAGAGAAGCATTATAGCCACTCAAGAAACGCTCTGTCAGAACCACTGTAAAACATCAAAAGAGGTCACTCCTCCTCTATGCAGCATCTTGACATTCCACTTCAGCGTAATTCATATGTATAGTCCTATTTTATTGTGTTACCACACAATACATACTTCCACTTCAAATAGGTGTTTGACACCGGTCTGCCGAGACGTTCTGCTCCTCTGTCGGAGTGGAAAAAATGAGGAGCACATCATCTCTAATTGCATTATGTCAAGAACTTTTATCAGTCTGTCAGAGAGAGAGAGTGATGTGACAAGAGCCTAAAGCACATATGGCTATTTAATGGCCTAAGATCAGTGTAATTCACTGTAGGCCCTAGAGGACGCACATCCACCAGGGTATGGGATCAAGAAAGTCTGTCAGTGAGTCTGCCACTCAAAATCTGAAATTCTAATGGCGGTTTATTAAGAGTCGAAGAAAAAGCTTCTGTTAATCTGCCGGCCTTAAAGGGTGCTCATTGCGTTTCCTAACACGTACACACGTAAACAGTGAGAATTTTCCTCCACTTACCATCACAGACTCAGGCACTTATTATGTCTGACTTTAAAGGAACAGTTTGCAGAAAAATCAAATTTGAACGTAATTATTACATTTTTTTTTTTTGTAATAAAATTCAAGCTTCAAGATAATGTGATGTATAGCTAAAACAGTAGTAGCTGCCTGAATTTAGTCTGTTTTTTTTTATAGATAACAGCATGTCATGTCATACATATCGCTGCCAAAATATAGACGGTGACTCTAAATGTGCCATGGCTGATTTATTATATTTCGTGCAAGAGAAAAATTATGTAAATTTGATTTGTAGCCAAATTATATTGATCAGCAGAAACCCAGTATCTTATTAGTACCTCTTTGAGATGCTTTGAACTTGTAGTTTGAGTTGGTGCTGTTTGAGAAATACTTCTTATGATTCTTGCTCCATATAAAGTATACATATTTGTGTCCACACTATCAGCATGAACTAAGCAAAGCCACATTTCATCTGTGCTGGTTGTTTATTTCTTCCTCATGCCTGTACTAGTAAACAAGCCCTGGTTGTTTAGGAGACTGGAGGTCACTCTTCTTTGCATTTTGTCGGGTGTGGGGGTCCATCAGTGGGCCCTGGAGCTGCTGGGGGGCTCCCAGACTTGAGACTGCCTGCACCGCCAGCGTCCAGCAGCACTCGCAGCCTAGCCGTGATTAATGCCAGCGCCGCCCAGCCACAGCCCTTTCCGTGGCAGATAATGCCAGGCAGCAAGCGCGCTTGACACTTTTAATGTATAATTAAGTAGAAAAAGTCAGCACCGGCTATGCAAATTTTTTAAAATGATAAATGAGGCCGGGTGGCGGCAGGGATTGATTTGGTGTAAATGAAACTAATTAAGGAAATGTCAAACATAATTAATAAAACAGGTTTAAGCTGCAAAACATTGTCAGTGGAATGAATGAGGAGGCATTGGCGCCCATTGTTTGGGCTTTATTTAGGCCCGGTGTTGTGCTTGTTTGGCGCACCCTGACGCGCTCGCCCCCACCCTCGCCACCCCCTCCAACACCCATTCCCCGAGAGGGGGGAAAATAAATTTGCTTGTCTCTCGGCTGACTGTAGAAATTAATTGCTGGAATCTTGTCCCATCCAAGTGTTACATTCCAGCGCAGGACATTAACATAACTAATTTGAAAGAGCCCAAATGACTGCATAATGGAGCACTGTCAGCATGCATGACACTCGCTGGTCATACCAAATTAGCCGGGTTTTATAATTGAAATTTTTGCCCTGTTCCAATTTTTATATCATTTTCTTTTTTTTTTACTCCTTTTTTCCCCTGCTCCTCCTGTTCCTTGTCCAATCTCATGATGTCTTTTCATTCCAGATAAGAACAAAGGTTTTTTTTTTTTTATAATTTACAAAAAGAGTGCTTGACCTATAATTAGAGGGACGGGGTTGGAGGCGGGGCTTCCAGACTGCTGTGTGGAAGCCAGAGTCACATGCTTAGTCCTGGTAATGATGCCGGAGACCTTGCAGCCTCTGGGGAAGGAGAAGAGTAATGGAAGGGGCTATTTTTATGGGGACCCGGATGGCAGGGGGGCTGGAGGGGCCACTGGTGCCGCATCGTGGGGTGGATCAGAGGGGCTAACACTCAAACTGGCAGCTCCAGCCCCAGCCATCAGTCCACAGTGTCAGCTTCAGTCCCCCAGCATCCGCCACTGCCCTCTCCCCTCCATCTGCTGCCTCTAAACACACACTGATGCTGCTGTCTGAGAGGAGTTTGTGATTTATTTGTACACTTTATGGGTGCGCGGCCTGTCGTGTTCATTTGTTAAAAACATTTTAAAAAGCTAGGCGTGCCAGCTTTTCAAAATGTTTCAACAAATTAATGTTTTCGTTTTCAATTTGAATAACTTAAAGCTGTTGTTCTGGCAAAAATATATATTTACCTAATTTTCCTCTTATTAATTTCTCTATATAGTATC
Source organism: Colossoma macropomum (assembly GCF_904425465.1). Classification (NCBI taxonomy): domain Eukaryota; kingdom Metazoa; phylum Chordata; class Actinopteri; order Characiformes; family Serrasalmidae; genus Colossoma; species Colossoma macropomum. The sequence continues at coordinate 11,944,562 of NW_023494806.1, forward strand.
ATGCAAACCACATATCTAAATCATCATTGCTACACTTATGACATACTGTTATCTATAAAAATAGACAGACCGTTCAAGCACAAATAAAATTTAGATTTCAGATAGCCACTGCTATTGTTTTGGCTGTGTAACCTATAGTGCTATGTTTGTTAAATAAGTTACTTGTTTTTCAGCATCAGGAAAAAAGTAGAAAACATATATTTAACAGAAAATAACACAGACATCTCAACAACTAAACATTTTTTTCAATATTTTATGTGTCTGTTCTTTGCCTTTATTTTAGCCTTCATTCATTTTGGTTGCAGTTGGTTGCATTTTCTTTTTCTCATGATCCACGTAATCCCAAATACATTCTGTTGTTGAGGTCTGGACTCTGGTGCGGTCAGTCCATTCTGTCTAGATCTGAGATCACCAGCAGCTTCTTTGTTTGATTTGCAGTTTTCTTCTTTTTTGTCTATTTCCTTTTCTCAGTAATGGCTTCTTCACAGCTACACATCCTTTCAGACTCAGTGTTGAGTTGTCTTCTCACAGTTAAAGGATGGACAGAAACTCCTGTGGATTGTTTTACATGTGAAGCAAGAGTGGAGCTTGATTTTCTCCTTTGTCTCTGAGATGAAAGCTTTAAGTGCTGTTTGTCTGATGGTGACAGTTTGGTGGTCTACCAGGTCTTGTAGAGTTGTTAGGAGTCTCATTCTGTCTATATCTTTTAATAATTTTTTGAACTCCAGTTTTCTGAAACTCCTATTTTCTTCACTTATTTTCCTTTAACGTTCCCCTTCCTTTTGCATTGTCTTGTATCTGAACTCCTTGTACTTTATGGTGGTTTTGACTGGAAATTAACTAAATGCACAGTAAGTTCCCTTTTTCACTTTTATAGATTTCAGTGTCAGAATGCCAGAATCTCCATAAGCAAAGAATAAGTTTATTCTTCATTTATTAAATAGAAAGCTGTTCAGATGTAACTTCTTTGCAAAAACCAAAAAACTGAGCACAAAAGTCTCCTTGTCATGATGTCATCAATCAAGCCTTCTAGGTCTTTAGACTAAAAGATTTTTAATATGTGGTTTTTAACCATAGTTTGGAAAAGAAAACTGTAAAATCTTTATTTAGGCAAAGCCTGTTTTTATACCGTTTAACTCTTTAATGAATGTGAAGCTGAATTTGGGTAAATGACTGTTTTCTGTTATCGAAATCTTTGCAGGTATTTTTTTAATCTTAAATGAAAAGTAAGTCAAAGTGTCCTTTTATTTCAAATATAAGCACATCTACAGCACATTATGTCTCCAGTAAAATGTAATCATTTCACATACACATTTTTTCTTCCCCCCTCTCTGTATGTATGCAAGAACACATGGAAACTCCCCCACACAATCCCAGTTTTCTATATAACTCCTTCTTTTCTTGCATTCTTAAAGCTCACCACATGGCACAATAACACCTAACAAGATTGTGAGGGGATAAGGATTTTGTTTTATGCTGAAACCTCAGTTACACTTTTGAATCAGTGCAAGTTTTTTCTCAGACACCAAAGCTGTTATGTCGAACAAACGTGCGGCTTCTAATTATAATGTGTTTTTCCTTCTGCTTTCCCACAAACCAGCAGAGAAGTGAGCTGCAATTAGCGGTAGTTCATAATAAGCGTGGTCAAGTGAGGTATGTTCCGCGTTAGGCTTAGGGATATAATTTCATCTGAATTATTACCATTTGTGACTCTCTTCGAACATTTAGAACTCATCATGCACATTAGAGGTGGTGTCTGGTGTTAAAGCACAAACTCCGTGGCTCTTTGACTTTACTGCTTGGTCTTGTTTAGTGGTTAGTGTAACTGTAGCCATGTGCTCCCAATAGCAGCTCCTACTGCTTCCTGCAGTGTCTGGTATGGAAGTTTTACGTACGTTTTACCAGCCGCTCACTGTCAGTACTACTACGACTACTATGACTGCTACTACTACTACTACTACTAATAATAATAATAATAATAATAATAAACTGCAACTAATAACAGTAATAATTAGAATGTTCAGTTATTGTTCAAGTAAATTAGGTTACCATATTTATACAGTACATTTATACTGGACTCTTATTGTGACGACAGCGGTGTGCCTGCCTGAATGAAGCACTGTGCTATGCAGGCAAAGGAGCAGTAGTTGATAAATTTGTGTTCTCCGTGGATTTTGTTTTTTGTGTGTTTTTTGATAATTTATGTCATAATTCAGACATTGTGTGTCTGGCTATGCCATGATTCAATCTACAAAGACAGATTTAGGTAGCTCCCTGACTAGGTCTAGTTAACACAATCAGCATAATAACATATCATATCTATCTGACTCTAGTATGATTTCTACTCACTGAAAAATGTACATTTTTGAGAGTGTAAAAGTGTGAGCAAAAAACACTCTTTCTCCAGCTGCTAGCATACCTGCTAATGACACTAGCATTATAACAGCCATGCAAGCTAATGTTAACTTGTGTATCTTTTTAAAAAGAACTATCAACACATCAAATTATTAAATCAAATTATCCAGTTTATTTTCAGGTGCAGTTGTTGGTCATACATTAGTAGTTAAATCCTCATGTTATAGATAAATAATTCAATGAGGCTGTTTGAAAAGCAAAGTTAAGGAAAAATTCCAACAAAAGTCAGATGCATGCTTATTGGGTTTTTGTAAGAACCATGATGTAGACCGCTGTCCTACTTCCGCAAGATTTCAACCCGTTCTGACCAAAATTCGGAATAATTCGTCCCACTCCCACCTGTAATAGAATCTTTTTGGCCTGCTCCCGCCCACGCAGTTCCATCAAGGCAAACTGGCATTTGATATTTGACAAAGTCTGTTTACAAATACATTATTTCCTCCTGAAAGAACACTGTAGTCATTAATATCAGGCTTACTGTGAAGTAACTTCTCCATATGCCATTTATTTCAAGCAAAGACAAAACAAGAATTAAACCACATATTGTTTTGGTATTTTGCTGGACTGGGCAGCTGTGGCCATCAGACTGAAGGCTTACATCTCTGTAAGCTACAAGAATTTGCATGTTGTTCACATGATCAGTTGCTTCACAACTCTTTAAAGTGTCTTTATTCATTTTAAATGCTTTACTGTTGTCATATTATATTGTTTATATTTATTATTTAGTGATCATTCTACTTTATTTAGGCTATTCATTAATTTGCGGGATCTCTTTTTAACGCATGCTTCGTCCAGCTCCACAAACTGAAGTCATGCCAAGTCAAAGTTTATTTATATAGCGATTTATACAACAGGCGTTCTCACAAAGCAGCTTTACAGAAAAATCCAGGTCCGAGCTCCCATGAGCAAACCAGTGGAGACTGTGACTAGGAAAAACTCACTAAAAGCAAGAGGAAGAAACCTTGAGAGGAACAAAGACCCAAAAGGCGAACCCATTCTACTCGGGTCAACACCGGATAGAAAACCATAAGCTTAGAATGGTGGAAAATTCGTTGTCATTAAGTAGCAAATCAAAACTCCTCACTGTTATATGTGCCAGTGTTCTGTAAAGCTTCTCTGATGAAAGCAGGCATTTCTTGGTGGAGCATCAATAGGTCAGTTGATTGAGATATGAAAGATACTGGGTTTATTGGTCATTTTTGTATGTGTCTCTCTCTTTCTCTCTCTCTCTCTCCCTCTCTCCCTCTCTCCCTTTCTCCTCATTTTCCCTGGTCCTGTAAATTCTCTCTCTCTCTTGCCATTTCTTGTCAGTGGAATTCCTGAGCTGAGAGCTGCCTCCAAATGCCAGGGGTCACGAGTCAAACATATGCAGCATGTATTACAATTTATTACTCCACATTTGCCTTGAGATTTTGCTCTCCTGACAAGCTTAAGTAAATCATGCTCACCCGCTCTGAAACAGAGACTGCCGCAACAACTAGGGCCGGCCTTCCTGCTACACGAGTCCTCTCAAAGTCCGACATGATTGGCTGCAGCCCCAGAGGTTGTTGCAGTCCCAGAAGGTAGTGGGCTCGGCGCTAGTGACACGGCAGTGCAGGTATTTATAGAAAACATATGCAAAAGGCCTGATGGCACCCCTGACTCCGGGAGAGAGCCTTTGACAGTTAAATACGGATGGAGAGTGTGCCGGCGAGGGCCGGAGCAGATTTAATCAGCGAAAGGCACCTCATTTCTTCATTTCATTTGAATATGGTGGATGGCAGCGTTGAAATATGTCCATTTCTTCCTCCCCAGCATATTTTTTATCCTTGAAAGCTCATTATTTTTTGAGGTGTAGAATAGAGACCTCGGGCCCTGGCCCCGAAACCTGAATGTTATTAATCAAAATTTACCGGTCGCAGCCAAAAGTTTGCTTACGCAACACCAAGCACAAACATCTACAAGCAGAGGAAAATGTGGAAAAAATATGAAGTAACACACTCATCTCTCAGCCAGCATGTATAGAATACCAGACTGTTTGAAAAGTGACTTCATAACTTATAATTGCTCTGACTTTCAGTATCTTTCACTATGAATGTGTGAAGAGATTTAAATAAAATACAAACTTGAATATTTGTTTTTAAAACATTAAACCCCTTACAAAGTGGACCCAGAAGATTTTAACAGTAAAATAAAGAAACTATAACTGAACATATCCAGTATTCCAATATAATGGTATGTAAATGGTAAAAAGTCCATATTTGGCGTTTCATACACTGATCTTGTAATTTCTTTTCTGCCTACCATTTAGGTACTCATCACTCTAGATTCCTGAAATAAATATATAATAGTAAGTTTTATTGGTTACACTAAAGTGTTGACGAACTAACAGTAAGTAATGCCTTTGTTAACATGAATAATACACAACGTACTGCATTAATAATGTTTTATGTAAACAAAAAAACAACTACATTAATTCATCACTAAGACATGATTAGTTTTCACTTCAGGTAAATTAAATGCATTGAGTGAATTCATATTGATGTTTAGTAATGTTTAATAGATGGTACTGATGTATCAGACATGATTAGTTTTCATTTCAGGTAAATTAAATGCATTGAGCGAATTTTCATTGATGTTTACTAATGTTTAATAAGTGGTACTGATGTATAAGACACTGTTTGTTTTCACTTAAAGTGTAAGATGTGCTGTGAGTAGTTTGGTTTGTTTAAACAAGTAATTTCTGTCTATGCAATAATGATTTATGATTATATAATTAGAGGTCACAAGTTTGTCACACACACACCCTAAAAGGGACCCTAAGAAAGTGTGAAAACTGTGTGTTGGATAAAGAAGGAAGGTTAATGTGTGTTGTTATTGGAAATATTATTATCATTTGAAAATTCTCAGGAAAGTACAAATCAATTACATGAGAACATATAACTGAGTAAAAGCTACTATGAATCAATGCTATTTTTATTTTTCTACTTAATATTGGCTAACGATTATTAACATTTTTTAATATTAACAAATACATTAGTTAATATTAGTCAATTATTAGCTAACCATTATTAGTATAGTACATCATGTGTTGTTCACGTTACAAATGTATTACTTTCTCAAACTCAAGGACACCGTACAAAACCAAAGAATTAAACAAAACCACACATTTAAAAGAAGAACATCACAATCAAACCATCAAACTCAACAAAAAAAAATGTGAGAGTACTGCAAAATTTATTGTACATGTGATTTTTGGTCTTACTACTGCTGTAAAGAATTCTCCTCTGTGTGGTAGCTAGAGAAGTGGATGATACTCAGACAGATTTTTTTTCTTTTTTTTTTTTGCAGGAGTCCTATTTCCTTCCACTCTTTAACCAATACTGGATCTAATGACATCCTAGAGCTTCAGGAAATGTGAATCTTCAGCCCTGCAGGCACTTGAACAAATTCATACACGCACACACGTACATGTACACGCATGAGTGCCTCTCCAAGGTGCCACAGTGATCCACCTTTGTGGGTTAACATCCTCTAGTGGTCAGTGAGAAGCCCTAGCTCCTATAGACACTGCAACACCCACTTACGGAGCAAAAGGTGAATGTTTTAGTTACGCAAGCCGCCTTCTGACGCTCATAACACTTCTGCTCTTTATCAACTCTTAAGAAGAGGTGGAAGAGACAGAGAAAGGAAAAGAAGTGGCGCTAAGGATGGGTGGGGTGAAGATCAAATTGAAAGTAGCAAAAAGTTTGTGATGGAAACAGCCTTGACCCTGCGGCACGGAGGCATCGTTGTAATCAATACGCGCTCAGGGGAGAGCAGGCGGGCCGTGGACCTTTCGTTCTCCGCCACCGCGGAAATAATGCGAAATGCCTGTTTGTTATTTTCCAGACATCGGAAAAAAAAGCAGACGAGCAGCAGAGCATGCAGGTGCCTCGTTTTGGGAATAGTTCACAGCTATGAAATAAACAGAGAGTGAAAAAAAACACATCTATGGATGAGTGATAAACAGACATACATTATATATTACAGTTCTGCTTTAGGCAAAGTCTGCATGAGCAACTGATGTCCACAGTGTGCCCTCCACATACTGCAGATACGTGGTATCGTTTTTGTCAAAATACTTTGGGTATTCAGCTCATCTTTTGCTTTTATATGGAAAAAATATGTCAAACATTGCCCTTCAAACATTTTAGGGCACTTAGATTTTGAAAAGTTGCAGTAGATAAAAAATATTAAATAGAAATGTGTTAAAATCTGTTAAGAGTGTTTAAAATGCAAAATTAAAAACAAAAAAAAACTCACAAAAAAGTGCTACCTTGTGAATAATCATAGTCCACACATTTTGTCCACTTTGGGTGTTTTAACAACTTCTGAACCAAATCAGTTGCAAGATCTCCTTTTAACAAGAGTTTGGAAAATAATTTTTTGTTAACCAAACATTTGTCAGTTTATTCTTATTCCTGAACAGTAAATTCAAACTTCAAATTTAAACATTTGTCAACACTTTTTATGGGCAGTTGATTTAATATCATATAGTTAGATGCCTTGATTGAGGATTGCAAGAGGAGAACCTTTGAAAGAATCATGTCTCAATGTAAGTATCTGTGCAGTTGTTGAAGACATGAAGTGATACTCTAATGCGTGATAAGAAGACAGAAGTATGGAGATGGAGGTGGCTAGTGTGGCCGCAGTGTGGAGATGGAGGTGGCTAGTGTGGCAGCAGTGTAGAGATGGAGGCGGCTAGTGTGGCAGCAGTGTAGAGATGGAGGCGGTAGTGTGGCAGCAGTGTAGAGATGGAGGTGGCTAGTGTGGCAGCAGTGCAGATATGGAGGCGGCTAGTGTGGCAGCAGTGTAGAGATGGAGGTGTTGATGTGGCAGCAGTGTAGAGATGAAGGTGGCTAGTGTGGCAGCAGTGTAGAGATGGAGGTGGCTAGTGTGGCAGCAGTGTAGATATGGAGGTGTTGGTGTGGCAGCAGTATGAAGATTGAAGTGCTGGGTGGCTGGCTCGGCATGTGGCAGCAGGCACACCTTCCTGTAGATCAAAGCAGGCTGTGGCAGCAAAGTCTACAGCAAACTGTGCTGCAGCTACTGAATGGCCTGCTATAAAGGGCCTTCGTTTTGTTGTTTGGATGTTTTAGAGGCTGTGTTGTTTGTACATTTATTAAGATGTGCTGGATAAGAGTATCTGCTGGTTGAATAAATCTCACATAGATCTCCAATCTCAATCTCGAAAAGCTCATAGAAGAATGGAATCTCTAGCCAGCCAACGTTTTGCAAATGCTCATTTATGAAATTTGGGCTGAGAAAAAAGCGAATTAAGTTTCCAGCCACTATAGTTATGTGAAGAAACTTTAGATGACGTAGGGTATTTTTAGGGGCTCCATTGAAAAAAGCATGATGGAAAAATTACCTCAGTTTTTGTAGAATTAGACTTTGATTTATTTTTACAGCTTTTTGTCATCTTTTTATGACTGTTTGCAGCTCAGAGACAGAGGCAGGACGAGCAATGATCCTTCTAATTTTGGAAGCACGTTGTGCAGTCCTTTTTATAAATGAGCTATAATTAGGCATTTCAGAACGTCAAAAGCGACCTTCGAAAAGCTATGTGCCATGATCGTACCATCTGTAGGGCCAGTCATTTTTCACTTACAGCTTGATACGTCATCGTTTATTAAAAAAAAAACCTTTTCCATCACCCTTTTTCGCATTTCGGCTTTAGCTGTATTCTATTTATCTTTCAAAACTGGTGGATGAAAACCCACTTCTGTTGATTTCAGAGGAAACGCTGGTTAAGAAGGTGTCTACAAAAAAATTTGGACATGATGTGTAAACAGATATTTAGAATATTTGTTAACACTTCATTTGAAGGCTACATGCATAGGGATTTCATAATATATGCATAAGTAATGAATAATGTATTTGTTAGCAATACTTGAGCATTTATGTACAGCTTATGCTACTAATCACAAGACATTTTATGAAGTAAAAGACATTGTATTGACATTAGGGTCCATACATTCATATATGGAACACATAATTAGGCCATTACATGCTAATGATGCTTCATAACAGTGTTACAAATGGAACATTGTTTGTTACTTTAGTTTAAGGACCTTTTATATCAAACAAATCTTATTGATATCATCTTGTCATCTAACAATAAGTGGCATAAGCTGTTTATAAACATTCAAATATTGCTATATAAGTATGTTGTTTAATGCTTATGCATGTGTCTTGAAGTCCCAGTGTGAGTAGCCTTAAAAAAGTGTTACTAGGATATAGAGTTTTTTTTTAGAATATTCAAAGTGCCTGAACACCTTAGAGGAAATTACTTTCCTAGTTTCTTTTCCCCATTCATTAACTCTGCAAAGACCACTCAAATTCAGTCTAATATCCTATGACTATGGGCTACGTTTCTGAAATAATTTGCTATTGCACACATCATTTAGGAATGACGGAGGTCACATAACTTTTTAATGCTTTTTAAGGCTTCCACATCACTTGATAAGGTCTGTTTTTGTTATTGTGCCTACTAAGCGTGGCATATTTAAATGATATCTGTTCTAATTGGCTGCCCTGTACTGTGCCACAAAGCATTCTGAGCTGAAACACTTCTTATAACTTCAGCCTGGATGGGTGAAGCCAAACTACTGTAGGCTGAACTGGATATATAGAAATGCATCATTTCTTGTGACATCACAAAAAAAGTGAATTCAAGACAGGCTGTTTTGCATCTTAGTTTCCATACATGGACTGAATGGACAGGTGGGTAAATGGTATGTTTTAAAACTTTAGCAATGTTTATTGTCCTGTAAGCTAATACATTCACAAAGATATTAACCACAAGAATGTGTCCCCATACTAATTGATAATGAATAATTCTCGTGAACGTAAGTACTTATGTAATGTGTGTACACTGATTGTCCATAGATTTGAACAGTGTCAGATTGTAAATGGATTTAAACAATGCCAGTAATTAAGCCGTCTCTGAATTTGCTGCATTTGCAGTCACTACCCCGCCTCTATTAGTGCTTGTGTATGCTTAAGCCTGCTATCATTATAAGCGTATTAATACTCGAGCTATCATTACTTTTTCATTTATCAGCGTCGAAAGTATTGAACACAATTAGAGCGACAGGCTAATCTAAGCAGTGTATTGGATTCCTCGAGGGAGACGTGAGTGAGTGTGTGTGTGTGTGTGTATGTGTGTAGGAGAGAGTGTGTGTGTTCACGCTGTCACCTCAAATGGCTCTGGCAGTTTGCCGGCAGAGACAAATCCAAAATTAAGTGCTGGAGAAATAGAGACTTCTCTCTAGTGAAGTGCTCCACTTGCATTGAGCTTAATTTTGCCTACTCATTTTATTGGATTCTCTTACGCTCTCCCGTTGTCACACACACACACACGCATGCAGATGCACACATACACACTCTAACACACTCGATATGTAGCCTGGTTGAAGTGGCTTTGTGGAAAAGGGCCTCTCACCCTGGCTGATGGTGAGTAAAAGAATGACAGCACTGTAATGGCCTCTTGACTCCTTTTGTGCGTCTGAGCTGAATTTCAAAACACGTGCAAGACATGCATTATTGCCATTTACTTACAACACTTTACTCAATCTCTGTGTGGGTTTTCCCCAGCGGAACGTTTTCTGTTCTTTCCTGTATTCATATAGATAAATACGTTTATCTTAAGAGGGTAGAAAATCGTTTTAAAGGACGGTGCACTTGAGCACACTCCAGCATGCGTCTGCTCCCAAACACACACTCAGACACAGCACAGGCATGCACGTGCGCCCATTCCCACATGGCTCCGGTTCATAATGCAAAGGACAACTGCAGGCTAGGCTCAACATACATTTGAGTGGCTGTATGACAATGATGCATGTCCTTATTGATGCAGCCCACGGAGCTTCAGAACAGCTCACTTTTCCCACATAATTAAGCGCTGCAAGGAATCTTTTAGATAAGCTGTTACTACTTTTCAACAGTTTAACATGGTGTCCCACTTGACCAAAAAGGTCATGTGGTCATAGTTGATATGATTTTTGTGGTCATCTAAACTACTTCACCATTTGAAGTGCCTTAAAAATGATTAAAGTGCTGAATGTTATGATCAGTCCAGGCATATTTTGTGTCTTTACTTTTACTTTTGAAGCTACGAGGCTGATCTAGCTAATATATAATGAAAGTTTAGGCCGACACTTAGTAAACCTACTGACTTTCAGTCATCAATTTCAGAATGAGTGAATATTTGATTGATAAGATAAATGTCTTTGTACTGTTTTTGTTTAAGTACAGGTCAAAGTAGGTCAAAGTAGATCTAGTAGTAAATCACTACTTTCTATTTATAATCTATTATACAAATAGATGAAAGTGCAGTGCAGGTTCAAAACTAATTCTAGCAGCCAGCCTGAGACCTGAATTTTGTATGTATTTTGGTCCATTGTTAAGGCCTTCATTTGTGCAGTTTATTCAGATATCAGTAAATTAATTAAATTAATACATAAATGATTATTATTTATTATTGTTTTAATTTTTGCATATTGTTTGATTTTTACTTTTACAGGTGCCAGCTCACTCGGCTAATCACTGTTGTCTCTGGTGTTGGAATGACGACAGTCAATATGATGGATCGGCCGTGTTCCAGCAACTAGAACATTTGGTAACTCTTTCCCCTTGAACACACCTACATAGGCCTTTCAACTGACTTATCTACATAAATATTTATAAAGACTTTTTTTTATTAAATGTCAGTTGTCAGAAGACCTGCTTCCTTAGCAGGTGTTACAACAGCTTGGAAAAAACTTTTATAAATGTCTATTTAGGTTTATGTCAGTTGTCATGAAAAGGCTTGTGCAGATGTTGTGCAGTCTAAAGTACAGTAAAGTGTTAACTAATTTTTTAACAAACGTGAAAAGGATTAGCTTCTGTTTTGTTATGTGTGGTGCCAGCATCTCCAAAAGCAGCTTTAATTGGGTTATAGACAACACAGCCATCTGGTACTTGGTAGCTACATTAGCCTAACCCTAACCCAGGCTTCCAGTGCAAAACTAAAGAAGCAAACTTAAAATGCCAAGCACGTCTTTGCATATTGTGTACATTTGTGGTAAAAGGAAAACTGTAATTTTACAATTTTACAAATTTTTAAACATTTGTTTTAAAGTCTTTTTGCTAATACCTAAATGGAATTAACTGTTTCCTGAATGTAAACATTAGAACAGTATTCAGGCTGATAGCACTTAGAACATCCTCTACTGTGAACATTCAGTAAGACCACACAGCTGTGTTTTTAAACTCAGGAGGACATTGTATTATTCTCTTCTAAAGGCTGATTCAATCAACACACAACTGTGCCTCTTTTTCTTTTCTTCCCTTTGATAACGTAAGGATGATCTGGATCCGGCCCGGCCACCTGGTATTCTGCTGTGGGCCAAAGCACCTGCCTGTCCTGCTTCACGTTTGAGTGACTGGATGTGGAATTTGAGCTCCTCTCTGCTGTAGGCGTTTTCATATTTAGCGGTAGGCCAAATAAGTTCCTCTTTTGTGTGTGTAGATATAGTAGACAGTTTTTGACAGATCCTCATATCTGTCATCCTATCACACGAACACAGAAGGGGTGTAAAAATGCATTGTGATGCATCAGTCTGAAAGTGACAGTTCAACTGCATAGACCATAGAATCTTACAGTGATAACGTATACTCCATTCATGATATAACTGCTCTATACTTTGCTATAGTCATTCATTATACATTTAACATAAGGTATAATGACTGTGACACCCAACCCTGATACAGGGGTTTTTACAATTTCACAGTGTGCTTTCAAAACCTGCTATCTCATCATATCAGTGAAATAACTAGTGCCCCACTCATACTGGGCATGCTGAGATTTTGGTAGGTCTAGGTATGTCTGAGTATGTAATTTTGTGGAAAAAGAGAACCAAAGTGAAAAGTGTGAAAACCAACCCCTTGTTCCCCATTTCATGAAAAATAACTTCAGGCATTGTGAGGCTGTAATTTTCTAATATTACCCACCCCTGAAGGTGGTGATTTAACTGCATGGATCTTGAAATCTTATGTTCAATTATAATTGATGTCCAGTTGATAATATGATTGATTATAATATAACTGACTGGTCTTTGAAAAGAAAAATACTTTGGTATAGTCATTATTTTTAGGTTTAACATATGTTTTAATGACCGTGGCATTTGAAAAGGGCATTGATTGTAACAAAAGCACAGCATATATTCAAAACCTGAACCTATCAATGAAATAACTGCTTAACGTTCTACCTATTTTGTTCTACCAACCCCATGTTCCCCTGTTGTAGAAGTGTATCATGATGTATTCTCCCAATATTGCCTACCCCGAATGCAGCTGAATTACATAGATTTTGGAATGTTACAATTGATTATGACTGATGCATAATTGATAATATAATGAACTGCGGTATTATCAGTTGCTCTTTGATCTAGCTCTAAACTTTGGTAAACTGGTTCATTATAGGTTTAACATATGGTGTTCAGCTGACAGCCTCTAGTACAGGGCAGGTTGTCATAAATGCATGTGTACATGTATTCAGAACGTGATATCTCATTAATAAAATCAGTACCTAATGTGCTACTCACTCTGTGTAGGACACCCTGAGCTCCTGTTATATATAGGTTTGGCTGATACTAATTATTAGGTTTGTGAGGTAAGAGAACCAGAGTGAAAAGTGTGACAGGCCAACCCCTGATGGCATGTCTTCGAGTATTGTGATGTTGTATTTTTCTAATATTGCTCACCCCTGAAGGTGGTGATCAAACTGCATTGATCTACAGATGTTTTAATCAATTATAATTGATGTTCAATTGATATAATAATAATTAATTAATGCATAATTGATTGATCTTTGAAGAGAAATAAGCTCTGCAAAGATCAAGCAACCAGGTCTTAGTCATTCATTTTAGGTTTAACGATTGAGACAGCCAACGCTGATATGGAGTTGGTTGTCACTAATGCACAACATGTACTCAAAACCTTCTATCACACCAATAAAATAACAACTTAATGTTCTACTCATATGTAGACTTGGCTAAATTATTAGATGTGTGAGTGAAGCACCAAAATGAAGCGTGACAACCAACCCCATTTTTCCTCTATTGTGAAAATGTCTTCAAGTATCATGATGTTAGATGTTTGCAGTATTGCTCACCCCTACTCATACATCTGGCAGCATGCCAGAATGCAGTATGTGGTTTTGTGTGTGAGTGTGTTTGGGTGGGTGTGGGTGTCTTGTTGATCCTAGCCTGGCCTTCTCCTGTCAGTCCACTTCTACCCCAGGCCTTTCTTGACAAGCATCAACCCTCCTTTCCCCAGCCTCCTTTATTCCTTTGGTCGCGGCTTCATTCCCCCCAAGGCACATTACATGATACTGTACAGCATTGGGAGATTGTTTATGTTGGATAGCTTAGCCCTCTTGAGTTTGGGGCGCGCTCTGCTTTAAGGGCCGGTCAGTGAAACCGTGGTAACCCAAGCCTCTTTATCTAAAGCCTGATAAGCTGTTTCTCCGTTACTCTTTCCTCTCACACCTGCACGGCCATTGTGAAGCACCGGCGATATGGTTTCAGGTACAGATAGCAGCCCATTATTGGCCAACGCTATTAAATGGTTTGATCGACATTATTTTGATGTCATAATGAAGGGCCGTATACGTACTGCGAAACAAAACGAAAGCTAATCTGGACGGGTGGACAAAAGGGCCCTCAGTCCACTGTGTAATTTCTGAAGTGGGATCGTATGGAGGAAGGTCACTGCAGTGACCGGTTCTCACACTGAGCTATAGGGAGGTATTTGATAGGTACAGTACAAACTAGAAAAGGCATTGTTAAATATCTCTATATGATCACTGTCGTAACAAAAACTCAGAAATCATCTCAGAAATGGTGACTTTAAAATAAGGAAAAAATATGTTTATTTTCAAAATGTATATACATATATATTTTTTAACATACATTTTTTCAGATACAAATATTATCATGTACATTAGTGTAACAAGACTTTATTAAAAGTTTTTGGAGCCTCTCTATTGGTCCATTCATTGTCAGATGTTCACACAATGCAAAGGGCAGCTGGTATTATCAAATGCAAAAATATAAAATAAATAAATAAAAAAATAAAATATATACAGTCTCGTGTGAAAGTCAGAGATCAGCCTTCACTTCTTTATTTTTCAGTCAAATTAGTTTTTCAGCATCAAGGAAAAAAGTAGAAAACACATTTTTTTTTTAATTACACAGAAATCTCCCAACAACTAATATAATATCCATTTTTTCAGTATGACCATGTCCACTCTTTGCCTTTATTACAGCTTCAGTTCTTTTCATAAGTCTTGCTTTCAGTTTTTCAAAGAAACCTGCGGGGATATTTTTACACTCCTCCAAAAGTTCAGTCTTAGAAGTTTGTTGCATTTAATGGTTCTCACGAAGTAATCCCAGACATACACAGTGATGTCGAGGTCTGGACTCTGGGGTGGCCAGTCGATTGTTCTGAGAACACCAGCAGCTTCTTAGATTTGCAAATTCTCCTTTTCTCAGTAACGGCTTTGTGACGGCTACACATCTTTTGAGACCCATAGTGTGGAGGCAGCTTGATTTTTCTCCTGTTTCATCAAAGATGAAAGCTTTAAGTACTGTTTATCTGATGGTGACAGTTTTGGTGGTTTACCAGGCCTTACATGGTTATTAGGAGTCCCATTTTCTCTATATCTTTTAATAATTGTTGTAAATCCAATTTTGGAAACTTTGGAAAATTTTCCTCATTAATCTTCTTTTCCCATCAGAAATATCTCCTAAAAAATGAATAACATGTACTAATTTTGACTGAAACTTATGTAAATTAAGGGTGATCTCTGACTTTTTCACATAGCTATATTTTAAATATTTCTGTAAAAAGAATGAGAAAACAGCAAAAACATACACATTCACTCACCAGGCTGACACAGGCAGTGTGTCTCGGAGCGTTTTGCTAATAACATGCAGAGCGCAGAAGCCGCACAAGCCGAACAGATGAGGAAAGAAAGAGCCCTGTCCCTCTGAGGCCACGGCAGAGACAGCACATGCACACCCACCTCTCGCTGCACAAATGACAAGCGGAAACAAAGAGAGAAGCTTAAAAAAACAAGCATCTCTAACATCTCATCATACATTTTTTAACATTTTAATAACATATGCCCACATTTGTGCAACATAGCACATACATACACTTGCATTGGCATGTGTGTACTCTCATGCAAGATGGGCCTTACTGAGGGGAAAACAAGGGGAAAAAAAAATCCATCATTCGAGCATGACATGTCGGCGAGGATTCCGACTTAATGAGCATTTTGGCAGCTTCTGTCGAATGCAGACAGTGATTAACCAAACACTTCAGAGTACAAGGCACAGTGGTGCTCAAAGAAAACAGTGATGATCTCCACTTAATCGCCGCGAAGCCCAGAGCATCTGCCCGGCCAGCGCGCCGCGCCCGCTCCGATAGGCTGTCACACCTCCCCAGAGTAAGGCGGCCATATGCTCGCTTTCCGCCGCCCGCGCCCGCGCACGAGAGCGTCCTGACAAAGCGCTGCCGTAAATATGACATTCAAACAAGTGTGCCTGCTCAGCCAGAACCGAGCCAGCCACACAGAGACGCCACCGCCGAGAGGAAGGAGAGATGTGTGTGCGAAGTGTTTTTATACAGTATGTGAATGTAGTTTGTATGATGTGCTTTGTTTTTATATTTGTTAAGTTGTCAAGAATTATCATCTTTAAAGGCCGTGCACTGTGCACTGTAGCTGTATGTGCCAAATATTATATTAATTTTCAATGTTAAATCACGTGAGGTGTAGAGGTGGGCAATGTGGTGATATTTTACTGTCATTCTGATAAATGTCTTGACAGTATGCTTTTCTGAGCATGTAGTGGATATCAGTAGTACTTAAAGAACAATGAGCTACCTCATGTTTAATAACAGAGAGAGCATAATAAGTTATGTTTATCTATTTAGTGCAGCACAGTAGGCAAAACTCTGAATAAAAAGATAAATAAAAGATAACCTGAACCAGCCAGAGGCAGCAAAACTGAGAGGAAGGGCAGATGTGTGTATGCGAAGTATGTGTAATAGTCCCTACTTATACAGTATATGAATGTAGTTTGTATGACATGCTTTGTTTCAATATTCATACAGTTGTCCGCGGTTATCACTTTTGAAGAGTGCTCATTGTGCAGTGTAGTTATTTATCACAAAATTACATTAATGTTCACTATTATTGTACCACATAACCAGAACTGAGCCAGCCACAGAGAGACAACACAACTTAGAGGCAGGCCAGATGTGTTAAGGGTGTAATGATACTGAAAATTCAATTCAAATACAATGCTCTGATACTAAGGGTTAGAGAAAAATAATCATAACGAAAGATTCTGAATCGATTCACAGAACATCATGATCTGATTTTTTTGTACAGTAAAATAAACAGACTTGCAGACAGAGACATTAGAAAGTAGGATACTCTGGGGCTTCTGTATTTGGAGGAGGAAAAAGAAAATGCAGGATCCACTAATGCACACACTTGCTGTCCCAAATTGGTCATAGATTTTGTGTATATGAAGTAAAGGGTCCAAAAGGATAATAAACATACCCTATGTAAGAATGCCTTGTTTAACAGTCAGTTCAGGTAATTGCTAATTAGTTAACAGGCTTATCCAGTGATATTCAGAGTTAGGCTTTAAGAACGAACTGAAGGATTCACTGTAAAAGCTGCAACATACAAAGTAAAAATATTGCTGTTGTCAGAACAAAACCTTGTATCTCCAAAATGGTAACAGAAGAAGGAAAAAACACTTTTATTTTTAATGTAAGTCAATGGAACCAGATTTTTCAGGTAATCTTGGGCCATTTCTTTTGGTCCATTCATCATGAAGTTTATACACAATGTAAAAGTCAACAGGCATTTTCAAATTATGTCAAAAACTGAAAAACGACAGAAATGGAGATATGAGGTTTTGTTCCGACAGCAGTGATATGCTGAGGGTTTCCCAGAGTGCAACAAATGGTCTCATGGTGAAAAAAATAAATCTCAATATTATCTGTACAGCTTAATTGTGCCAGTGTGTCAGATGAGTTGTTAAAGTATGAAAATATAATATTTCATGGTTTCCCATAAGCATTTATAGCTTGAGGTCCAGAGCAACTCTGCCATAATGATGGGCTTTTTTAATGTAATTGAATGGAAACGACTAATTTACTTGAGCAGGATGTGTTATACTTGCATGCTGATGTTGAAATCATATCTGTATCATCAGATAACTGCTTAAAAACAGTAGCAGCATGATAGACGTTTAGATTTCGGTAATTCAAAACAGTATTAGATGACGTACTTATTGCACTCTGAAAGTGCAGAACATTTAGGGTGATGCTGGGCTAGTGTGTTAAAACATCTGCATTTTAATTGCATATGCAACCCTACAGAAAGAAATGTGTTTCTCAGCAATGCTTTTCCAGGAAGGATATCGGATATCGGCATCGGCCAATGGTTCCCATATCGGTGCGCCCATTTTTATATTATGTATGTATTCTGATCAATCTTACATATTTCATGTAAAATCCTGTGGGTGTTTGAATAAGCAAATTACTCGATCCAACAAATATAAATAAATAATGGTCAAATTAATGCAGGTCAGTCTTTAATTATCACATCAAGGATTTAGCAGTTTCAGTACATATGAATGCAATCACAGTATGGTATGTAGCCATAGTGCGTATGTTTGTGTGTACAGTCTCTTCATACTGTATGTACAGTATATGAACATTTCTGATTTGTCTGTTTCTGGCTGTTTCATCATTTCTCTTTTGTTTTTTCTATTTGTAGAAAAGAATCTATTTTATCAATTTGTAGCTAAGAATTGTCGTCTTTGAAGAGTGCACATTACACTTTGTAGCAATCTGTGTCAAAATAAAATTTTCAATGTTAAATCACATAGCAACATAGTAAAAAGTGACAGTTTGGTACTGTCTTGCCCCAGAAGCCCACTTTTTAGGGCTGTGCAGCTAAAACCAGGCTTTGTAAAAAAACAACAACAAAAAAAAACAACCACTTACATGCTGCAGCTGTGATTGATCTTGATATGAGCACAAATAATAATATGATTACTGTGTTTCCACTGTCGCATGGTGCTGGAAAATGACATTTACTGTTTCCCTTTCATGTTAATCGTCTTGTTAGCAAATAACAGAGGGCTTCCACTGGATGCCTAATGCTTCCATTCTTCCAGCGGAGATATAAAAAAAGCCAAAATAACCTATTTGCAACACTCCCACACACGCACGTTGCTTAGTGCTGGAGAAGTGCTCTTTTTTTTTCTCCCCCCTCCACTGTCAGCTTTGCCTTGCTTGCCGTATTGCACTGTACCCGTTTCCATACACAATGATAGTGTGGTATTAGAGAGACTTTGAATGCATTTGCATGGGAAAGCGATCATTCGCACCTTGTAAATAAAGACTAGGATCCCCTTTATTGCTGACTGGTGCTTGTGTTCGAAGCTTTTTGGCCCAGTCCTTGATCATGATGCTTCTGTTTTTCTCAAAATCTAGTCCTCCATCTCTCATCTCATCTTGTCTTTTTGCCTTTTCTTTCTTTCTTGTAAGCTATTTGGCACAGAGCTTGTTTGGTGTCATTCCATGTATTTCTAAATGCATAGATATCATGTATTGTATGCTATACGTGCAGGCCTAAGTGAAATTGCCTAACAAGAATTCGCCTCATAAGAGACTTACCACCTTTTATGTGCTGATTTTCAGAGGCTCTATTCATTTGGTTGAAACAGATGGGACATAAACCATAAGAATGACAACTGGGTCCTTTATTGCTGTCCCATTGCAGTTGATTTCTAATTTTTGCACAGAGTATTTTTGCCAACTTTTATATTAGCTGTGAGTGCTCTCTAGAGTCAATGGTTTTTTTCCTTTTATCGTCAAGAGGATCTTAATAAAATGAGATGCTCTGGGAGGAAATGTCACTTTCTTTCATGGGTTTTCAATAATCATCATAAGAAACCGGTGGACACAACTGACTAGCAGCAGTGCATTGAAAGTCAAGGACTGCTTGTCTAAATGTCCCCACTGAAATGCTGAATTCCACAGTGGTTAGCCTTCAACTTCAACTTATGCTTGATTAGCATCTGCGTTCTGCACAGAGCAAGATTTTATAAAAGTGTTGAATTCATATAACTGGGTTGAGGGACAGTTATTCACAGGTGAATCACACAGATTAGCAACCATTTTACGTGACACTAAAGCTAACTTCTGACAGAGGTAAAGCAGGTCATAAGAAGGGACTTCAGTTGCCCACAAATGTAAGTGTCAACTGAGTCACTGTATCAGTGCTACTCTGTGTTCAGTTGCAGTTAATTTGTCATGGAGTGAAAAACCAATACAAAGCACTTTGTGTTAGCAGCAAATTAGCATGCTTAGCTAACAGACTGTCAAATGTGACATGACCTGTGTAAGGTCAAAAGTATTTTTCAGTACATTTTTCATACCTGAAACACATTTCATGCTTAGATATCATTTGAGATTTCTTCATTGAACATATGTACAGTGTTGTGCAAATTTGGTTTTAACAGCCATTAAATACAAGTTTTTAATTTTTCAGTCAATATTTCTGAGAAGATTATAAGGATATAAGACAATCCACTTGCATAAGGAAGGCAAAAGTTAAGGAAAACTGGAGTTTAAAACAAACTGTGCAAGACCTGTTAGATCCCCAAAACTGTCACTATCATATAAACAGTACTTTCATTTGGGATTATTTGGATCATGAAAAGCAGAAACTGGAACCAACTTCTAAAGACTGAACTTTAAAGGTATAGAAAAAATATGCCTGCATTTCTTTGAAAAACTAAAAGCAGGTTTCCCAAGAATAATGGAAGGTGTAATAAAGACAAAAGTTGGACACAGTAAATACAGAAAACAATAAATTACAGTAAGTCATTGATACGGTGTATCATTGATAATATGCATTAAATTCATTTTTACCAATGCTAAAATATTAATAACTTGCACTTTAGTGTCTACTCTTACAGAGTACTCTATATGCTCAATCATTTATTGTTACTGTATTGTTGGCTATAGTGCTTCACAGTACTAAGTAGAATCAAGCTTTGGTATTTGGGAATGTGTTGCTGTACTAAGAAGCCATGCAAGTGCAAGGCAGTGTACGTCTCTAATTCTGTAAATTGAAGTGAGGAAAGAAATAATTGCCTTAATAGGATTTCGTCTATGTGATTTCGTTAATGGTCTGAAAATATACCATTTCAGTCTATTTAGTGGAGTAGAATGTGGCTGATTGGAGTGCTTATCTATGCTTGTTTTTTCCTGATTATTCTTTATTTCTTCACCAACAGCCAATTTTCTCTCAATTAAAGCATGATATTAGTGCTTAGAGAGTAAATGACTATGGAAACATCGCATTAATGTGATGTTTTCATATTCATGTTTTGTGCCAATGATTAGAAAAATATTTGTGTTAGATGTATGTATGGCCTTATGTTGTATTTCCACTGGTTTGTGTGTATCTGCGATATTAATGTATACCTTTAAGCACTTGGATACTTGATATTTTCCATATTCAGCTGGATGTTTGTGTTGAACCACATTCCTTTACACAAGGCCATCCATATAGTGTATCTATATTCATCCAATAGATGCCTATTCGTGTGTGTGTGTGTGTGTGTGTGTGTGTGTGTGTGTGTGTGTGTTCGTGTTCCAGGGCCAGTTCAAAGTGTTTTCTGAGTTGCCCGCTCAGGTACAAAGACTCCGATTCTGCCAGTTGGCCCAAAGTTAGCGGGGAGCTGTCGGAGTAAATGGCAGCAGCTGCTCGCAGTTCTAAAGAGCATGTCCCAGTCAGCGCGGGAAAAGCCGTGGCATCTACATTAATACTACCTTAATGGCCCATCTGGTGCTCCGTAGGGTCCCCCGCGTTCTTCTATGGAGTCATAGGCATTTGACAGGCAGTCTCCATCGCGCCAGACGCCCACCGCATGCCAAATGGCCAAGAGACGGCCCGGCGTCACCCGGATCTGTCAAGAGCTCTCCCCGCCGCCCGTCAAAAGACGTCCCCGGCGAAAGTTGCGGCAAGTTTTCACACGTGAGTGCTCCTAGATGAGCGCGGAGGACATCCGACGAGTTGACGGCTAGCAATCGACACCTCATGTTCTCTCTCTCTCTCTCTCTCTCTCTCCCTCCCTCCCTCTGCTCACAGTCTCTCTCTTGCGCTTTCTTTCTCTCAGCTCTCTATCTCTCTCCCTGTCTTTCTTTCTCTCTCTTTCAGTCTCTTTCTCTCTGTCTCTCTCTTTTCTTTCTCTTCCTCTGTCTCTCTCTCTCTTTCTCTCTCTCTCTCTCTCTCTCTCTCTCTCTCTGTCTCTGTTTCTCTCTCTTGTGTGTGACTGATGGAACCTTCTGAAGTTTGATATGAAAACCAGAAGGCCTAATCATTTGTGAGACATTTTTTTTTTATCATCACTGTCATAACAACCCGTGCATTTCTGAAATATTAGCTTTCTAACAGAAGGAAAAAACATTGTTAATGTACATTAATGTAACATGATTTTATTCACTGTAAATTTTAGACTATTCATATTGGTCCACAAGTCATGAAATGGGCACACGATGTAACAGCGTTCTTTAGAAACTCTTAACATGGATTTTTAAAGAAATTGAGGTCATAAAATGTCTGAAAATATTTTATGTTTTGTTACTACTATACATATTCAGTTCTGGGATGGTGCTTACTGGGCTGGAAAGAGTCATTGTGTATGTTAAACTAATTTACAGTCCTAAAATATCCAATTTGCTTTTAAAAACAAGCATGCAAGTCTGTGCAAAGGGCAGCCTGTGTATATATATATATAAATAATAAAAGCGAAAAAGTTTAGAAACAGCAGCTCTATAGATGATATAGAAAACTACACTGAATTTTATACTATGATGTTTAAGTTTATAGAGAGAAAAGTTTATAGAGAAGGAAAGCACTAGCCCTGAGGAGATTTTTTATTTTTCTTGACTAAGAAGAGATTCAGTAATCTGAGGATACACCTCAGGGATAGAAATAGTCAACGACATGACTAATAAAAAATCCATGACCGCAACATTGAAACCACTAAAAAGGCAGCCTTCGCCGCGCTGTTGTTCTTTTCTCGAATCACAGCTTGATATTGCTAAGTGTTTGGTTTGCTATTATGAAGGCTGTTTTCTGACCCAGCCGTGCACCAGACGAGCGTGTGTGGGCGACGTGAAGTGTATCGCTAAAACCGTTGTAAAGAAAGCTGCATGATTTTTTTTTTCTATATTTAATGATATGTAGATAGGCAGGATAAGGCATAGTATCATTTATTATTTAAAACCAAACAAACCAAAGAAGAAAAAGGGGGGAAAAAAAAGAAAGTGTTCCAGGGGGGAGAGAGTCAGGGAGAGGCCAGCAAGGGAACAGTTGCTTAGTTATCTGGAGGGAAAAATGTGCGCGAGTGTGTGTTACAGCGTGTATGTGTGTATATTTTGCCACCAGCTCTTCAAAGGCTAACTCTCGCCTGTAACACAGCTGGGAATGGGAGTGAAAGTTGAAGAGTGCCTTCCTCCTATCTGCTGATGCCTCATGTTTTTTCTTTCTCTCTCTCTCTCTCTCTCTCTCTCTCGCTCTTTCTCTCTTTCTCTCTTTCTCTCCCTCTCTCTCTCTCTCTCTGCTTTTCCTTCTCTTTCTCTCCTAGCTGAAGTTTTGCCTTGCCTTTCGCCCCCTCACTCCCTCGCTCGCTCTCTCTCCATCTCTCTCTGGGCATCTCCGCTCTTCTGTGGCACTCCCAGCCGGAGGGAGAGATGGAAGGAGGGGGAGATGGAGGAGAGAAGAGGAGAGGAGAGGGGGATGGAGAAGACGAATAGAAGAAGGAGGAGGTGGTGGGTTTCTCTATGATACTGCCCGTGAACCCAGTGCTAGCACCGGTTTGCCTCAAAACTGAACTCTTCCCCACTTACTATCTACTTTCAGGCATGACTGAGAATTACCGCCACATCCATACAATTAACCAGCAGATATTCAAGACCACTCATTTAGACCACACAGTTCGCTTAAAAAAGGGGTTCTTCAAGGGTTCCTTAGTAAAGGCAGGGGTTGTATATAGAACCATGATATCCCAAAAAAAGCATTTGAATGTTTAAATAGTTTTTCACAGTTCAGGAAAAAGTTCTTTGTATGTGTGTTTTTCTAATTGTGCCATAGTTACCTCTGCAAGGCTTTGGCAGGTCGGCTATTATATTACTACATCCTAAAGTTAATATATATTATATTCTCCATTGCATCAGTTATTATTATTATTATTATTATTATTAGCTGGAGGAGTAGTAGTAGTAGCAGTAGTAGAAATAGTAGTGACATTAGACTCTTAAAGGGTTCTTTTGGTTTCCTGCAGAACCTTTAAGTGAATGATTCTTTAAAGAACCACTTTTTTAAATGAATGTGAAGAAACTTTTTATAAGATTTAAAAGAACATCCACATAATCTAAAGGTTCTAGGAAGAACCCATACATTGGTAAAGAATCTTTATATTATGCGAGAGTTCTTTAAACCTTTAAGAAGTTCTTCACACTGGCAAATCTCTTTGTAAAACATGGTTCTTGGTGAACCAATGGTTTTAGTTTCCTGTCTTTTGAAGTACCCTTTGTGGCACCTTTACTGTAAACATGTAGTATTATTAGCATTATTATAGTATTATAATTAGCATAGTATTATAAATATTCATTATTATTGTTATTATTATTATTATTGCTATTATTATTATTATTATTATTATTATTATAGTTATTTAAAAAAATAAAAACTGTGTTGTATAGCACTAAAAAGAGTTAGAACTCATAGAACCTTTTGGGATGTTCTCTTAAACACCACCTAAAAAGGTTTTTGGAGTGATTTGAGTCAATTTTCGTTCCCTAAATAACTTTTTAATGTTATTTTCAAGTTCTACATTAATTCTATACTAGTTCCAAAGTAAAGATTGACTCTTAAAAAAAGGTGCCACTTGATTCACCTAAAGAACCATGTTTGAAAAAGATTTTGAATCATTTAAAGGTTTAAATGATACAACAATAATAATAGTAAATAAATCTTCACATAATATGAAGGTTCTTTAAAAATTGAATGGATCTTCTTAGAACCTTTACATTCTTTAAACATTAAAAAGGTTCATACTCACATTTCATTTACAAAAAAGTTGTCTATAGAACCATCCACTGAAATGTTCTTTAGGGAATCAAAAGTAGTTCTATCATTGCACAGTGGGCATTTTTTTACACCTTTAGGAGTTCTATACTAATTAAATGTTTCTTTTTCCCAGAACCATATGCTCAAACCAAGAACCATTTAGGAACCTTCACTTTATGTATCTATACTGCGTATTTTCTAAGACTGTATTTAAAGCGTATACATTTGAATGCATTCAGGTAACCTGTGTAGTTTAGCAATATCTTGTTAAAAGTCTCATGATTTTTCATCTCATGCTTACTTACTAAGATAAGAAGTGATAAAAGTTCAGCTTCCTCCCTAAATTAATTATAGATACTATTATTCACATTGCAAGCATACTTAATAGTTATAACAGGGACATGAGTGCTCTTCATTTCACCCCAAATTTCTCTCTCTCTCTTTTTCTTTTTTTGGAAAACAGATTGAATGTTCCCAAAATCCCTGTGGTGCAGTTATGGAAGGGTCAAGAGTTAAGATATGGTGCGCTGTAAGAATTATCCGGAGGTACATGTGGGCTTGAAGGCTTCTCTTGTGTTAGTGCAGCGTGTAGCTGGTGATTTTAATTCAAGCAGGGAAGATCTACATGTAATTAACCTTGAAGAATCCCCCCCACCCCCTCTATTTTAATTTAAGTCGTGTGCTGCACTGCGGGGTGTTTTTTTCCCTTCCACTTTTATTCTTTTCACTTTTTTTTAACAGACATAGATCGTCATATCTAGCTAACAGGCCTAAATGTGCATTAGACCTCGGTACATTCACCTCGCAGTCACAGTCACAAGCAAATTAGACTTGTAGTACACATAGCTCGCAGTCATGTATATAGTATGGTCATATGAGCAGCTAGATGTATGAATAATTCTTAGAAGGAGCTTTTTAGGCCAGCCTTTAGCTTTTAGGTAAGATGATAGCTTATTAATATTTTCTTCTCATGATTTGTTTTTTGTTTTAGATTTTACACTTTCAAGCCGAATTTGAGTTTACTCTGGTTGTCAGTTGTATTCGTTCTCTTTTCTCTGTCTTACCTGGCCTTTTATCCTGGTCTTAACATCCTAACATGGACATTAATCTTTATCCACTAGAGGGAGCTTGTAATATACTGAAGCTGCACCATCTTTTTCTTGCTCTCAGTGAAGGAAATACTTACAAGGGGTCATTTATTCACAGATTTAATCGCATGGCCACCTCAGGACATAAATGACCAAGTAAAACTTGTGATTTTATTGCCTTTGTAAAGT
Organism: Colossoma macropomum; assembly: GCF_904425465.1. Taxonomy (NCBI): domain Eukaryota; kingdom Metazoa; phylum Chordata; class Actinopteri; order Characiformes; family Serrasalmidae; genus Colossoma; species Colossoma macropomum. Next base: position 11,970,500 of record NW_023494806.1, read on the forward strand.
TATAGGCTTACAGCATATGCAGATATGCTGTGTATCTACTATATAAGGCTAATATTTTAGGTATATGATGTTAATATGTATGTGTAACAATCTGATTATTTTTGGTCTGCTATGCTTAAAGTAATCAGTCATCTCCAGCAATGCTAAAGCACCAGGGATGCTAATTCTGCTGGGTGAAGCTTTTCCAGTGCTAATCACAGTGAACAAGCTCAGACTTGCTGCCAGTGATGAGCTCTTTTTTTCATTAAAACGTGAATAGAGCAAAACTGTGCGGTGCGACTTTTGCACAGCATGAAACTGCTATTATTCCTGCATGCTAGTAATAATAATCTCCACGCTTTCTTCCAAGCTTGTACTCACTTTTTTATTCATAATAGATGTATGTGTCTTTCCTTTTTAAGGCCTTTCTGGCTCTTAAAGCTGATTTTTTTTCCCCCCTCTGAATAGCAACAGTGACTCTCGACAGGTAGGTAAAAGCCATGTTAAAGTTGTTGCCATCATCTCTTATGTCATGCTCCGTGGTTGTGCATGCGCTTAATATACATCAGACTTTTTGCAGCGCTGCGTCTTAGCCCTTTTCCTCTCCTGCGTTCTGCTCATCCCCCACTTCCTCTTGTCTTTAGACTGGATAGGATGATCCACCATGACATTTTACATCGTGCCCTTCATTATGAGTCACTGCTGGAGAAGATGTGGTTAGAGTTAACTACCTCACCTCCGTCACTCGCCCATCTCCTGTCATACTGGAAAAATGTGGGGATTTTTAAATTGGGCATTAATGACAGACAGATGATGGTGCACATAGTTTCTAAATTTTGTAAGGCACATTATGCCTCTTATTTTCTTGTCAGCATGAGAAAAGGAGGCTTTGTGGATGGTTTTGGGTTCGATTGCAGTGCTCATTTTGTGACATTTTCTTTTATAATGGCTGAATAGAGCCTATTTAAGAAGTAGACTAGAGGTGCAGGATGTCCCCCAGGTACACCTTTTAGGGCCCGACTGATCATTTACATTTAATCACTGATACCAATTTTAAGGACCTACAGATAGTTAGGATTGAGTGATTAATTGTTGGGTAGCACTTTACTGTAGGGTTCTGTTCATAAGGCAATATGTTGACAACTGACATACCCCTACATAAGTGTTTATAAATGCTTATTCCAGTAGGCGTAATTTGCTATAAAGGTTACATTTGCCAGTTTTGATCAAAGTTAGCTAAAATAGCTTTTATGACAGATGGCGCCTCTTGGAATGAGCATTTATAAACATTTGTGTAGGGTTATGTCAGTTTATATAGGTGTCATGTAGGCTTATGAACAGAACCCTACGGTAAAGTGTCACCAATTATTTTTAAATCAAAATGGAATTTTCAAATGGTTCAGTTTTCAAATCGCAGGAGCTGAAATTTAAATGATATCCTACAGTATTTGACAAAAGTGTGGAAATTTAAGCTAATAGCTTGTGAACTGGTGATCTGGCAGTCTGGCACACTGTGTATGCTAGTGGTCTTTGCAAAAAAACCCTGAAGATTAATTTATAGAAAATAATCGCATTCATATTGGTCAAAAAAATCACAATTAGATATTTTCCCTAAATCGTTCTTCTCTACCAATGATACCTGATAATGTGGTCAAAAATGTAACTCTCTTGGTTTTGGTAAAACAGTGCTTACTGATATGATGGTTTCCATCAATTGTCAAATTTCTTGAAGTTAAATACACAGCAACAACTTTTACGGTCGGTTTCCCAAACGCGGATTAAGCCTGGGCTTAGACTTAATATTTGTCCGAGAAACAGCCCTCTATAGTCTTAAATAATGTTAATGTTGTAGCACAAGGGGCCGGAGTTTTGAATAATTCTTTTCTGTAAATTAGCTCTTATTTTCCTTTGTTTCATACGTTTTCTTCACATAAAGTTATGTGGTATGTGTTATATCATGTTAAAGATTAGGCTTAGATGTATTTACTTGTATTTAAGTTTTAATATCAGCCTGTATTGCTGTAACAGATGTTAGCGAATGCTAACTGTAAGCCACATAAAGACAGATATACATGCATTAAAGCATTAAGCCCTCAGGGATGAATGTTTGTCCTCATTTATGAAGTGCTCATTTCCATATAAAATAAGCAGCTAATTATCGGTGTTAAATCTGCTGTGCCTTAATATTGCCCAATATCAGTTGTGCGCTGACGCCTTGGTGCTGTCTTGTGCAGTATATCCTTTCAAAGTGCTTTAGGAAATAGACTTTGTCTCTCAGCAAAACTCAGACAGTTCTTCTCTGCAAGTTGTCGTCTGTCTTGGTCCAGCTCTGCCTGATCGATCCAGAGAGTGACGCGCCGTGGCAGATGCAGCTCTAATTATACAGTTGTTTTAAGGTTGTCAGGTTGCAACAAGGAGGAAATCATCAAGGGAGGAGTTTTGATGGACGGAGGGTGTATTTCCAGCATCTGGCAACCGCAGCAGCTGCCGTACCATCTCCAAGTTGCCAGCTCTCTCCGGCTAAATAAATATCGTCCCAATCCATCTTGTAATGGCAAGTGTAAATTACTGCAACACGTCAATAACTGGCTTACTATGATATTTTGTCCTGCCATTTCTAACTGTATATTGATTTCACATTGCTGTTGAACAGCACAGGCACTATTTATCTGGCATAGCTCTTGTTTTCAAAGACTCTTAAGGATCGTGTCTTGGATTGTGGACAAGAGGGAAATATAATCCCTCTATTGACTAGCTATTATTTCCCCCTGTTTAGAGCAGGGTGTGAAATTATCTTTTCTCCTGGGGAGTGTTAGTATCTCTGAGCTTTTTGCAAACTAATCAATTCAGTTCCCTTGAGAGTGACGTGTAGAAACAATGCACTTATAACACAGATTTTGAATAGAATAAAAACAAGAAGGAGAAAAATAAATGTTACACTAAATATTATTATACTTGTAAAACAGTTGATTTTTAATGGACATCTTTCTTTCTTTCTTTCTTTCTTTCTTTATTTCTTTCTTTCTTTCTTTCTCTCTGTCCTTCTTTCTTTCTTTGTCTTTTTCTAACTTTCTTTTTCTCTTATTTCATTTACTCAGTTGTTTCATTTCTCTTTCTTTCTTTCTTTCTTTCTTGCTTTCTTTCTTTCTTTGCCCCCCCCCCCTCGCTCTCTCTCTCTGACAGTCATGGGCCTGTAGGGGCCTCATTGGACCCTGCTCCAGCTGCTGCACCCTCTCAGCCCATCAGCCCACCTGCCATTTAGACAGACACTCGAGTTCACGCACACACAGGACTATGTAGAGTGGTACATTTAAGCTACTGTGTGTCAGTCCATTGCTGATGCTGATTGAAGCTAAAACAGAAGGATGTGGTTAATCAGAGGCTTTTATGGTCAAGGCAGATACTTGTTTTGTTATGTGAGAAGATTCCTTTGATTTTTATTTGTTTATTTTTTATGAAAATCTTTCTGGTCTAATAAAATGAGGTCTGCATGGTTTTTGAACCTGATTGTACAGTTCTGCTTGCTTATTTTCAATCTAGGCCTGGCTTGACCTGTGTGTGTGTGTGTGTGTGTGTGTGTGTGTGTGTGTGTGTGTGTTTGCGTGCAGGTGCAGGCGTCATACTTTTTAGTTTGCATTTTATTTTTCCTATGCCTGTACCTCGTGGTGAAGTGAGCAGATGTTGGGCCAGCACTCAAAATCAGGAGGAGTAACCCCACACTATAATCAATGTGATTTTAATCAGCGTTTCGCCTCGTGACCCACTTGTTTTCTCACTGAGCTGATTGCAATAGCTAGCTCTGACGAGCCATACCCACTGTAATTAACCTTCAAATCATATGTGTCCCAAAACCATCATATAGCGAATGGTAATCTCAAAATGACTCTACTTTTGGGCAGAGAGGATTATCGTTTCAGTCCAGGCAAACTTTCAGGCCTGTTATTGTCTGATTTGCCAGGAATTCGCTGTCTGGTTGGCTAGAGTCGTTGTTTTTGGTGCTGATGGCTCGATGTAAAGCACATTTCCTTTGACCTGAAGGAATTAGGACTGTAAGTCAGCATGCAGATATGTGTGGAGAATCATACTTGTCCGCTTGGTAATAGCGCCTGACTAACATCTTGGTTGATTAGTGTTGCAGTAAAATTTCAATGATAATGCAGCAGTATTTAGTAGCTTGTTTTATAATGTAAATAAAAGTCACTTCTGACAATTTGACAGTTCATGGTTGGCAAAGGAAGATTAAATCAGGCAGTAAAGCACTGTGTAACATGAACTGGTGGAGTCTGTTTCACTTTTGACCATCTAAAATCATACCAACATATTTAGTTCCTTAAAATCGACATCAGTCACAAAATATTTGTATCGATCAGATCTTACTTGATAATAAGATTTAGCACACAAGGTTGGTTCCTGTGTTTGTCAACAATGGTGTACTAAAACAAATCAAGGCACATCTAAAATCCTTCAGTTTTGTGTGTTCCTCACCTTTTTTATTCTTTCTTTTCCCCCAGAGACTGCTACAGTGCAAACCTGGCAACCTGCACTCTTTCAGCTGCATGGACGAAAAGTCCTGCCTTACAGTGCATGTTATGCAGTAGGAGAAAGAACATGTTCTTCTGGACTTTGAGGTTGTGCTGTTGCAGCTTTTCAGAGCAGAACAATATCAGGTACAGTTATGTGTGGATTGAAAATAAGCAAGAACACTGTTCAGTCAGTCTTGTTAAACTTGTGTGCAATATTCTGATTAGGCTAGCAAGAGTTTAAATCCACAGTGAAATAGAATTTGTAGATAAATTATTGTTTTTCGTGAGTTGAATTGTGAGACATAGTAACATTTATAAGTTTTTCTTGTAACCCCTTAAACTAGGGGCAGTGCTGGATTCTGTTTTCCGTGTGTTTTATATATTTACTTTTGACATCTGTGTGTTTACTGAAAACAGGCGTAGGTCTTTTTTTTCCATGATTATTAACCAACCTCTTTTATTATTAACCCTTTAGATCCCAACAGAATTCTAGAACAGTTAGGAATTCCTGAGATAGAGGTTTATCGATCACTGCTTTAAATGAAACATTATATCATAAAACTGGGTAGAATGACAATAACAAGCTAAGCTCATTTTGAAGATGTATCTCTCCTCTTTAATATGAACACAAAAATTAGGGTTAAAAATCAACACAGATCCAACAGTTCAGGACTGAATGAGAAGTTGACACTGAGATTGTAATAAGCATTGTAAATGTAATATTGAAAATACATAATAAAAAGCAGAATTGTTGGAAATAAAGAACAGGGAAATTAAGCAAACTTACATACCACAGTTAATGATGAAAGTGAGAAAAATCACCACGTCATATCCATATTGCTTAAGACAGCATCATTAGCCTAAGAGCTCTCCCCAGCTAGTTTCTCAAAGCCCCCTCAGTCCCCCCTCAGACTGAATTGAACTGAATTGAAGACAGAAGTAAGAGATAGAAAGTTGTAAGAGATATCCAGTTTTTACACAAAAGGAAAATAACTAAATGAACGACTGCTGAATGACACACAGTGTGAGGAAGCTGAGTGTGTCCTCAGGCACTCATTTGGTCAGTGTAGCTGAGAGACTGAAACTAAATAGAAGGTGCAAAACACACAGATAACAGAGCGGGTAGGTTTAGCAGTGAAAATTCAGTGTTCCATTATATAATCCCAGTACATAACCTGCCTGTTTGTTTCATAGTAGTTACTAAGCGGTTTGTAGTAGTTAGCGAATAATGAACATTAATAACTGAATAGTAAGCCTGGGGTTTAAGGGGTTAAGTCATGAACCCTGGTATTATGTCTCAAGTATCTCAAGTATCACCGCAAATGATTGTTCGAATAATAATGCTGAGAGTTTTAGGTAAGGCAGGGTTTTGATTTGCACCCTTTAATTGAAGCAGAACGCTGCTCAGCGGTAGTTAGCATTGTCCATACTTGCCCCATGGTGGGGGGTAAGAGGGGTTTGTCTTCCCCTCAGTGATCCAGACTAAACATGTCCAGGCTAGACTCAGAAACTGGACTAACTGTGGGTGCCTGAGCCACCTCTGCACCCCAATTAAAGCTCTCAGGAGGCAGTAATGCCTGTCTGTCTCCGTCTCTCTCTGTCTCTCTGCCTCTCTTTCTGCTTCTGGGTATGTGCTAGCATGGCCATTTCAGTCAAATTTGACATTTGGATTTGTAAAAAATATTACAAACATGTTCGAAACATACCCCCTTCTTATTTAGGAGAACATATGTTGTTACACTAAATCACAATTTATGTTAAATCCTAGTTTACTATTCGATTCTTTTATGACTATTTGAAAATTCAGACTCATCCTTGGTGCATAAATGCCTATACAGCTGGTAATGGAATTGATCAGCCAAAGATGCTAATGTGGCTATCAGTGAATAAAAGGTAGTAGGCGTCAATTAGCATGATCACATTTGCATATTGCTAACTCGTGGGTATTCGTTTGCATTGGTATTAGTTAAGGTTTGCTTTGTTGCCTGAACTTTTTATTGAAAATGGACTGGTTTATGTATAATAACATTGACAGCTATAGTTCTGGTGGAGCACCTGATGTTCCAGATATTAATATTTGTAAATGAGACTAAAAGGACTGTTTACATGATTGTAATTTGTTGTTCATTTGGTTTGTATATGGTTAAAATTTTTGCAACAAATGTGCTTAAGCAATATTCCTTACATATATCTGTTGTCTTGGATATGCATGCAAATCTGTGGTGCTTATTCTTGGTGGCTGGGACCTCCGCATAACTTTGCAGTGCTGTGGCTACAAATGACAGGGCGCACTGGAAGAAAAGTGCCTGGCAAAGTGTCTGCTGTAATAGCTAGCCTTAGCAGGACAAGAAAATGTGTTGTTTATCCATAAATCTGTTTAGTATTGTCCTTTTACGTTTATTGTTAAAGGCCTGTAAGGACTGTAATGTGCTGTAGCCTGTTGGTTGCAATTGTCATGTCACAAGTGGAGTTCTTTGGCCTTTGCGCTGATTCAAATAAAAAGCATTAAAGTCTGTTTGTCAGGTAGCAGCTTTTTTGTTAGTTTTTCTTGTTTGTGAAGCTTTTCAGCTGTTAGCATCATGCTCAATATGGCATGGATGGAAAGAGAGCAACATTAGTTATGAATTTGCAGTCAACATAAGAACTGTGAAATGCATAATTGCGTCCACAACTGCCAAGAGAGACACATCAGTAAATAGTATATACAACACAGGGCTCACACCTCACACATCAACAGATCACTTTTTAACACCAATAAACAAACAAATAAATAAATAAGTTGTGGCTGCCTTAAGATTTAAAATAATAGTTAAGCCAAAAATCATATTTACACATTTTTTAATAAAACTCTTAATAAAGCACCAGGGAACCTAAAGCCATGGTTAATTTCTAATTAGGTTAATCTTGCTGTTGTGGACACACAATATACATGGACAAATTATGTGCTATGAATAACATTCCAAGGTCCAGTGAATGACATTATATAAGTATATATAAGTATTTTGCCAAAATTCTCCCCTTTTGGTGTAAATTGTTCAGTTCTAATCTTGAGGATTACTTATGTCAGCGTTATCCTCACCAATCACAAGCCTGATGTGGCTTGCCCCGCCCACTCAGCCTTAACAAAACCATGTTTCCAGTCCGAGAAGCTCTAACAATGCTTTTAGTGAGTCGTGGACACAGTGGAGTCGACCACACCTGTGTTATGTAGAACCCGTTTCATTAATTTCTCCACACCTTGCTTTCACTTCTTCTTCAGTGGCATAGCAGGTTGGGAGCGTTAGATGTCTGTCAGTCAGGCATTCTAAGTAAATTATTAGGGCCACACCCACACAGTTCTCAGATAGGTCCAATTAGAGTTTTCCAAGCAGTGATTTATTAGATTTCCATCTTTTTTATTATTTTACTGGAAGTTAATAAAATAACACTCAAATTTAGTATCACATAAACATTTTAATATTTTACTCTGTTCCCTGGGACTTAAATGTGTCTTTAAAAGTAAAGACATGTTTGTTATCTGACGTTTGTTTCTTTAGTTTTGCTCAAACTGGACAAATCTATGAATAAAATTTAGGCTTCAAGATGATGGCTGCTTCTGTTTTTTTCTGTCTTTGTGAGATATTTGCGATTGCATAACGACTGTGCTGTTTGAGGTAAATACATGACGATAAAGACATGTATTTTATACAGTGGGAACCTGCCAGCGAAAATTTCCATTACTTGTTAGTTACATTAGCCTTGCTTAGCTCCAGAACAAAACTAAAAAGACAAGTGTGCCTTATCTGACAGGCTGCATTTGGGCTGAGGGGAATATTGTGTAAATTTGCTTTTTGGTCGAACCATCACGTTAATATTGTATGTCTAGTGTGTCCTGATACCCAGCTCATTGTCTTTGCTCTTCTGCTTTGCTCTTAATGGATAGCCGCTGGTTTGCAGGTCCAGCTGGAGAAGTGTTTTCCCCTGCTCGGCAGCGTGGAAGTGCCCTCAGCCGCTCCGGCTGCCATTACTGCTCCCTGCACTTTTTAGCCTGCACCTCAGAGACCCCAAACTGCCAAACGAGGTGAATTATGGCCAGTTATATGAAGTGGACCCAGAGCCATGGGGGAGAGGGTCGAGGCAGTGGAACTAACCACACTTCTGACCATTAAAACGCAGCCTGACACAGGCCCTTCATCTTTGCCTTTTCGGCAAGACGCACGCTCCCAACCTCTTGTTCCCCGAGGAGGGACAGCAGAACACTTCCTCAGCCTAGGCCCACTCTCCCCCATCATTATGAGATAAGCTCCTCACCACCATACCTCCACTCCAACTCTCTCTCTCTCCCTTTCTTTCTGAAGCACTCATTAATGTTGTATACATCAGAAGTCACCGATTCAAGTCCATCAATTTTGGATTGCTCGAATCAACTATAATAGTTGTTTATGGCCAGATCAGATTGTTAGTGTATTGCTTTCTTTGCTTTCTTTTTTCTCTTTTATATTCACATCCTCTTCATGCTCTCTTCCTCTCTCCATGTTTTTCTATCCCTTTCTCCTTCTCCTGTTTTTCCCCTCTCTTGCTCCACAAGGTTAATGGCATTAGCTAAAACAGGCCTGTCTGCCGCTGGCCCACTGGATGCTTAGGCAGGTCAGAATAGGCAGATGACCCTCACAAATCTGCTCTGACCACCCACTGTCAGGGCCTCGGTGATGGGGCAGCTGATGAGGCTTGCCTTGGTGTCCTGGGATGCTGGGGTTACCGATGTATCATGCATCCAGCCTTTATGTTTAGATTGTAGGTTTTTGCAAGGCACAGAGCATAGGCGCCAAAGGGCTGTTTTGGAACGATGCTTTAGAAGAACCACATTTGGTCCCCTAAAGAACCTTTCAGTGGAAGATACTTCAAAAAAAAATACTCCAGTGTTTTTCTTAGCTTAGCCTCTCTCAGGCTCTTCTGTAGCATATGGCCAATTACCACAGATCATAACTTAGACATGTTTTCCTGTGCTTAGTAAAAGAACAGAAAACTTGCTAACTCATAAAGTCAGTAGACAGGTGCTTCCTATATAAGTGTGTTGTGCCTGTGGTAATTGATGGTTTCAGATGCAGCAGGTAGAGATTAGGTTGGAACTGCTAAAGTAAAGAACCAGCCACTGAAAGGTTCTTTGAGAACCTAAAGGTATGCCATTGCCACAAGTATGGAGTTGCAGAAAAGCTCCATGTCTACAGTGGTTATTACTAAGCTAACAGGATGAGTAGGTTCTGACTACTGTGGCTAATTGTGAACAATAAAGCTAGGCCTTTGGTTTAGGCCATAAATGTCAAAACTTGTTCAAATATAGAAAAAATCACAATAAAATCTGTGTTAATTCTGATTTCTGCTAGAGCCCCTATGGAATTTCTAATAGTATTTTGGTGTTAAGCTACCACTGTGGCACATTAATGTTCTTTAGCCTTTTTGATATTGAACCTGGACAATTTAAACTTCTATAAAATATGCGTATGTTTATTTGAAGTTTCTAGCAGACATAAATATATACTTTGTATGTGACAGTTTTACTATGACTCTTTCAGTAAAGATTACTAGCACAGAGCTGCTGCTGTTTTTCCATTTCTAACAACGACTACAGCTCATATTCAAAGTCACTAACATATGGGGGACTTCCAAAAGGCCTAGAGTGATGTTTTTTTCCCCATTGTAAATCAAAATTGCTTGGTTCCACTGTTACTTCTAAATCATTTTTTTGGTAGCTAATCTAACATTTAAGACCTTTAGTCCAACTCCTGATGGCTTAACCAAAGGGAGAGCTCGTTTGGCTGTATCCTCATAGATACCATAGGGAGAAAATCCTGATTGGACAGTTGTCTATTGGCCATTTCAAGAGATTTAATCATTTGTTTCCAACTAAATGTTAACTGTGGCATAGTAAGTGAGAGTATTACTGCAATAATTGCAAAGATTAAGTACAACAAGCACAATGATTGTATTGAATAAAAATGACAGCCATGTATTTTTTAGTTCTCCGAAATCATTAGGCCTTTTCTGAAGGCCTGAAACGTCCTGGAGGTTCCCCACTGACTGACTGAAACCAGTATTTTGATGCTGACCAGAGGACTGCTTTGACTGCTGCTGATCAGTTAAAGAAGTTAAAGCTGAAGAGAATTCTCAGAATAAGCACTCTTTTTATGCATCCCATGGCTTAGCAAAGGGACAGCAGTTACCCCTTAATGACATTGTCCCAGCCTATTACACTATTTTGTACAGTTTGTTCTTAGTTAACGGGTCAGGGCAGTAGTTTTTAGAGCAAGCTCCTCTGCTCTAATTGAGGTCAGTGAGCGAGTGCATGGTGCCTGCTCCTGACACGTGCAATGGATGCTTCCCCTGCTTAGCCAGGACATGCAGCTCCGCAGTCCGGCTTGTGGGAATTAAAAAGTGCTGGCCTGAGGAAGAACCAGACTTAGCCAGGTCAGGACGAAGAGCACTGGAACACTACCCTCAGCTGCTGGACCCAGTCTGGGCCACAGCTGGCCTACTCTGGCCATTGTGTCGAGGTCAGACCAGGCATGGACCAGATTGTTCAAGTGCCCAATAGTCATTTATTATAGTCCTTCTGGAGAGTCAAAGCCTGTCTTTGGAGTGCTTTTGGGTTTCTTTTGCTTGTATGTGTCCTTGCAATAGATTTTTATAGTCTTCATTTGAAAGACCTAGATTCTGTTTTCCAATTGTGCTGTGGATATATCAATACAAAAAAATAGGGCAGCGCTTTTCAAAAAGACTTCAGTGTATTCTTGGCAATTGGGTGTGTAGTGGAATAGAATTAACCAGGTGTGCTGTGCAGTTCATAAATCATATTATATTTGTCCTCTAGAAAAGCCTTTAACCTGCATGTGTGTCCATGAATTGCATACGATCTTTAAAATGCATTTTACCTCTCCACTGATTTATGCACAGTCTACAGGGACGTGGACTAAAAAGTCCTACCTATACTGAGCTTTGTGGCTTTTGTCTCTTAATCCTGTGAACACATGAGCCTGTGCATATGTGTTGCTGCTAATCTCTGGGAGAGCAATATACTATGCTGGTGGCTATTGTGGAAAAATAAATAAAAGCGGCTATTTGTCTCTCTAATGTAAACATCTGGTGGGATCCCGTGCTTGCACAATTAATGGGCATTTAATTGGTAATGATCATTTTTTACCACGGCAATATGAAGTAAAGAGTTTTGCTGGGAAAGCCAGCTGTTTACTGTGTGCAGTTCTTACATGTAGGTGTAGGTAGGAAATGCATGGGAAGTTCCACAACATTTGAAATATTACTTGGATTCACTTAAGATCTGCTGCACGAATACATGAGGAAGATTAATGAGAACGTCCAGTCTACTGGATTGGTATTGGCACTGATACTAACCTTATTAATCAGATTGGATATTGGTTAGACGTGTCTGATCCACATTTGATACTGTTTCAGTTGGTATAAAATTACAACAGTGCATTTTATAAACTTTCTAGAGCAACATAGATAATAAATACGTAATCCTGTTATAAATGTTGGTGTATGATTGTCTCGACTGCATATTTTTAGCACTGTATGTCACACTAATTTAGCCTATATAAAGGGTTTTGTTGTGCATGATTGATTATTTTTCAAGTTTTTTTAATGCATGATATACATGATATACATTGTTTGGAGTGCATACAAGAAATACAGTCTTTATTTGAAAAAATATTTTGGTTTTATTTTGGTGTTTTCAAAAAGTTGCTGTAACCACTGATATTTGATTAGTATTCAATACAGGAGTTCAGATATCAGGAATTGGTATCAGAAGAGAAAAAGTATGCTTGTTGCATCCCTAATTAATACAGTGACTTGACATTGGATACCAAATGGAGTGAGAGCCCCAAACTAAAGAAGGATGGTCCTGTTTTATTCACATCAAGTTTATAACAGTTCTGGCAGAACACAAAAGGGGAGCTTAGTGCAGTACAGTTGGGGGGAAAAATTCAGTCCCACTCTAACATATTCCTTTTAAAGATGGGCCTGTTTTCTGGTGATGTCACAGTACTAATCACTGATAAGAGCTGAGAACGATTAGAGCTTATGATATTGACCTGTCGATCTAATGCAGCCCCATCTTTTTGTTCAGCTGTTTGTAGGATGAAATGTTACATGTCGGATAAAGACTGTACTATTAGAGCATCTCTGCTAGGCTGCAGATAGATTTCTCCCCAAAGGCTTTTGTCCACAAACTAAAATGTTTTGATATGTCAGTAACAAAGTATAAGGTCACATCTTAGCTTGAAGACACTAGTGTGCCTGAGCTAAAATAACATAGACGTCTTCAAATGCAAACATTTCTTTACAGTTCAGCGCGCAGAGCTCCATGGGCTTGAAGCCAGCATGAGACAGAGGAAGAAACAAATCCTCCTTTTGATGAAGGTTCACTAAAAGCCACCCTGACACTGACTCTTCACTGGAGCAATCATTTGCATGAGTTCAGTTGAATGGTGAAACCTTCCCCTCACTCTGATCCTCCGCTCCTCGCAAAACTCACTTTGAAATGTGGAGATTGTGTGGGCTGCACTAGAACAATGTCAAATAGGCCTTGTGGAGGGGTGGAATGGATTAAAAGGCATTGTTCCATTTGACTCCCTCTTCTTGAATTAAAGGGAGGGTTGAGGAGGTTTGTGACAGTCAGACGCCCGCGTGCGCGTTTATCTTTCCCGCAATAGTGTTTTAATCTGTTGGGCTAGTGCACGCCTGTAAACAAATCTGTCAGTCAGTCAGACAATGGAGCTGCCACCTTTTGTGCACAGCGGATTACAGTATTTTCACCAGGAGCAACACAACGATCACCCCCTGCTACACAAAGTCCCCACAAAAGATTCAGTTAAGTATCCATGTAAAACTAATTTGTGGTTATAATATCTTCTTGTCGTGTTTTCTTGAGCTCGGTGTGCCGTTAGCATGTAAGAGGCATGTTTGAAGCGTTTCATAGATGACTTTAGGGAGTTTACTAAATACCATTTCCTAAAATGTTCAGACAGTAAGTAAATGATAATAAAAACAGGCAGAAATTAGTTTATCTTATAAACTTTATTGTTTTATTTTCGTAAAAATATGCTTAAACCTAATTTGATGTCTGCAGCACCTTCCAAAAAAGTTGAGACAGAAGCATTACCACTGTGTTATATCACCGTTTGGTCATCATATTTCTGCAGTTATCTGATTATTCAAAAAAGCAAGCAGCGTTGCTGCAAGATGGCAGCAAAACACTTTTGGAGCAACACTAAAACCAACTACATGCTTGATGAAATGGAGAATTTAAATATTCTTCATCTTCTAGATGATGTATGTTCATATGTTCAGGCAAAGTGGCGTGATGTTTACAAAAAAAGCGCAGCACAAAGTTTGAGTTTATTGGCTGGTTGCAAAGCAAAAATCTGATTACTGCCTTAATTATGTAGACTCGGCGTTTCCCCATTATCTGAAGACTCAAGTGCATGTAAACACGTTGATTGGATTACTGACAAAATCTGATTTTCTGCAGTTATCGGATTATTAAGTGCATGTAAAAACACTCCTTGTTTTGGGAATGAAGGCGAGAATTGATCTGGTTTTGAAAGCGGAATATTTTTGGCCTTCTTCTGCCATACTGTGTAACACATGAAAAACGTGACTTGGCAATGTCATGTTGAAATAAGCATGGACGTCTCTGAAAAAGTAATTTAAATCTTCTAAAATGCAGCATATGCAAGTTAGATGTAACTTGCATATGCAAGCAGATGTGCAAGTTACATATCCCATGGGCTCTAATACACCCCCCCATAACTATGAGATGAACTTTATGCTGGTAACAATCTAGATTATCCTTTTTGTCTGTGGACCAGAGAAGGCCACTTTTATCTATTATCGATATATCTATTATTTACATGAACAGTCTAGTCAGGCCACAATATACAGTTCTGCATCAGTCCATTTCAGATGAGCACAGAGAATTCCTCAGCATTTCTGCATGTTAACATATGGCTCCCGCTGTGCATAGTACAATCTAAACTTGTATTTGTGCATGCATCGATAAATTATGGACAGTTTTTAACACAGTCTCGTCTGAGAGATTGAAGGCCCCGGGCATTCAGAAGTTGTTTTTGACCTTGCCCTTTATGCACAGAGATTTCTCTGGACTCCCTGAGTTTTTGATGATATGTACTGTAGAGGGTAAAATGCCTAAAAACCTTGCAATCACTCATTGAGGGACATAGTTCTTTAACTTTTGAATTATTCCTGCCTTTTTTTGTCTCATCCTTGCTTATAAAAGACTAGGCCTTTCCTGGCTACTCTTTTTATACCCAAGTATGATTGCATGACCTGTTCAAGATATTTTTAAACATTGCACAATGTTTCTGGTCTTAAATTGCCCTGTCCCAACTTTTTCGGCATGTGTTGCAGGTATTCATTTCAGAATAAGAAGATATTCACAGACATCAAATAAGTTGATAAGATATAGCATTAAACTTCTTTCTACCATTCTTATTTAAATACAGGTTTGATTAGATTTACACACTGCTTTCTGTTTTACTTTGCATTTTACATACTGTCCCAACTATTTTGGAGGTCTGTATTTTATTTGCCCTGAAGGAATACTCTGTTCCCTCTAGAGGCATCAGGGGCTTGTTATAGGTAGGTGGTCTTTAGTTAGTTTCCTTCGAAAACCTTGCTCTTTGCCCCACAATTTACTCAACATTGGCAAAAAATAAACTGAGGATATTGGAGGTTTAATTGGTATGTGTACAAAATATTAAGTGTGTTTTTGTTTTATCATCAGACTGTTCAGCAGAGTTAATCTGTGTTTATACAACACTAATACTTTAATGAGCAGTAGATCATGTTTAAGGGAGCTTATTTAAATAGTAATTTTATCAGTGATTCCTCATTACAAATATTCTGCCCTTAGGAGTTTCATTTCTTAAATATTTTTAGAGTAGTTTGAATTTCAGTTAAATTATTAGAAATTAAATACTGAAATGCTGCCTGTGCTTAAAAAAAACCAACAGTCTTGTTCATAAAAATCAGACAGTCCAGCATGAAGTGACCTTCAAGCCTTGGTCCTAGCTGCTCTATTCTACAAAGTGATTCTCCACTGTTGTCAGACTGTCAAGTTGTCTCCGTCTTTGATGGACGTGACAAACAAAGCGACTGCCTGGCTCTTTGCTTTGGACTACATTACCTATAACAACACAAACACACAGTTGTCATTAACTAAAACTGTTTATTTTTGTACGATAAGACGGCTTTCATGGCTAATCAGCAGCTGCACACTGACTCTGTTGACGAGGAAATAAGGCAGACTGGAATAAAGGGGTGAGCCGGTTAATTCGCTGATGCTGAAGGAGGGAAGGACGTTATTGACCTATGCTGGCAGCCATGTGTTTCAATTATTAACTGGCAGCCGTTTGTCAGGCAGGCCGAGTGATACGGAGGAGACATGAGGTTCAAGCCTGGGTTAGGATCGTCCTCCATCCGTTATCATGTGTCTTTGCAAGGCACTTTAATTGAATTACCCAATTTATACTTCAAGCAACAATGCCCTAGCCCGGGACCCATGACGCGATACAATTAAATACAAGTTTGAAAGCTGCCGTTTTGCATATTTCATTTTTCACTGAAAGGGAACAAACGACATCTGGTTTTTATGTGGATTCTTTAGTGGGTGTAGCTTTAGGATCAATTTTAGGTTTAGGTTTATTTCTGTCACAGATCAGCAGTGAAATTAAGCAAGATGTAGTACGTTAAAACATTACAAAAGCTAAATCAACTAAGATAATCTCTTATCTTTTTATTGTAGTCTTTGTAGATGTTCACTGTTTTAGCTACTATTCAATTATACATTAATGCAATTAGAGTCTAATTCAAACATTAACCTTAGCTTTAACCTAAAATGTAATCCTGTGTCTCCCCCGTCAGTGTTGATAATCACTAGATAGTTTTTTTCAAACAAATAGGACTCTCAAATGTGACCAAAAAGTGACTGTAGCAAGACTTCCATTCTGGCAGCAATACATTTGAATTCATTTAATAAGAGTTTACTCCTCATTTCTGGGGAAGGAGACTGTTCAAGGGATGATCTGACCCAAACATGTTATGTGTAAGCTTGCAGCCTTCTCTTCTTGACTGTGCAATGAGAAGAACAGGAGAAATCTGTTTCTGCTCTGATCTTGTTTGCTCTTTTTTGAACTTTTTTTAAGGCTCCCTTCTTCAAGCATCCCACGGAGAGCACAGTGGCGTGTTCCATACATGGCCTGATTAGGTTGTAATAAATGACTCCCGAGAAATCTTACTTCACTAAAGAAGTGAAGGTGCTTGGAACCGTCTTTCACAGCCCGGTCAAAATCAGGGTCATTATTTAGAGTATCCTCTCAGTGTTGCTTTTAGCATTTGAGTGTATGGAGACAACCTGTCCCACCAGAATTAAAGGAATTGGCTGGAATATTTTGAGAAGAGCAAAGTTCATCAGACTTGATCCCATTGAGAAACATATTTTGGGTGTCCCATTTCTGCAATGCACCTGCCTCCTGTTGCTTTTTTGATATCTTCTCAAATATCAGAAAGTCTCAGAAATAGGACAGAACAACGTCACCAGCATTAACTCCTGTGTAAAGTGTCAGGAAAAGGTGCATTTATGGTTTGCTTGCTTTGGTGGTATAGCTATGGTGAAAGCTTTTGTTTTTGGCCTATCAGGTAACTTTGCCGAACTAGATAAGATGTTTGGGTCAAAGATTTGCGGGAAGCATCAAAAGCTGTTTAACTGCGAATGGTGCCCACTTTTTTCAGCCTGCTAAATGTGAGTGAGTGACTTAGTCACTTAGTTAATTACTTAGTTGCCAGGTCCATGAGTTGTTTTGCATCTAAAAGCGTTAAATTCAATTAAGACAGTTAACATAGAACTGAAATAAATGGGAATATATAAATATTGTGGGTTATTTTAGGTCTGTGGTCACCTAGGTGTGTGAGTCCTCTTAATACTTTTTTTTAGGAGGGAAACATACTTATTTATTTATTTATTTATGTATTTATTTTTTAATTTTTACCTGATTTTCTCCCCAATTTAGTCGTCTCCAATTCCAACCGCTAGTTAGGACTCCCCCAATCACACAATGCTAAGCCAACCACCGCTTCTTTTCAAACTGCCACTCACGCAACGTCATTGGACACGCTCGGAGGAAAGCGCCAACCGCCAGATCTGTTACGTCAGCTAACAGATGCCTGCGCTGACTAGCATCGTGCTGAGTGATGGGGGGAGAAGGGCAGCTACCCACCCACCCAGAGAGAGCGAGGCCAATTGTGCTCTCTCGGACTTCCGGCTACGGATGTCTGTAGCATCACCAGGGATCGAACTCGCGATCTCCTGATGATAGGGCCAACGCTTAGACGGTTGCGCCACTCGGGAGCCCAAACATGCTTATTTTTAAACTGATCAATGACACTAGGCATGACCTTTCTCAAAACTCATTATTTTGTTACTTTTCCAAGGTCGGTTGATAGAGAAATAGTTCTTCAGTCATTCATTTCAGCCATTTGGTGCTTCCTAAATTGTAGGCACAGTGCCAACTTGATAAAAGGTGTTCATAAATGAATTATAACTGAAGCTAGGTCCATTGCTCTGCCCTTGACCATAGAGAGGTCCCGTCACAGCTACAGGCCTTTCATGAGTTAGGACTGGACATTGCCACCTTAACTTGCCCATTTCTACACGTCAGATTGACTGTCTAGACATACACGAGGCTGTGAAAGTAGAAGAAGGAGTCTAGACCTCAGCAAATCACTCAGTTCTTCTGCCGCTCTGTGATCCTCAAGGCCATGAATGATCACTTTCTCTTCTGCTGTTTTTGAAAGACCTAGCTGTTTATTGATGTAATCCCCTTAACTCTTTAGGATTTGTTCCTTTGAGGGATTGAACTTTTTTTCTGTAATACTCGTTCTTTGCTTTTATGATAACGTCTTTGAACTTCGTCTCTGGAGCTCTTCCATCTGTCTCTTGATCCCCAACTCTTGATTTTGTCATGTTGTGTGTGTAGAATTTAGATGAAGAGCTTATTATCTTAAACAAAAAGTTCCACCAAGAGAAGAAAAATGGTTAAGAATTAAACTGTTTCACTTGCCAGTCAGTCCTGACAATTTGATGAGGAGGTAAGTTACTTCTGTGAAATACATTCCAAGCTCAATTCCACAACCATGTGAGTGTTATGAAACTGTGCTCAACTAAATATTCTTAATTCCTGACTTTATAGCAGATGTCTTCTAGATTTTATATGTAAATGGCAATCCTCTAAAGACTATTAATTCTAATCAAGTCCAATTTATGCTCTTTTGGAGCAGCTGGACCGGGCTCCAGTGTTGCACCCGTTCACTCACGCGTTTAAACTGCTGTCTCTCCTCCAGGTGTTTCAAAACTATTTGTGTCACATAAAAGCAAAGCTGCTTGACCTTTTGACCTTGCACCTGGACATCAGCACTGCTCATTGTTAGCTAATCCTCTTATTAGCACCCGCCGAAAGCTCCCAAAAATGTATGTTCAATCAATGGACCGCCTCCTCGAACTTCGTCACAATAAGATGGACCGAAAGAAGAATGGTGGTTAAAAATGTACTTTACATTAAGCATGTAATGTACAGCAATTATGCTAATTGCAAGCTTGCAGATGGCTGGGTGTTGATTACAGCCTAAACATGGGGAAGGCTGGGGGGAATCGGAACACTTGTATCATGTGATGCTCATTATCGCGAAAGTCTACACTTGCATCCCCATCCATCTGTGTTGACTTGCATTGACAGTCATTTGATTACATGTTGGTTAAAGAGTTGCAGTGTGAAAGCAGGAGAAACAACAACAACAGCTATTAAAATAACTTTTAATTGGCAGTTCAGCTTAAGAGCGAAACAGGAAACGTACGCGTTGCCACTCGTAGGAATGGTACTGCAGCATTTATACCACTATTACTCTTAGGTTTTAATCAGTGAAGTTACGAAATAAGACAAAACCCACCGAAATCAAAACTTTTAATTGGCAGCGGAGTCTATGCAAAAATGTAGGTGTGTCTTAGCTTTGAATTAGCATAATAATTCACCCATAACCGACACCATTTAACAAATGGGGGAGTAAACATCTGTTCCAGATGTCCCATTATCCTGTCAGGCTGTTTCGCTCAGAGACGAGCTTCAATCCTGGCCTCTGGCAGCCTCCGAATCAGACGCTGGGACAGGCCTGAGAGCATTTGCACCGCACTTTGAAACCCTGCTGGCACGGACATAGTCGACCGAGCTGAAAACGAGCTGTCCTTGCTGCTTTTGAGTGATGTGGGTGTGTGGCGTCCTTTCTCTGGTGTCGTCTGATGTTCTTCCCCCGGCAGACTCTTCTGTTCCTCAAGCCTCATCTGCCATTAGTGCTCTGGCTTTGGTGGAGGGGGGGGCTCAGGGTGAAGGGGGGGGCCTGCGGAACCCACTTCAAATGCCAGTCCTCTACGGATGAAGCGACATTCTGAGCGCGTCGCTGCATTTTAGTGCGTCGGGGAGAGAACCAGCCTGCTGTAAAACACGGCCGCGTCCATGTTCTCCCTCAGCAGGTCAAATGGCATGATGTTTACTTACTTATTTATTTATTTTTCCTCCTCATGCTAATTTAAATGGGAGCTGGCCTGCTTCACACGGCGAATGGGTGCTGATCCCTAAATTGAAATGTCACCGGAAGGCCTGCAACCTCAACTTGGGGTGGGTGCCCACAAAGGAGGGAGGCTTTTTTGTTTGATGAATAAATTGAGTAATTATCCCGCTGCCGGGGCCTCGCAGCAAATGTCACCAGCAGATAAACAGCGGAGGCAAGCCGAGCGTGAATTTCCCGATTTGGCTGAGCACATCTTAAGGTATCTGAAGTTCATCTTAATTTAGTTTGGAGTTCAAGGATGCACATAATCAAAGAGCAGTCATTTGGTGGAGGGGCCTGGGGGTCACGCTGCACTCTACATCCACAGCTCTCAAAGCGATTGTAATATACAGTAGGTTAGGCTGCGCATAAGCGCGCAGGCACACTTCATCTGTAGCTATGGATAAGGGATGAAATGCGTGTATAAAAAGGAATTAATGCAGTCTATATCTCTGAAGTAGGGAGAGCTGAACCCTGGGTAATAGCGTAATCTGAAATGAAAAGCAAGTAATTTTGACAAGTGCGAGAGCTTGATCCTGTAGCACACAGTTTATGCATTGGGTGAAGAACATCAAATGGGCTGGTTTTATTTGTGCAAATACATGTACACTGTAGGGGGGAAAGAGGATAATTCACTGGAACTTTAAGGTAATGTTCAGATTGCACAGGGAAACGTAGTGGATGTTCACTTGATTTGGATGTCTGTTAGCAGTTTAGCTACTGAACCACAGCCAGCATTCAACAGTCTGTCGCTGTCTGACTACATTTACATACAGTACACAGCAATGATAGTCCAATAAAGATTTGATCATGGTTTGACTGTTGTGATCTGACTAAGATCTGTTCATACCTAGTCGTCTCAAATGATCACGAAGTGGACAGCGAGATATGTGACCATTTACATCTGGCATTTCTGTGGGTCTCATGTGTCTCCAGTGACCACTTAGCAGGGAAGGGGCTGCACATATTTACCATATCAGTGTCTTGCTGTACTGTTTGTCAAACAAAAGTGTGCTGCAATTCCTTTTCATGTACATTTACAGGAGAGGAGACAGAAAGAAGCTATGTCGCCACTATGTTCATCTATACTGTGCATGTCCGGAACATCAAGTTTATGGCCCCTGGGCACAAATATTTGGTCGGCCTCTTTCTGGCTACCTTTTTTGGGACGTCATTGATTTTTTTTTATGATATTACAGCAGGTTACATGAGAGCTATGCAGCACCATGATGGCAACATACTAACCACATTATTGGTCACGTTATCACTATTAGTACATATTGTTTTGAGACAATTGAGACAAAACAATAGCAAGATTATGCACACATTAACAAGAACACAGATTAACATACAACCAACGAGATATTAAAAGTGCACAGCTGAAATGTACATTAAGACAAAAAAAAGCAAACAGCAAACTCTCAGGTAATCAATCCAAATCACACCACCATAAAATCAGCTTACATGCAGATGACATTTTATTATACGTCACCAGTCCTTCATTTTCATCAGTCCATAGTCTGATCAGCAGTTATAGCAAAGTAAGGACTGTTCAGAATCTGAGTTTTTGCCATTAAGTTAATTTAACTGGGATGCTGAAATTTGGGACATACCGTCTAAACATGCAGCTTAATCTTTTAAGTATCTTGGTATTCACGCTTTTCCAAGTGATTTATACAAACTGAACTGTCCCTCTACAGCAAGAAATAAAAGACAGTCTAGAGAGATGGAATAAACTACTCTTACCCTTAATTGGCCAAATATCCACAATTAAAATGAATATCCTTCCTAAAATCAATGATCTGTTTTCTTATGCCCCTGTCAGCCCACCCTTCAGCTGGTTCTCCTTTCTTGATAGTGCAGTTAGAATATTTTACTGGAAGCACAAAAAGAACTGGAACAAATTATGCACACTTCAAAAGCCAAAACATCTGGGAAGACTTAGCACTCAAAACTTTTATTACTATTTCTTATCAAAGCAGCTACTTTTTGTTCACTATTGGACAAGTACAAAAACCAACCATGGTTAGACATCGGACACAGTTTAATTAAAGAATTAGACATTAACATTATTCCCTTCATAGACCAAATTATAAAATCAGCAGATCATTACAAACACAGCACAATAAGAACCACCCTAACTGTGTGGTGGAAATCCAATGAAATCCTCAATCATGCTTTTTTCTCCTTTTGAGCACCTTTATGGAACAAACCCATGTTTCAAATCAACAATAAACCTTTCATGTTTTCAGCTTGGAGTCAGAGAGGAGTAACCAGCATAGGACAGTTATCCACTAACAGCTTGTTCATGACCTTCAACATAATCAAGGAAAAATACAACATAGCATCACTGATACTTTTAGTATATATAGCTCAAAGAAGTTATAAAGAAAACAATCAAAAATAGAAACTTTCACAGTCACGCTCCATGACTTAACACAGCATTAAAGCTCAGAAAAGATTATCACAGATATATAAACTTATGGTATCTAAAGACAACACAATCTCACCTTCATCTGAAAAATAGCTACCATAGTCTATAGTAGCTGGTATAACAATCATGTGAGCTTAACTGGCAAATTAAATGCAATGACACTGTTTCAGTGAGTAGCAATTCAAAACCTCAGTTAATACAATATAAAACCCTTCACAGAACCCATAAATTTCAACCCATAAATTGCACCATATTGGACTTAGCCACAATAATACATGTCCACACTGCCCAGCCTCAACAGATACTTACTATGACACTTTCTGGCTTTGTCCTTGTGTCTATGATTTCTGGTCGGATGTCAGACAAGTTATCTGAAATTCCAGGCTTCAGCATCCCTGTCTGTCCCAGTGCAGCACCACTTAATCACATTTCGTCATTAATACCCATACATCTCAAACCCTTTATATGAATATCTCTCACTATTGCTGAAAAAACTAAGATACGAAATTTCTATAAAGCATTGTATATAAATCGCAAGCTCCTTACAGCTCACAGCTCACTTCAACCTGGAACGACTCACAGCAAATCTAAGAAATAACACTAAATCATTTGGGGAAAACTTGTCACACTTTTTACAATATATTGAGAGGTAATTCCTCATTCCACACTCCCTGTGAAAACATCAGAAGAACATATGTAAAATTTGACATTTATCCACATCATGGTTATGGTGTGAAAAAAGAACAAAGGAAAAAAAGAAAAAGGGAGCCAGAGAGGGAAAAGAGAGAAGAAGAAGAAAGGGGAGGGGGGCGCACACCACCTTCTTCTACATACAGCAAACCAACCCCCCCTTTCTACCACTCGTTGTTTCTTCTCTTGGGTGGGGAGAAGAGGATGTGGGATGGGTGCCTATGGGTGGGTAGAGTGCACAGCTTCACCACTACTTGCTTATGAGATTCATATTATGGACTGTGAATTGAATGACAGCAATAATATAAAGGGAAAGAGTTATTGTCCCTGAACAGGGTGGGGGTGTTGGTGGCTAGTAGATATTGTTATGGGTTAAAAAAGAATGAAAAAAGCCTCAAACTTCAAAACCTAAACCATCAAGCATCCTTACTAATGCATGCTCTGATGATGCATATGCCAACACATACTGTTTGGAAAATTGTTCACCCCATGTCACTGTAATGACAATCTCTGGTCATATTGCATGTCAGTCAGATGGCCCTTTTTTGTCATAGTATTCGATACCTGGATACATTAAGGAATGAACTGCACCAGATTCTTTGAAAATGGGCAGAAATCTGGCTTGCATAGGGATGCATTGGTACCATTTCTTTCAGATTGAGCATGAATATGTGTACGTGTTTTTTCGGCACTTGCTGATACTGATAGCATAATGAGTTAGTTAGTTAGTCTGAATGAGTGCAATGTACCTTAATGGTTAAATCAGTAAAATCTAGCTGATTTTACATGAAGTGCATTAGCTAGTTAGTTACATTAGTTACCTTGTATTGAATAGTGTTGCAGTGAAAAAGAGTGGGTTTTGTTCCACGACAGAAAAGCGCTTCTATATAGCTATAGCTAAGTAAAGTACATTTCATAGTTTTGATCCCCGATCTGTCTCTTTCAACAATAGTGTCTGTAGCTCAGCAAGAATCACATCCGAAGCTAATACATCCGAACAGCTCACGATCTTGTTTGGCTGGTTGATCTGTAGTTGAATGTCCACTAAAGCCAGATGTGCGCTGTGTGATTTTTGAAACCTTGTTTTTTTGGTGACTCTCACACTCACATTTGAATAGGCCGTCGTGTACAGACAAATCCGACAGTTTATATGCTCACACTGTACAAAAACGCTCAATCCAATTGAGTACTGAGCAAACATGCTGATAAACTGACCTACAGCTGCTTTGTTGACTTTTGCCACACTGTGCACTGAAATATTGCGTAATAATTTCATCAATGCATTCTTACAAAAGCTGGAAATTATACAGACAAGCTATAATGAAAAACCTAGAAGAGTTTAGTGACCTTATCGCAGTAGGTTTTGTCAAAGCTATTCTTAAAACGGGTTGTCTTTGTTTTTTACAGATCTGTAGTGCCTCCCAGGAGGAAGTAGTAGGAAAAGATGGTATGCTGGCTGAGAGAAATCTGTTATTATCCCTTTGCTCACATAAGGATGCGCTTAGTATAAATGGAGTCAAGTGAAGGAAGAAGTATTCCAATTATCTTTAAAGCTTTACCAATAATACCTTGTGATTTTTGTGAGTTTGAATTTCTATATTTCCATGTCAAACTGTAATACGTGACGTAAGAACACTTTCAATAATTGACAAATACACTGTAACCGGTAGGTCTATTTTTGTGGGGTTTTTTTTTATTGTCTCAAAAAGATCAGCCTTTGATGAGATTTTTTTGATAAAATGATCAGAATTAATTAAAAGAATCACTAATATAAGTTAACAACAATTTGAGGATTTTACAACAGATATTGACTGTCCCAAAACCTGCACTGAAGTTTTTACATTCTGATGCTTCCTATAATCCACAGTCATCTCCACTGTTTTTCTGTATTAAGGTGGAGGTCATTATTAGTACATTATCTTATTGATCGATTATATTATCCGTAATAAGGACTATTATGGTGGTGTCTTGTGCATATTTCACAATTTTAACAGATTCTGATTCATATAATCTAAGATACACATCAATGTCAGGTGTGAACGAGGCCTTATTTGACTTGGCACAATTAAAATATAGTCCAGGTTGGCATTGGCCAGACTGTTTTAGATAGATTTGAACATGTAAACACTTGGATCCACTGACTCATACAGTATTTTGCTACTTGTTGCATCATTCCCTGCAATACCTAATACATGAGTAGACTATACTACCATGCATGTAAATTGGACTAAAAATTAACTAGGTTTTTTCTACAATTCATATAAACTTCTTGGTTCGTCCAGTTTCTAACTGGGAAATTAGTTGCACTGTTGTCTAGTTCTGCACTCTTAGCAAAAGGGTTTCTATACAATACCAAAAAAAAAGAATCCATGACTTCTAACAATAGTGGGACCCTTTTTGCTAGAACCATTTTTAAAAGGTTCTTTAAAAAAACATGAATAAGTTTTTCATCCTAGCGAACCATTTAACCATACAACAAACCTTTTATGCTTTCAAAAATGTATTTGAATATTCTTCGTTCTATATATAATTTTTATATAACCACTAACTCTACTAAAGAATCCTTGAAGAACCAATTTTTTAAGGTTGTATACATGCATAAAACGCATCATGTCCTTCTATTGCCAGCAATGGACACATTGACTTCCTCCTCAATCAGCCTGCTTTAGAATAACAATAATTTAAAGTACCGCTAATTGAGCTTAGCCTTCGTCCACTCTCTGCAGCGAAGTGCCTCCTGATTTTATCTGTCCTTTTAATAATTACATTATCATTTTACGCCCACCGTTCCTTCGGAGTGGGTGACCATTTATGTGGAAGTGAAAGCTCATTATTAGCCCTGAATTATGTGCCGTTTATTGATCCCCGTGGTGGATTATGGGCTTCGGAGTTGGTCTAGACAGAATAGTTAGCGAGATGACGGAGCGGGAGGGAAACGTATCGGGCCCCGGGGAGAGCTCGGCCCTGGCTGGCTGAGCAATTAATGCCTGCTAGGTAATGGAATTTAAGTTTACACTGCGTCCAGCAATGTGCTGACATTTCAAGTGTCTTGTAAAATAACATTAGGCTAATTAGTTGAGTCGAAGGGGCAGCGCTAGCCCAACGTCTGTCTCTTTCATCTCCGCTAACCAGCTGTAAGTTAAAGTCTTTGATCTGCAGTTCTGTGGTGAAGATCATTTACTCTTTAGAAACTTCACATTCAGTTTAGTTTAAATGTTTCGCCTTGGTTAGCCTGGGTGGGTGTGGCTTTAATTACGGTGATGGCATGGAGCTGGTCTCTACAGAGTGTGATGATGAAGCACAAATCCATCGTTAAATGATGAGTAAAAGGCTGTGCTGGCCATTCGTCTCTTTAGAGTGGTAGTGGGCCTGTTTATGGGGGATATCCGTCATTATTTAGATGAGCGGGCTAATTGCACAGCCCACTTGTTTGCCACGGCCAGAGACATGTCCTTGAGGGGACTTACAGAGTGTTGTTGGGGGGATTATGCGCAACATAAAGTGGGTTTAGCAGGTGTGTGTGTGTGTGTGCATGTGTGTTTGCCCATTTCCTTTCTTCTTCCAAGGACTTCTCCGAGGGCAGTTTGCCAGATCCAGACCCTCTTAAAAGACTGGATTTAATCAGAGGACTAGATGATGCACACAGATTCATGTCCCTACAGACGGGTGTGATGCACCTGCTTTTCCAGGGTCACTCACTCTCTCACTTTCTCCATAGCACTCTCTCTCTCTCACGCTGTAGCTCACTCACTCATTTACTCACTCACTCACAGAGCCAGTCAGAGAGACGAGAAGCTTCCTGAGACCGAACAACCTCTATCACTACACTTTTATTTTCTCTTTCTGTTTCTCTTTCTCTTCTGCCTCTCTTTCTCTCTCATTCATACTTTCTCTTTTCTTTTGCTCTTTCTCTCCTCTCTCTCATGCGCATACTTTCTCCTTTTTTCTCTCTATTTCTCTTTCTCTCTCACTCTCTCTTCTCTCTTGTTTCTTTCTGTGTTGTGACTTTCTCTCATGTGTGCACATTTTCTTTTTCTCTCTCGCTCGCTCTCTCTCTGTTTTTACTCTCTCCTGTCTCTCTCTCATTTTTTCTTTTTCTCTCTGTCACATGCAAACACACTTTCTTTTCTCTCTCTATTTCTCTTTCTCTTTTCTTTCTCTTGTTCTCTGTCATATGCACACTTTCTCTTTCTCTATTATCTCTCACCCCCTCTTCTTCTCTCTTCTCTCTCCTGTTTTTCCTTCTCTCTATTTCTCTTTCATTTCTCTCTCCTCTTTCTCTCTTACACACGCACTTTCTCTTTTCTTTTGCTCCCCTCTCTTTCTGTTCCTCTTTCTCTCTCACATGCACACACTTCCTCTTTTCTTTTTTCTTTCTCTTTCTTTTCACTCCCTTTCTCTCTCTGATGTACAGACTTTATCTTTTGTCTCTATTTTCTCTCTCCCTCTCTCTCTCCCTGTCACATGCACACACTTTTTTCTCTCTGTTTCTCTATCCCTCTCTCACTCTCATATGCACTTACTTTCTCTTTTCTCTTTCCCTCTCTCTTTCTGTCACATGCACATTCTTTCTCTTTTTCTCTGTTTCTCTTTCTCTCTCTCTGTCTCTCTCTCTGTAGAAAAGTGGACGTGGGTAATGTAACTGAGTGAGTCTCAGGCTGTAAACAGTGGAGGATGTAGCGAGCGGAGCTGATGAGTTTAGTGTACAGCTGTTGTGCAGATTGGCTGTAGAAGGGCTGGTGTGGAGGGTGATGGCTGCGACCTTGCATTACCGAGCAGCTCCTCTGTCTAATGATCTCTCAGTGCCGTAATGATACAATACTCTTTCACGCTCTCTCTCTGTCTCCCTGTCTGCTCTCCTCTCTCCTTCTCCCAGCCCCTGAGTGTCTCTCTTTCCCTCTCCCTCTCTCTCCTTCTCTCTCTCTCTCTCTCTCTCTCTCGCTAAGAGCCTAAAAGACTCCGTCAGCAGTTCAGCTCACAGTCTAGCAAATGAGCTGTCCTATTGAAATAGAAAGGAGAGTGCTCTGTGTTGCAGAAATTGCTGCCACGGCAAGCTGCACTGGAGAGAGGGAGAGGGGCGAAATTACTTGTTCGGACAAAGAAACATGAGAATGTCCTTTTCACTACAAATGTACCAATTTAGATTCACGTTGAAGAGATTACAACCTTTTTTTCCTTTTTTCCCTCTATCTGCTCTCATTATGATCTACAGATTACCTTACTCGCCGCTCGAAAAATATCCTCCAATTCACAAAAAAAGTACCTTTTTTTTTGATCGATTTTGTCCTTTTTCCCCTGTATAATCCTCTTAGATATAATAGTTTCATGGCTACTTGGCAAAAATACTCTCATGAGAGCTCTACCTCCATTGCACTGCTGTGTATAACATATCGATGCTGTCATAAGAAAAGCTTGCATCGAAATGGAACTTTATAGGAGAAAAACATCTTAATATGTGTCAATGTAAGATTTTATTTCAGATTATTTTGAACTATTTCTTTTGGTTCATTTATGATGAAACATTGACACAATTTAAAAGGCTCCCAGCTTATTTAGATGGTGTAGAGAATTTAAATAAAAAATGAATAAAAATAGAATTGGAGCTTTTCTTATTTTTACTGGACAAATATCTTGTATGTAGAAATACGGCATAGGACTTTTCACGGGTAGCTTTAATCTATGAACAGTTCAGTAGACTAGTAGCAGTTGCATATGTTTCCTATACAATCTTAAAAATAAAGCTTTAGGAATGTTTCACAGTTTAGACATCCTTTAAACTTTGACGAACCAATATTCTACATTTTTCCTGTATTTTATTGTGTTCTTTGAGGTGCACTTATGATGTTTATACAGATTTATATACCAAAATTAGTCAAAACTCAATTTTACATGACCATTTTACAACTTCTCTTTATCTCTTATAACTAAACAGGCTCTTTTAGTTACTGTGACTTTAAGACTGATATGTGCAGATACAACAGAGCAAATTGACTACTGTATTGTGTCTCATTCAGAAAGCAGCCTGGGCTGAAACATTGCTTTAAACATCACTGTGTCAGGGCTGAGCTACTGTAGACTGAATAAGTGAATGTATGATATTGCATTAAACATTAAATTCAGTGCTGTGTTTCCATGTATGGACTAGCAATGATTACATATATAAACATAAACCAGTTTTCCATAATATGTTCTTCACACTTGATACAACGTTATTTAGGAAACTACATGTGGTTCTTCTATGGTATCGCACTAGAGAACCATTTTAACGCCCTTATTTTTAATAGCATGTATTAAATCAAAGGGATGAATACATCCATTAATAACATGTTTAATAATAAGTTAACAAATCAAATTAATATTGCACCCAGAGTAAGTAGTCTAGTCCAGAACTTTTTTCTTTTTTAACCTCATGAAAAGTAAACCATTCCTTCTCTCCCTTCCCTAGGCTGAAGTAATTAAAATTCCATTGGGAAAGCTAATTGGAATGTTAAGATGCGAGGTTATCAGACCCTACAAGCCTGGCGAATTCAACACCTAAATTGACCCTTTGCCATTGTGAATTGCCCATGGGCTGTGCGGCCAGCCCCCTTGTTGTGTGGTCCCGCTTAGGGTCCTCATTACGGGGGGTTTGTCAGGGGAGAGGCGCTGGACTGGATGAGAGAGTTTGAATAAGGCTTGTTTGAATTCATAATTGTGCCTGGCTGAAGGGGGAGATTTGTAAAGCAAGGCAAGGTTCATTGTTTGGCTTGTGCGAGTCCAGCGGAGGGTGTGAGGCAGCTCAAAGCTAATGTAATCTAAGCTATTAGAGAGGGTTAATTAGGAGGGATGAGAGAGGGAGAGAGAGAGTGGGAGAGAGAGGGAGAGAAAAGCCTTTTGGGAGTCATTAGAAGGCTTTCAGTGCTCGTATTGCTGCTGTCGTTATGGTTCTCTTACTGGGGGGAAAAAAGCAAAAAAGCTGAGAAAAATACATAGAAGGCAGGGCTCACTATGAAAGATTCGTGGAATTCCTTGAAGGTTGCTCCATAACAGCTGTAGCCAGTTGTGAACCTGTGAATATGATGCGTCTCGGAGTGGAGTATTACTGTCTACGAGGCTTTCTGTAACTTTTAACTCTTCCTGAAAAAGTTTCAGTGATATTTTTCATGGTGCAGCACTGATAAGAGAAATTTTGATTCTGAGTTTATGAACACTGACAGTGGAAGCAGTGCAGCTCTAATGGCTGTAAATTACCCACTTTTGTGTGGACATTGTTCACCTCTAGGATATCACTGTCTTATAGGTCAATGGCTTTACGTCTGCAGGGGAGCACAATAACCTTACATACGGATACTTAGAATATTTTTAATTTTAGAAATTGTTTCATATCCTCTATATAATGTATATAAACTATTTATTTGTTTGTTTAGTTAGTTAATTACTTTTTTACTGCTTATCCTTGCCATGCCCTTTTGTCTGATACTGTATTTTATGGCAGTAGCTGTAACTTCAGTAGTTTATGTGTATGAGTGTATTATTTTTTCTTAGCAGAGCTGTAGTTTTGTGCATTTTTATTTCCCACTGGGAATAAAATGTCAACCCTCTGTTATCATAGTCAGTTAATGAAGTGCAAGCCAAGAAATTGGTTTACTTAACATTGGATAACATTACAGCTAAAATAAAGTAATGACAACGACAACAACAACAACAATAACAATAATAATAATAATGTCCACTTTTGGTTCCCTAAAGCAGTGGTTCTTAAACTGGACATCACAGACCCTTGGGTGGTCTACATTTTTGCTCAATCCTAGTTCTCAACATGTAAGGATAAGGCAAAAATCTGGACTGTCTGGGGCTACCTGAGGACCAGTTGAGAACCACTGCCCTAAAGAACCATGTTTTAGGAGAGATTTATGGGTGTGAAGAACCTTTTAATGGCCTAAAGAAACTTCACATATTGTGAAGGTTCTTTGCCAATATACGGGGTCCTTCCTAGATTCTGGAGGTTCCTTCCTTTTTTAAAAGTTTCTTCACACTCACACATCTTATTTATAAGAATGGTTCTCTGTCCATTGGAAGTTTTTTTTAGAGAAATAAAGGTTGTTCTTCTATGGCATGCAAAACAGAATTAGTGGTGAGCAAAATCATTCCTGCTTTCAGTCTGTGTAAAATAAATAATGTTTCTGCCACAAATCTCGACCAGCATAGATTAATGTTTCATTAGAGATTTGGTCTCCATTGTTTGACTATTTTGGAGCAGCCAAGATACCCAGATTTCAGATTATAGAGAGATCTTGCAGCACACTGATTGTACAAAAACAGTACAATCTCCAGGAGTGTCTTTACAGACACATATTCTGGAAAACCTAGGCTAAATGGAAAAACAGTTAAACATTGATGAAAATATAAACTCATATTGGAAAATATTCAATTAACAGGTAAAACTGGTGTTCTGTGCTGAGAAGCTCAACCACATGTTTAAGTCAGATAGGGTAAGCATCAAACTAGTTTTAGCCAATGTTTTAACAATAGTTGATATATATTTTTAATATTTGCAAAAATATATTTTGTGTATGTGGGCTTGGGACAAAGTCATCATGTTATGTACATCTGTCCAGTGACTGGGTGTTTAGGGCCTAAAAGTGAGCCTCTAGTTCTGTCAGTGAACTCCAGGCCCTTACAGTAATGTTTCTGATATTGCCGGTAAGCCTCCCATTTAGATGGTGGCATCTGATATCATGAAGCTTTTCTATTTAACCCAAGTAGTAATTTTCACCCCCCTTATAATCTTTAATCTTGATGGCCTATTCAGGAAATGACTTACTCGCCATGATTGCGACCCCTTTGTCTAAGCATATCTTGATTTACCAAACTGAGTTTCAGACATTTTAGTAGATCCGTTACACCTGCTGGCCTCAGCTGGTCATGATGAGGTTATTGGTAATCAGAGACTTCATGTGGAAAACAGTGAGCAATCAGGAGAATGTTTTGGTGTTTTGATTAGCTAATGAGGCAACTGCAGATGTTGCTGTGGTTGGGTTTTTCTGGAACGATAGGCACGGTAAGTATGTCAGTGTAGATACTGCAATCACACGTTCTGCACATTCTACTTGTTCTGTTTGTTCATTTAATTCTTTAAAAATCAAGCTGAGTATAAGTGGCTTTACATCACCTTTCCTGTTATATGTAAACCCATTGGGGTCAGTATTAGTAAGTGATTTAGTACGTGGTCCACTCTGCTGATATAGAACAGTAATGCTGTCAACTGTACATGTTCATTTTAGCACCATCTAGCCCAATTAATTTACAGCTGTAAATGTATTGTGCATTTGTGGTATTAAGAACTACAGTACCAAGCAAGTCAAATCACCATTTTATTTATTTGATTTTCAGTCTAAACAGCGATTAAAAATTGCACTAGTACACGGAAAATACATCTGAAATGGTTTGGACTGATGAGTCTAAATTTTTAATTCGGACCATGAGAAGCAGAAATTGCAACCAACATTTAACACTGAACTTTAGAGGTGTGGAAAAATATCCCTTCAGGTTTCTCTTGAAAGCTGAAAGCAAGACTTCTGAAAATGGAAGCTGTAATAAAAGCAAAGGGTGGACACACTAAATACTTACAAAATGTATTTAATTAGTTGTTGAGGCTTGTGAGTAACTTTCTGTTGGCTATATTTTCTGCTGTTTTACTGATGATGAAAAATGAATAACATTTAATGGCCTTTTTGACAGGAAATTAAATAAATGAAAGAGTAACTGTTGGACAGTTTCTACCAAAATACAGCTCCGGACTCTAAACTTTAAGAATAGAGGTACCAAAAGGAATTCTTTAGAGTGTTGCCACAGAGGAGGACCTCTTAATGGATGGTTCTTCAAAGAATCATTTTTCTAAATGAGATGTGTGAGTATGAAGAACCTTTTTGGAGTTTGATGCACCTCAACTGGCTCTGTACAGCTAAGAGTATTTTCCTAGAACCACATGTCTAAGCCAAAAACCATTAATGAAACATTTTTAAGACTGTTATCTCATCGCCCATCAAGAATCCTTGTTTTGAATTTTAATTCATATTAACTAATCTCTTCCGCCTACTGCGGTCTAATTTCGTTCTGTTTCCTGCTTGTGTTTAGCTTTTTCTCCTGACCTTGGTGGTCATGGTGGGGTGGGGAGCCCAGCCCAGAAGACTTATTCCCTCAATTTAACAGCAGTCTGAGGTGTTTCTCCTGCATCATCGGATCAATGAAAAGTAAATAGCCTACACTTCTTGTTTCACAGTGCAGTATTGATCTTTCCTCAGCTTTTGCTTCCCCTGTTTCCCCCGCCGTCTCATGTCTTTCAACCCCAGGGATGGTGCTGATTGCCATAGATTGGACAAGCTAACAAGCGCATGATGAGGAACCGGCTGGTTCTTCTCGCTTGCTTTCATTTTATAGAAGTCTCCGGGACAGACACACGTTCAGCGTAGATGGACTCCAAACCGTGGATGTGCACAGCTCCCATGTCTGCATTTCACTTTGAGGCTTTTTCTCCCCCCCATTTCTTCTCCGGCTCGTCTAGGTCTTTCATCCTCCCCTGCAAGGACGTATTTTGTGGAATTTTTGTGACACAGGACCAGTGGAATACTTAGAAATCGATAGATTGATGAATGCCGGTGGTCTAAATCCAAAACTTTGTTCCTTTCTAGCTGGAGTTACATCTGTTCCACAGTCTCGGAGAGAGTGTGTCAGGTGGCCTGCAGAGATCGACGCTCAGTGTTTGCATTGGAGGATGGGAGGACTACTGCTTTTGGGTGAGTGTAATGCTGTGTTCAAACCAAACGTCTCTCAGATTTAGTCCTCTCTTGAATAGCCAGCATCACATTGGGAGGGAGAAAGAGACTGACATACATTTTCTTGCTAGGAAAACATTCATTTTATGCAGTTTTTGCTGACAGATCAGTGAAATTTGTAGGAAATCAACAGTGTGGCTCTTCACTGTTCAGTAAATGTATAAATGTTTTGATGATCTGATTGAATTTTGTCACTTAGCTCCATGAATTTAGCTCCACAACCTACACTCTAAAAGCAAAAATAAAGGTGTCAGATGGTTCTTTGGTGTGATGCCAGAGAAGATTCCTTTTTGATTCTCTAAAGAACAGTTGATGGTTGTTAAAAGAACCAGTTTTGTAAATGACGTGAGTGTGAAGAACCTCCGCATAGTGTAAAGGCTTTATGCCAATGAAAGGTTTTCCTAGAACCTTATGTCCCATCCAAGAACCATTTAGGAACCTTTATTTTTAAACATGTGCAGCATATCAGCACTGCACATATTCTAGACTTAGGGCTGGACGATATAGTCAAAATAAACTATCATGATACTTAAGACATTTTGACGATACTCGATCAGAATAACCATATTTAGTTTTTCTGAGGTTTAATATTTTGGATCAGACACAATGCCTAAGTAGTGCCTCATTAAAAAATTACTATCAAAAACTATAAATGCAGTGATTTCAGTTCAACATTTCACACAATGTGCTGCAATTAAGAATGATTGTTGTTAACTGTTGTGCATATTAGTAATGAAACGTGTTGGTCACTGACAGAAAAGCAGAAAAGAAAAGCATGTTGTGATGTGAGTTATCATGATAATGATAAATATAATCATATTGCCCACCACTAACTTGACTTATATATTGCATTAGACTTTTAGCAAGGTCTCTTTTCCTTGTAGTCTTATCTTACCTGTAATAAATCCTTTTATTTTCACTCAAGCCCTATGCACTGTTCTTTCTCGCTCACCTGCATGAGTAATAATCTTTGGCTCCTTTGCATGCCATACGTTAGGTTTATTTGAGCTGGATGACAGTTATAACTAGGCCTATTAGGTAACCCTCAGGGTCCCCTTAGCCTTGATTTGAGCACCATTAATTTTCTATTATGGAGTGCTAAGGATGTTCCGTGCTGTTCTAGCTCACCTGTGATATAGAGTCACAGACCAATTGTGGACTTGGCTAGGGTGTGTTGTGGGGTTTGGAGCGCCCCTCTGGGAGCTCATTTATTATTTGCAGATATTGATTTGACAAAGAGGGCAAGGCGAGCTACGCTGCTGTTGACTTAGACCTGGGCCCCAGGATATTTCACTCACTCTCCGCTGGTCAGTACTTACATTGGACTATTTTGGTTCATGAAACTTAGGAAAATTTGCCAAGAATTTTTTTGTGCATGCCAAAGATTTTTTAGAGGTTGGTTCTCCCGACCACAAAAGGTGAAACATTTGCTTGCATGATAATGAGTTAATTCAAGTGTAACTTGCCATTTCATGAATTAAGCTGAACATAAGACTTGTTGTCTGAGTTTTTGGGGAGGGGTTGGTTTACTGAAGTTAATATGAACTGGAATTTAAATACTTTGCTTAGGTATCTGTTCCGTCTGTAGTAGTTATAGTAACTTTTGAGAGAACACATTACTTTTTGATAACAGTAAGAACCCATTTTTTCACAATTTGGTAGTTTCTAACTTTAAGTGTTTTTTAATAACACTTAAAGTTAGAAACTAACTTTATATCTCCAAAATGGTAAATTTACAGGAGAAGGGAAAACATTCTTAACTTTTGATGGCAATTAATGTAAAAAGATTTTTACAAGTAATTTTTGATCTTTTGTGTTGATCCATTCATCATGAAATTTTTATACAGTGTAAAAAACAATAGGGTTGATATGAATTAAACCTCTGTCTTTTTTGGAGGAAAACCACAGTTAACAGAGAAGATAAACAAAAGGGCAGATGTGACAATGTATCATGTTGTTTGTGTTGTGAGTAAAGAAAAGGTCAGGTTAAGGTCAAGACAGTCCAAGTGAAGATAATTCCTACAGTTGATCATATTTATTGCTCTCTGTCTTGGTTACAGACACAAGCCTAGATGCAGCTCTTTCTTTCCAACCCAGCACATTATTAGATCAGTTACTATTAGAAGGTGTACGTGATGAAGGACATTATTAGACATTAACATTGATTAGATATTGACAATGTTATTAGATATTAGTTACATATTAGTTCTAACAGTAAAATGTTCTGTTTGTTGCCAATTTTGAGAAAGCTGATGGAAAAGGTTGTATCATTTCTGCAAGCTATTTATTATGCAGTCTGACAACAGATTTTCAGCATGCTTTTACAAGAGGGCACTCCATATATGTGTCCATGATTACATATTATGAAAAAGCTTAGTTTTGTTTATAGACTAAAACTACCAAAAAAAAAAAGTCACCAGATGGTTGCAGAGATATTTCTGT
This sequence comes from Colossoma macropomum, assembly GCF_904425465.1. Lineage (NCBI taxonomy): Eukaryota > Metazoa > Chordata > Actinopteri > Characiformes > Serrasalmidae > Colossoma > Colossoma macropomum. The sequence goes on from NW_023494806.1 coordinate 12,007,054, forward strand.
AATAGATCCCTACTTTGTTCAATGGGAATTTCTGTAATAGTAGAAATAAATATTGTGGTGTCCCACAAGGAAACACCCTGGGCTGATTGCTTTTGCCCATTTTTACAATTACATATGAAAATATAACGTAAAATACAAGAATTGTTGTATTTTTTCATCAAAGTGTAGTGACTTTTGCTTGTTTCTAAAACATCCAATTTTTGGCAAACATGCACCAGCAGGCAAGGGGAAAAAAAAAAATGAACCACTAATGTCTTACTTCACTCTCCCACCCCCCCCAGAGACTCCCTGATACCATGTTTCACTCTGAAATGTCATGGTAGAGAATGAAAATGTATGATTTCCAATTCATGTAGACTTTAATAGCTGTTAATATCAGCATGGGTCACAAATACCAAACGTGTGCTGACTGATCTCCATGGTATAACAGCAGATTATCATGGACAAAGCACATGGAAAATACTGTAGTGAAAGTGTCTAGTAGCTGTTTTTCATGCATGCTATTCAGTCTTTACTCTTTTAAGGTCTTTATTACTGTCTGGCAATGTAGTCAAGCACAGCTAAGACATATCTGGCTAAAATTCAGCTACATCAAAAAAAGGTAGCTTGGCTTGGCTTTCACTCTAAGCATAGAGAAAACTGAGATGACGCATTAAAAACACTCTTCTGGTTAAGAGTGAAGGAAATACTTTCCTGGCTGTTCTGACAAGACATATTTGTGTGTTAAAGCTCCCATACGTTTATATAACTCATTTGTACATGTGGCAGACATAAATACAGTGCAAATCAGACATTAAGGAGTTTTATTGTGCCTAGAGCTAAAATGAATTTCATATGTTGGGCTGTATTTACTGCCCTTTAATGCAAACAGAAAGAATTTACAGAAGGATTTTCAAAAACAGGCATTTCATGTCTGACCTTTCCCTCATCTAGATGTCTGTGGAGTGAATTGTTAGAGGAGTAGACATATAGCTCTCAGGTCTTTTTTAAGGTTAAATGATGTTCTTTCATTGTTCTATGGGTATATGTGTGGTTATTGTGTTAGTTTATATCATTTTTGTTCTATCATTTGTATTCTTCTCTTTTCTCTTCTTAAATTATTAACATTAGCACTCTTAAAAATAAAGTGCCAGGAAGGGTTCTTTGGAGCAATACCTTAGAAGAACCACGTTTGGTTCCGTAGAGACCCTTCCAGTGGACAAAGAATCATTTTTGTAACCATTTGATGGATAAAGAACTATTTATGGGAGGCCTTTTTAAAGCTTAGGGAACCTCCAGATAATTGAATACCTCTATGCCAATTAAACTGTTTTCTTAGAATCAAAAGCCAAGAAACATTTGAGTCTTTTTTTTTGAGTTTGGAACTGAAGAAAAAATGCTTTAGAAGTTGCTTTTATTGAAGTTTACCTTTTTTTTCTTCACAGTCACCTTAATCTAGGAAAACAAACCATGTTAGCCACAGTGAAAGCTGGGAAGCTGAAGGGAATCTCCAGAAGGAGCAATAGTGATAGAGTTGGGGGGGGGCGGGTGCAGTCAATGTGTGCTCCCCGACCTCACACATCCCCACCCTGGAGCCTTGGGACCAATAAGCACCTTCCCACAGGCCTGCTCCAAGCCCTGGCTCAGCCACAGCCACTGTTACTGCAACCCAACCCTAATTGGCATTTAATGGGATGTCTGGGCCCAGGGTGGGCCGACACTGAAAGTGGGGGGGTGGTGAATAGTCCACAAACGTGCCCTCACATTAAAACATTCATGAGGGAGAAGACCTGAGATGGCACTGTGGATTTGAGATGGGAATGAATTGGTGAATGAGGTTTACTTGTGTCTTGCCTGTACTATTTTTTTTTTAATGTTAAGGCGTAGTGGGTGGAGTCACTAAGTGCCAGTTACTAGCACTGCAGGGTACATTGTTTATTGATAATAAGGCTTGCAATATGTTAAAATGTCCTCAAACAAATTACCAAGGGTTTGATTCTGTGCTGACCTATAGACCTGTCCATGCTCTGCCCCAAATGCATTTTTTCATAGCAACTACTGTAAAGTTGCACAAGCTTTGCAGAGCATTGGCAGAACTCTGATTCAACTTAATGGAATTAGCTTGGAGTTTAGAGTCTCTACTCTACCAAGCTGAACTCTGCTACTTGAAACTATGCCGGTCAGAAACAACAATACACCATGCTAACATTAGCTTGATTAAAACTAGTTCACATTTATGCTAAAGGCCTTTACATTGAGTGTGATTTATTTCTGCAAAGCAGCGACATGAACTTCTCTGACCAATCGTTGTCATCTCTGTCGTTGACATGGCAACAACCAAGATGACTGGATCGGTTGTGTTGTGGCAACTACAGCTTTAAACTTATGTTAAAAGGCTTAGTTTGTCCTCTGCTTTGTCACAGATTGTACTAGCATCTCCAAAAGCTGATCAAACTGGGTTGCTGAGATTTGAATGTCAGTCATATGTAAAGATTAGGGCAAAATTTTGTTGATTTTCTGAGTGAAAATAAGTGAATAAATGTTTTATAGAGAACACACTTCTGCACATTTTAATGTATAGTTAATGTTTATAGGCTAAATTTAACATATTGAAAAAAATTAAAAAATAAAGCATAAAATATGTCCTGTGAAAAAGTTATGGCACATTGCATATTTATTTATTTATTTATTTTGTTTTTGTTTTGTTTTTTCCAATATGTTAAACCAAACAAATAAGTAGAAATTGTGCACTAACATTTTCAGAAAAATGCCTTGTTTAAGTTTAGTCCCTGTGGAGGATGTGTTAACTTATTTTCACTTAGAAAATTAACAAAACTTGTAATTTGACAGGGGCTTTCAAACTCTTGCATACGCCTGTATATGCAAAAGCTTTCCTGAAGTTTCAGCTCCTGAATGAGGCACTGAAACTCTCTGTTTCTTTCACATTTCACATTTGCATTTGAAGACATTCTGCCCTTTTTTTGCACTCCATGAACAACACTCATGATGCTCACTCAGTGTCATTTATTTGTGTAGCATTCTGCGTGTAATGGCTTTAATAGTGTACACATGCACATAACAAAATAAATGTCATTTGAAGGTACTTTTCACATTTTAAGAGTTGTGTGGTGCAATTTCTCATTAGTGTGAATAGTCCGTGTTCTGTACAGCATGGCCAGCTTTGCAGCAACAGCTACAAAAGGATGCATTTGTGGGCAGAGCAGAATAGTTTCTGTGGGTGTTTAGATAAATCAAGGCATTTATACAAAAAAAAATTAATAATGCAGGCCAGTCTTTAAAGTCACATTAATAGTTCACCAATATGATTTTGATATATTGCAAGACATATAGTTGCATATAATTGCAATATGGTGCTTTGTCTATGTTGTGCAGACCAGCTTGTTACTAACCTTGCAAGTAATGCATTGCGTATTATGGGTATTATTATAAAACCTTTCAGAATTGTATGCTTTGCACATGGTCCTCTACTGGTGGCTTGGTGTATGTTTATCATCATGTTATTACTGTATAATCAAACATGCGCGCCTACAGCTTCATATTCTCCCATTTCCACATCATGAAACGCCATGAGTGGAAACAGTTTGACCATTCATCATGCATGGAAAGTATCTCTGGCTAATTCGGTACACATGTCATAGTTTTATGTTCTTTGTCATGCACAGTATCTCCAGAAAATGAAAGGGTGAAGGTCAGAGAGAAAAAGACAGCTCACGAGAGAGGGAGAGAGGGAGAGAGAGAGAGAGAGGGAGAGAGAGAGAGAGAGAGAGATGATGAGGAGGAGGAGGAAGCACTGTGGGTTGGATTTTCCACTGTGGGCTGACTGCTCCAATACAGTAGAAAATTTGGGCAGGGTGCCCGAGGATCGCTCACTGAGGAGAGGGAAGGAAGCCTCATGGTCGCTTTTGTCTTCTTTTTGTGCCACCTCCAAACTCAATTGTGTGGCCTGTGCCAGACACCGCATCCTGTGGAGATTTTCACAAATGTCTGCACTCAATTAGAAAAAAAAGAGGGGAAAAAGCAAGGAAAAGGCAAGATTTGGAGACACAATAGTGGTTCAAATTTGACATTTGCCTCATTCTGTATTTTGCACACTGAGGAAAACACCACATTTAATTTGCTTCATTCAAACAGGCATCATTTGCTGCTATTTCTTTAGAGAGACTGTGTTTTCCAGGAAAGGGTGATGCATGGGTAGATGCATAATTGCATTAGAACTTTTTAATACTGAAATCTTATTAATTAAAGGTAAAGCATACACAAGCTGGAAAAGCATACACAAGCTGGAAAAGCACGATTTGGAGACCGTTTGCTTTGTTCTGTGTTTTGTACTTTGGCTGATACTTCCTATAGGACTGCTCATGCAGATGTATAATTCCATTATAACACTTTAATACTGAAATATGTGGAAAGATTGCATGGATGGCTGCATACTTGCATGATAAAACTGAAATCTTGTTAACTGAAAGTGATGATACAAATTGTAAAACAGACAAGTTTGGGAGACAGAAGTGGTTCAGGTATGTGTTTTGTATGTTTGCTGATTCTTCTCATAGGGACGCAGATGCATAATCGCATTCTGACACTTTTTAATAGTAAAATATTGTTAATTAAAGGTGAAGCTTACACAAATTGAAAAACCTAAAGCATAAAACAGACATGTTTTAATTATGCTGGTAAAGTACCTTGACCAATATGTAAAAATAACCTACAACAGACAACAAAGGAATACAAATGCATGTTTTTCTGTGTTATGAAGTATCTGTATCCAATTTGGTCTGACTGCCTAAAGTGCTTGATTCAGATTAAAGAGACAGTGCCTCAAGACCGCAATGCACTGTGTAAATTGACATTTGGCACAGCGTGGCAGTGAAGTGTAAATACTGTATGTGCTTGCCGTAACTTGCTGTTTCTCTCAGCAAAATGCAAATGATGAGCTGCGCCACACAGACCGCGCACGCAAATTGACGCACCTCATAAATAGATTATTTCAGATGTTGTTTTAGGCATCACAGCCATCGAGTGTCAGCCAACCACCATGGCAGTCGCTTTTTTTCTCTCCCTCTTTTTTTTTTATTTGTATTTTTCATCAGTGCTGAAGCCAATCTGTTTAGCCGATAGTGCCAACAGGGCCCGCGTATGCGCGGAAACGTCTCATTTCAACTTTCACGCTAGCTCAGGAAGGGAAAACAAATCAGGACGCGTTAGTCGATTTGAAGGTGGATGTGTGTAACTGTGGTGACAAGTGCTCGGACGCGGCGTGCCAGTTGCCAGCAGTTTGCATTAAGTTACGCAAAACGTTAATTGGAGAGTACCTGGCTCCACTTCACCGCCTGCTCTGTGTTTGGCAGCATCTTCAACAGCGAGCTCACTGCTGTTTCGCTTGATTATCTTAAAATGAGGGGAAAAAAAACTGCCTAATTTTTTTTTCTTTTTTTTGAAAATGTCTGAAAAAAAAATTCCATCCAAAACATGCCCTCAGCTTGTTGGCATGCTGTTTGCTTTTGATTTTTGGAAGTCCCTGAAATCGATTTTCAGCAGTGATTGCGTACATTGAGGCCAATCAAAGAGCTTGAATAACTCCTGCGCTATGATCGCCCATCATACAATGATTGTTCTAGTGAGCATCTTTTTTTTAATCTTTATTTTTTCAGGATTTTTTTTTTCCCCAGATGACCTCAGAACATGCCTTTCAAATGGTTTCCAGTTGCTAATGTGATGGCGCGTTTTGTTTCTGATTTGCTAGTCATTAAGTAAACATTCTTTCATCCTCAGTACAGAAGGAATGCAGCGACTCGTGCCAAGTCCATGCTTCTTGCTTTCATACTTTATATGCTCCGATAATGGCTTTGAATTTCCTTTTATTTGAATAGAAACACCTACAATAAACACAAGCGCTGTTATTAAACAGCGATATCTGCTGCATCTACTCCAGTATTGCCTTTTTTATTCGCTGTGTCAGGCGAGGAAAATAAATTGACATAAATTACAGTGTTTGTACTTATCCCTTAGACTGGAATTGCTCAGTAATGTATATAACAACATTGGGAAGCTGTTTAGTTGTAATGCATGGCTGCTTTGTGTGAGGAAGACATCACCTCCTGAGCCACGCTTTTGTGGGCCGATGAAAAATGGTCTTTCGTTTAATGCCGTAATGCATTACAGTGTTTGCGGTGCAGGAAGCAGATTGATTAGGGAGTGGGGAGAGATTAATAACACGCGCCTTTCGGTTATGACACCCATTGTTTCGTAGATGCCCTGTAGAGGTGTGTTCCAAAAAATGCATCCTCGTGTAAAATATTGACCCCACGGCGTTTCATTACTCTCCCCCTCTACAGACCGATGCTGCTAAACAGTAATAAACTGCTTCCCCCCGTTTTTTCTTCCACAGGAAAATATGGTGTGTCAACTCACCCTTAAAAACAACTGTCTGTTTCAGAAACCCGAGTGTCATGGAGGCACTTAATAAAAGTGCTGGTGTCCCAGACAGAGCTGAGGAGTCTCACTTTCTGACAGCTGAGACAAAGTAAAGCTCGACCCGTTGCCCTGCTCTGTAACCTGAGGAGAAAGGAACCTGCTAGAGTGTAGATGAGGCTACTAGTTTGTGGCCTGCAACACTACCTGAGTCTTAAACTAACTCTAAACATAAGAACGAGTAAGTTTTTTGTTGATTTTCTATGTGAATTAGTAGTACACGTCTTCTACAGAGAACACACTTCTGTGTTTTAATGTACATTTAATTGTTGAACTTAATATCGGGGCGTCAAATGTGTCCTGTGCAAAAGTTATGCCAAGTTTTTTTTCCCAGTATGTTAAACATATTGCAGTTTTTCCATGTAGAGAGAAAACCAGCAAAGGATGTAGTTGGAATAGGGGTGTTTGAACTTTTGCGTGCAACTGTATAACCAGCACAATATGGTTTGGATGCTTTTTGTATGAAAGCCCTTTTCCACCAGGTAGGGGAAAGAAAATACTTCTCTTTCAGGTTCAAACTTTGACACAAACTTTGAAACTTTGGTTGATATAATACTTATTTTCTCAAGACTTTCAATCAGGAAAGTCAAAGTAATGACAAAGTAAACAAAAGTGTTATCATTCAACAAGAGCTTATGTAATTCTTTCAGACTGTTAATTTGTGGCTGGTGGGACGAACTTGAGTTCTCTGCAGAGTGCATTTCCTTTAACAATAAATAACAAATGAAAAAAAATATATATACAAAGAAATGTTTTTCTACACCTCCAAAGTTCGGTCTTAGAAGTTGTTTGCTTTTTTGGTTCTCATGATGCAAACAATCCCAAACACATTAAATAATGTTGAGGACTCTGGGGTGGTCAGTCTATTGTTCAGCAGCTTCTTTGTTTTACCTTTTTTGTCTATTTACTTTTTTTTTAGAAAGGCCTTCTTGACAGCTACACATCCTTTTAGACCCATAGTATTGAGCTGTCTTCTCCAGAAGGATGGACAGAAACATTTATGGATTTTTTCAGATCTGAAGTTTGATTTTCTCTGAGATGAAAGCTTTAAGTACTATTTATCTGATGGTGACAGTTTTGGTGGTCTACCAGGTCTTGTACGGTTGTTAGGAGTTCTGTTTTCTCTATATCTTTTAATTTTTTTTTAAAAACTCCAGTAGATTATCTTGTACTTAATAGCTGTTTGGACTGGACAGTAAATAAATGAAGGGTGGTCTCTCACTTTTGCACAGTACTCTGCCTTACATATTAGTTTCAGAGTAGTCACCAAGATTAAGATTAGTAACTGAATAGTAAATATCCTGAATTTTTTTGTTGCGATCAGTGAATTAGGTGATCTTTTTCGTGCAGTGTGTTATAAATGCACACTTGAAAATGTAAAATGGTTCTCTTTCCTTTTGAAGAAGGTGCAAGACAGGAGAAAGAACCAAGAGGCGAGCTTAAAAAGCAAACGGTTCGCAACAATTTGGAGTAGATTACATGATTCAGCTCCCGCTCGCTGCCCCCCCTGCAGAGCTTCTGAGTCACACAGGCCTCATGCAGGGAGGAAAACGGATCATCCCCGACACCCTTCCACTTCCAGCTTTATGACACTCCACACTGACTTGTGCTGCAGGCTGCTGCGTGTGCCATGAATCCACACGCCACGCTGCTTATAGCGGTTTTGTACGCACATAAAGGAGGAAAGATGGAGGCAGTGTGCGTATGTGACGCTTTTCAACCTGGTAACAGGGCGTGAGAAGACACAGTGAAAGCCAAACGTTTCAAAGCTGGGTCACTGAATGAGGATTCACTTAGGAGTGTCTCATCCTCTGCCAATGACCTGCTAACGCACAGGCACGTGTTGGGAAGTTAAGAAACTTGAGCAAAGTTAACAACATAAGTACAAACTCACAAGAGCCTGACGATGTGAACCTTCTGTGCCCGATACTGATACAAATTTTAAAGAGAAAAATATTTTGATGAGCAGTAATATTGGCTGATATAATTTAATATGGCCCAAATTAAAGACACCAGTAGTTTTAGGAAAACAGTCCTTTACTGACAGATATGATTGTCATTTGTCAAATGTCAAATTTATACAACTTAAACAAACATCAGAAACGTGAGTCTTTTTTTTCAGAATTTATTTTTCTTATTTTTTTCATCAGTTTTTTGTGCTTATTTACCATGTTATCCTCATTTTAAGCATTGTAGGTGTTTTATCTTCAGATTTACCAGTTCAGAATGTGTTGCTGCAAAATGCTTGTTTTTGTATGATTTTGAAGCGGTGCTCCATGTTCCTGAACGATCCTTGCCTGAACAACAGTGCCTGCCTCATCGCTCCGACGCAGGGGCGTCCCAGCTTGTTCGAAGCAGAATATTCAGGGCCTCTTCCGAGTGAATCTCCCTGTATATTGTGAACATGTCATTACTATCCAAATGAAAAGATGGATCTAAATTTTTTTAATCTTTGCTTTTCCAGATTTTTTGAACATGGCAGCTGCTTTACATTGTGTGAAAATTTCATGATGATTGGACCAAAAGAAACAATTAGAACTAAAGATGGCACAGATCTGAAACTGAACATTGAGCCAATATCAGTGCTGGGTCAGGTATCGAGGGGAAAGTGTATTGATTCCAGTCTGATTCTGTAACAAATCTAACCTGACAATATCACAATATTGCTTATAATGCCACAAAAGGTAAAGCGAAGTAGGTCATGTGATTTTTCAAAATGTTTGTGCAAATCCTTCTTTAAGATGCAAAGTCATTCAGAGCAGTTTGATGTGAAGTGCTCCATTCTAGAGAAACTTATAACATCTGAAGAGTTTAACTTCTCCGACTGCTGTTTCTCACCTCGTCCCTCCCCTCTGTGTGCGTCACTCACTCGAGTCTCAGTGCTCATTGTAATGAACAGGTCTGATTGGCTGAGTAGCGTCATGTGTGAAATTTACAATGCATGCGATTGGTCTGTGAGTTTCCCGGGCTGCTAAAGCGGTACCGTAAAGGCTAGAAAAGTTACACAGATTAAAATAGGACCACCCAGTTGAAATGAAATATTTCTCCACAGTTTATCGGTTATAGGTCCAGGTCCGCATAGGACAGCGTCTGGGTCCGGACTCGGACCGCAGTCCACCTATTAGTGACCTCTGCTCTAAAGTATCAGTATTAGTATTGGGTAGGAAAAAGTGGTATTGTGCCATTTCTAAATGTAACAAAGTAATACATTCTGAGGGCATAGGAAATTAAAGTGTAAAAATAGGATTTGTACGGTAATAGGAAAGACAGGAAAGAAATCTGATTATCAACAGTAGGAATGTGACTGCAAGAGAGTAAGAGAGAGAAAACATACAAATAATTTCTGACAAAAACAAAGTCCATGCTAATGGCATCACTATTTATAGAGCCACTGTATCCCAATTAGTCAAACGCAAAAAAAGCTTGATGTTATCAGGCGTTAGCTTTCATGTTAGATTTTCTCCCTCCCTCCCATCCTTTCCGCTCTACCTTTTAGCTGCAGGCCCAGCTTTGCTCCTTTTTATTTCATTTACTGCCAGCCTGTTTTATTTATTTCTCATGTTGCACAAATTGCTTTTTGACCTTGCCTGTTATGAAGCATAAATTAATTGAAAAGCCATTGATACGCAGAAGTCTGAGCGCTGACTGTGCTCTGGCATTAATCTTCCCACCTGCAGGGACACTTCCACAAGGGTCAGGTTTTTTCCTCTCCATTATCTTAAGAGGGCAGAGGAAACCTCCTTGTAGCCCTCTGCACTGGCCAAAAAAGCGCGAACACTGCCACCTCTCCCTTTTCCTCTCTTTCTTTTTTCTGCAAAGCTCCGGAAAATGCATCTCTTGCATTCTGGTGTGACAGTGACAGAGTGAACAGAGGCCTTTTGTTGTATTCCTCGTTATTTGTAATGTTGTGTTCTTGGTTACTAGCAGTGTCAGTGTTGTAACAGATTCTCTGATCCTGCTTCCTTAAATACATCACCAACTGCTTCCTTACTTCTGTCCAGTTGCTTACACTTAAGCTAAATATGTAAGTATTCATGTTTATGTAGGTCTTTCTTTTCTGAAGGAACGTTTTGCACAATGTATAATTAATTGCGGGTGAATCAAGATTTAAGTAATGCTTCATGTCTTTTTAATACAATTTTTGAAAATCATCATCTTGAAAAGCTTATGTCTTTGACTCAGTTACATGACGCCTACTTCCTAGGTCTTCATGAAAACTGACATAAACCTTCATTAATATTTATAAAAACTTATTTCAATATACATTATCTGTCATAAAGGCTGCTTTTGTTAACATTATGTCAAGGTAATGTAACGCTTATGTCAGGTAACGTCAGTTTTTTTTTTTACTTTGGGTTGTGTCATGACACTTTCTTGGCTGAAGTGACTGCACATTCTGACTGACTTTGTAGCTCAGTCTATGTTACAGTGACATAATGCTGTTATAATGCTACATAATGTCACATCAGCGGCATTATATCATTGTGACATATACACTGAGTTACAAAATCAGGTATCATGAAGTGACTTTGTTATTTCATCCCAGAAAGTGTCATGACACAACCCAGTGTCAAAAAAATTGACGTCTCCTGACAGAGATGTTGTCAACTTGGCAAATGTAATCTTTACGACAAATGATGCCTGTTTGAAGAAGTGTTTAAACATGTTTATGTAGGTGTATGTAAGTTGCCTTGAAGAGTTTTTTGTAGGCAATATGTAGCTTTATCAACACTCCCCCTGAGTAAAGTGTTACCTGGTTCTCCTCTTACCCTAAAATATAGTCCATTAGCCAAGACATGTTTAATGTCTGAAGTTTTGCACTGGAGCTACAAGGCAGTAGAAACTCACAACCTTTTGGAGATGTTTAACATAGTGCAAACTTCATGCCTACATCATCACATGCTTGCTTCTAATAGCTTTGAATTGCTGAGCAATCTCAAATAGATGTGCTTATATGATTTCCACAGTGTATGAAACCACATAAGCATAACATGTGGTTTCATACATGTCTGCAGGCCAGTGCAGACATTCAGAGGGGCAAGGGCTCAAGGAAATGAGGGGCAACATGTGTGAATTAAACTTGATTTGGTGTACAGTGTATTACAGCCACCTGTATCAAAAGCGACGAAACCGTGTAATCATGTTTCAGAGGAAGCCAAACATGGTGTTAAGATTTTTTCCCAAGGCAGACAAAAAATATTAGGTTTACTGACCAAGCAGAGATTTGAACTCCAGTCTCCAGAAGAACAGGTTATAATGTTATTCACTGTGCTACCTAGTTATTTTGTGTGAGTTCTTAGTGTCCTTGCTATCGCCTGTTTGGATGTTGTTTGAAACTACCACATTACAAATTATGATGCTTTCTTAAAAAAATAAACAAGCTGGCCTCAAGCTGCCCTGGGGTCTATCTGAGCACCAGTCTGAAAATTGGCAGAAGTATGAAAAAAATTACATACATACATTTAACTATTTTCCTATTTATAATGCAGAATAACTAGTGAACATACGTCTTCTCTGTTTCTGTATGTAATGTTGATAAAATTAGGGTACATCTGAAAGTAGTTTTCTTTGGGTGCTACTTTTCCTTGCCACCCTACAACCCTGCATACACTTTTAAAAAGTATATTCTGGGCCAAAACCTTCTCAGAACAGTCATTAAACGGTGACAGGCATCATGCAGTGTATTCAAAACCATTTCATCTAATTGCTTTCTTTGAGGGAGCTTTTAGAGGCTTCACATGTCTGGTTCCTATCACCACCACTGTGAACAGTTCTCTAGAAGTTTATTTATAATGGAGCATTTCAAATCAGAGCACTCTGAAAGAAATAATTATTTAGAAAAAAAGAAAAAACCTCTTTAAGCTTGAACAATATGTCGAAATTCTAACATCACGATACTTGAAGACCGTTTCTTGATACAGAAGTACAGAGAAAACTCAGGCTTCAAGATGGCTGCTACTTCTGTTTTTAGCATTGTGATTTCATTGTATATCTATTTTTATGAGTAACAGTGCATCGCTATGTCTTGGCAGACCAATTACAAGGGAAAAATTATAAATGTGATTTTCTTCTTGTAATTTCATTTATAGAAAAGGAACATGCCAATAAAATGACCTACATTTGATTGTTTTTCTTAGCTTCATTAGCATGATAGTTCGAGTGTAAAACTAAAAATGAACATGTCTCAGCTATATTTGGGGTATGGAGAAAAATACGCAAATTATAATTTTGGCCAAACCATTTTAACAGTACATACAGGTAGTGCATGAAGTGTAGACTAGATACTCTCTGTGCCACCATAGTCAACCATTTGTTCTCACCTCTGGGTCATTTCTTTCTATGTAGACCTTTCCAGGTGAACATTAGCAATCATTTCAATTTAGCTTGACACAACATATTTTTGTGCCCATGTGTCATTTTCTTTCCTCTTTTGTTTAGCGTGACCTCTATTCGTCATGTAAAGCAGGCATGTCTGTGTATTTGCAGGCTCTGAAGTGCAGCCTTTAAAGCAAAGCCTGCCACCATCCACTCATGGTGTCATGCACTGTGCAGCATGTGACATGTTTTTCTATCACGTCCACTCACGCTCTGGTGTCACGCCGTTCTTGCGTTCATTCCAGCTCCTGAGCAGGATCTATGGCGTGTCAACACGTTTCCACCATGCTAATGTCTCCAGTGCCAGAGCTGCCGTTAAAGCTGTTGACCAGATAGAACTCTGGCAATGGGATTTCAGCCTGAACTGTCAGATCACATTCTGCACACACTTCGGGTCCGTGTTGTCTCCTTTCACTGCTTTCTTCACTGCTCTAATTCAGTGCATTGCTCTCCGAGCGCGATTTTGTCAACTTGCTCGGCTGTAAAAAGCAATGTTGGCCAAGGCCACAGGTCAGTCACGACTGAGATGATCCATTCTAGCGGTCCTGGACGAACAGCGCTTGTTATTGTGCCATATTTTTTCCTTAACAAGCTTACACAGTAGCCTACCATTGTATATGCTGTACCTACTCATGTTGTTTTCCCACACAAACAGTTGTTTACTTATTCCTACCCTGTCCTCCCGGATATTTTTGCAGAAAAATCTACATGCCTGCTTCGTAAGATGATTTCATCTGTGTATTCTTCTGCCATAACGTGAATTAAAATCGAGGAGTCTGCACTTAAAAGGGATTTTTGATCAAGTTTGAGAATATCAGCATCTTTCTTTCGTTGTGAGTTTGGGCTGCAGTCTCCATAGTTAGCTATATTAGCAGTCAAATGAAAATACTAGTTTAATTTTAAGTTGTTGTGTTGCAGTAGCTACTCATTCTACAATGAAAGTTGAAAAAATTATTGAGTTAGTTTTTATGCAGCTCATTTCTGTTAATTTCTACTAGAATGCATTAGCATTGTGCATTGTGTTCAGTGTGAATCAGCTAGGTTTTAAACCTCACTGCCTGATTTGGCATGCTTTTGTCAGGCACTCTTCGTGTAGTGTAATTTGGAGAGAGCATGATCGCACTAGAGAGAGTAGGAGAGAGCAGGGAAAGGATTAGAAGTGAGGGATTGCTTTGCCAGCAGGGTGGTGTGAGGTGAAAATAAGGGAAGGAGAATTTCATTTGCATACCCAGCATGCCATCCGGACCTTTCTGGAGAGCTTGTGCCTTCTCCACCACTGAGCTTGGCAAGTGCCTGCTCATTCTACTGGGTTAAGTTTATGAGCCGGATGGGGCGATGGCACGGGGAAGGCTTTAAAGCTTCGTAAAGGGAGTCTGCGGGGCAAGAGGGTGCCGTCGGACCCCATTTACATGTTTGCGCGGTGTAAAAAAGAGATTGAAATCCTTGACATGGCGCGCACCCCGAGGAATTAGCCCAATTCGCAAGCTAGGCAAAGATGGCCTTGTTGTGGTGTGAGGGCTTGTAAGGTAATTTTCGGGGAGCAAACAAGCGATCTCATTATCCACCTGCACCTGAGATGTCCAGGAACCCCCCTACTTGCCCCCCTCCCCAATCCCTCATTCACTCACTCCTCCATCCATCCTCCCTTTCCCATCGTCGGTCGTCCAGGCCTTAGCTTTATTAGAGCACAACATCTTTTCCAGTGACTGCACTTGTGCGCACCGGTTCAGGGTCAAGTCAAGGGCGCCGCAGCCTAGATTGAAATCATTTGTCACTCGGGGAGTGGATTTGGGCGCAGCGGACGGGATACGTTCCCTCGCTCTCTCCGCCAGCACCTTTGACACCAAGAGCATCCGGACTACGCAGATGGGCCCCCGGAACACATTACGCCAACGAGACCCCCTTTATTTCACATTAGCCCGGCCTCTCAAACAGCGCGCCGTCGGCTGCGGAAGAGGAAAAGGCACTCTAGTGCAGTCAGCATATATTCTAGAGTGTTCGGAAGCTGTTTCCGGCCTCGCTTTGACAGCGCTAAAATTGCCCCTCGAGTGACCGCGATAATCACCGCGCCTTTCACAGCTGAAAGCGACAAAAAGCGAATAGGGAGGCGAAAAAAAAAAAAAGAATGAGAAACAATTCTGTTGGAGGGGCCGCTTGTTTCTTAACTGGTGTAACGGTGTAAAGTGTTGCAATTTAGTTGAGAGCACACAGGGTTTTTTCTGTTTCTTTCTGTGTCTCCTGCCATCTCTCTCTCTCTTTCTCTCTCACTCGCTCGCTCTTTTTTTCTTCATGGTCAGCAGGAGCTTGCATGAACAATGGCTGGTGCTGAGGTAGCATGTGGAAAATGACTTTAATACACCATATAGAATGGCTTATTGCTTTGGTCAATAGGCTGCGGTGAGGACGGTGCATTTGGCCGCTTGGGAAGGTTAGTGCTCTCTGAACTGCATGACTGATACAGCCAGGCCTTCTTATGGGCTCCCTAATGGAACAACCCCGACATTAAATGCAAGATTAGCCCACAGACATACTAGATATAGATGGCTACACATATTGTACATACAGGTTGTATGCGTGTAAATGGCTGGCAAGTGATACAGTGATACGGCCTGATTTATTGTTAAAGGCCGTAATTGTGTAATGTGGTGATGCATTTTGTGAATTTGTGTCTTTTGCACAGAAAATAAAAACAACAGGAGCATTTTGCTCTGGAAAGGATGAAAGGCAGAAAGGGTCTTCTAGACAAAACAATAGAAAACTGAAGGCATGTTGAAGAATCAATGACCACGTTTACATGCATTCACACTAATAATCTGGTCATTACCTGATTGCAGATTGTTCCAGTGGTCACACAAACAGCATGTTACGATGTTTTATACTCAAGAAATCCAATAAAGGCACCTCTATTTTTAGCCTAATAACCAGGATATTTGGTGTATGTGTACAAATATAATGGACAGTGATGAGCTGCTTTGGAAGAAATAAACACTGTAGACCTAATTCAAAATCACCAAAAGCACCTGCACCAACACATCAAAAATAGAAGTAACAAAATATGTTTATTTTTTATTTTTTAGTTCTATTATTATTATTATTATTATTATTATTATTATTAGACTACATCTTTAGTCACTTCTTTGTTTTGTTTATTGGCACATTACCAAGCAGCTGTGCATACATAATGCATTTAAAAAGAATACATTATGTATTTAGACAGAAATCAAATTATTGACTTGCGCAGTCTGAGACGTGTAGTTTTCCTATTATCAGATTATCAAACAAAGCCATTTAGAGTGGTTTGTGAAATGCACACAAAATCCATTTGAAATCCATTCATGGCAGAGTGGTATATGCAGGTCATCGTAGGGCAAAGTAGTCCCAAAATAAAATGTATTTTTTGACTTTCCCAGTATTTGGTCATGATCAACATATCTACATCTATATGTCTACAAAAAATGTTTACAAAACAAACAGCCATTTTTTTTTACTATCCAAAACCACCACATGTCTTCTAAGTTTATATATACATATATAACTACATATTATATATAACTTAGAAGACACATGGTGGTTTTGGATAGTAAAAAATATGTCTGTTTGTTTTGTAGACATTGTGACTCGTGGTTCCTATCACCACTGTAAAGAAATCTGTCAGTAAGTTTGTCTACAATCAGCCATTTCAGTCAAACCACTCTGAATGGCTTTGTTTACATCTCAATAGTTGAATCATACAGACAATTTGAAAAATGGAATTCCTATATAAGTGCATGTAAAGATGCTGAATGAATTATTTCCAAAATCAGATTTTTGGCAGTTATCAGATAACCTTGTACATGTAAATGTGTTCAGTGTGCTGGTAAACAGGTGAGATTGAGAGATCATTAAGGACAGAGCTTTTTCTTCTCAGTGTGTTCTAATTGGCCCAGAGGAAAGCTCTCCGTATGTGTGCACTAATGTAGCTCAGACTGCTTTAACACATACTGTAGGAGACCACAGCCAGGTGGGTTAAGCAGCTCACCGGCACACACTCGCACATGTGCGCACACAGGCTGCACAGAGCTAGTGATGCCATTTTTTCACCATCTTTGCATTTTTTATTTTTATTTTTTTCTGGTTGAATCACTTGTGTGGCATACCAGGTGTGTGTTCACCGTTTTGGTACTTTCCTGTACCATAAATAGATTTATTGGAGAAGATTTAGACACATTTTAATTTATGTTGGGCAACCACATTTTCATATGTGTACAGGATTTCCATATGAATTTAATATATTACAAAATTGACACACTTGAATCAGGTAAATTCAACACCCTTTTTCAGTGGATAAAGGATGCATATCATTGAAAGTTCATTTTGCTTGCATGAATTTTGAAATGAAAGAGCTTTTATTATGTAGACATTATTAATATAATACAAGTTTATATTGCAAAACATATTCACTCTATAGTCCTTACAGGCCGTTTATGGAAACTAAGTTGCAAGAAAGCCCATTTTGAATTCATTGTTTTGTGATGTTATGAAAGCCAATACATTTACGTATATCCACCTATACAGCCTACAGCAGTTAAACTCCGCCCATTCACACTGAAGTTATAAATGAATGAGGCACAGTACAGAACAGCCAATCAGCCAAAAGTATTTTTTCTCACTGAAATAAAAGAGTTTAATGTAATATGAAAATATTGCCATATGTGGAAATGTAACTGCAAAAACAGCCAGTTTTTAATATATTGTTTATGATGTCATCACAACATTTAAGTATATCCTCCTACTACAGTTTAGCTCCACCCACTCAAGTTGAAGTTTTAAAGAGTGTTTCAGCCCAAACTGCTTCCTGGATGAGGCACGATACAAGGCAGCCAATCAGAACAGTGGTCATTGACATATCAGTCTTAAAGGCACAGTAACAAAAACATTCTAAGGGATAAAGAGATGTTGGAAAATAGTCATGTAGAAATGTATTATTACTGTTTTTGGTACATAAGACCACAAAAATGTCATAAGTGGACCTCAGGCAACAAAATTAAATACAAGAAAAATGTAGGATATGGGCCCTTTAAAGCAAACACCTCAGTGGCCACAACATAAAGAACATTCCACAATGTCCATTTCTTTCACGCTTTTTCAGCCATCAAACACAGTTGAGAAAAAGTGGTCAGCTGCCTGCTCTCCACTGTGCCGTCCAATTCACACGTCTGGAATATAATTGCCCTGGACAACATTCTCCCTGGCCAGGTCAGCCCGCTGTCCTTGTTATTAGCTCCGGCCTTATCAGCTGACCAGGCCTGCCCAGGTCAGCGGAACCTGGCTGCAAGGTGACCTGGAGGTCACGTTCAACAGTTGCAGGGGTCAGAGGGTCGACAATACTGACTGCACTCAGTTCAGCTTCTCTAATAAGGAGGTGAAACAGGGTGGGGGAGCTGAGGCGGAGCTAGGCTCTTTTCATTAGCCAGAGTTTATTTCTTTATTAGGTGACCAGGGAACACAGGTTCTGTGGTCAGGATTATGCCTGAGAATTTGAGATCTGAGAAAAGATTCATGTTACTATTGACCTCACCAATTGTATTTAAAGCTGTGTTTAATTCACCTCAGTTTTTTTTGTATAACTGTACAAAACAATGAAAATCTCTATTCTGAGCTGACTATTCTTAAAGGCTGTAGATGCCATACATTCCAGTGATTTCACCATGCTTAAATGAGAAATTCAACTAATTCTTCAAATGTTTAGCATAATTAAAATGTTATGATGTAAACATACATTCAGTCATTCAGAGTATTTTGATGTGAAATGGTGCATTTGTAAAGAATCTTACCGACTTGGATTTCTTTACAGTGGTGGTGATAAGAACCAGGAGTCGCAATTTATCACAAGGCAAATATAGGATTAGGTCAGTTGGATTTAGTGCAGTGCAGTATGTGAGATGTTGAATAGAAATTGTTAGTTGTAGTGTTTGATAGTATTTTTTTAATGCAGCATTACTGGTCCTTTTTTCCTGTTCAAACTCATAAGACCTCAGATGTATATCATGATGCACATAATGTATCGAGAAAGTGTCTTGAAATATTGTAATATTGTAATATTGTAATGAAATGTATTTACCGTATCTTCCACACCTAATGTGCAGCGATTATTAAATTACCCTAATAGTTTAAATATGCAATTTAAGTCTAATATACGTTACACAACATACTGTCTCTGTCAGGAGTAGGAAAGGTCCACAGTCACTTGGGAACTCTTGTTTCATTATTTTACATCCAAATTTAAAACTGTTTGTCCTTCTTCTAAAAAAGTAACTGTTTCGTTGTGACAGCCGTGATGTGCTAGTAGTTCTAGAAGTTCTTTAATTCACTTCAACAGACTGTCCCTGTGTGTGTACATACTGTACACAGTAGAAGAAAATCTCTTTTGTAACTGAGATGCCTGTTCTAGAATGATTTAATAATCTGTGACTATTGCTGACTTTAAAGTGACTTTAATGATACGGCTAAATATACAGTTTACACACCCTCTGTTTAATTGAGTTGAATTGTTTGTCATTTATATATACACTGTTTAAGCTAACAGTGTATTTTGTAGCTGAGGTGCCTATTCTGGAAGGCTAATAATTAGTAGTTATTACTGAATTACCTAATAATAGTTCAAATATACATTTTAAATAAATTATACATTACCACAAAATATAACACTTCTGTTAATCTATTATTATTCCCTGACATTAAAGTATACTACATAACTGTACAGTACAGCAAAAATCTCCTTTGTGACTGAGATTGACTGCACAGTAAAATGCACACTTTAAGTATGATATGGCTGTTTTATACGAGCACTTGTACGTACTTTTCCACTAACATTTGCAAAACCTTCAGCACTCCATTTGATGACGCATTAAGGCACCTTTGCATTATTGTTACTTAAAGCCTACGTTACCTCAGAAGCAGTGTTTCTTACAGCGTTGCTGCTCTCTGTGGACAGTGAAAGTGCAAAGGCCTGATTTATGCAGTGGCTGGCGTGGCCCTCTCAGCACAATCGTTTTCATTAACTCTTCCACAGCCCAGGCCTCTTAAGGGATTAACTTTAAAAGACACCCCAGCACTGGAGGCGACGGAGAGAAAACTGTATCTGATAGGAGCGGCTGATAATGGGGCTTTGTGCCATAATTGCCACAGTGTAACCCTGACAATTCCGCTTGAGCTGTGTAAACACCAGGCCGTGGAGATGCCAGCCGGGCTTAGCCAGGGATCTGTTTCAGTTTAGTGAAGAATGTGGAGAGATGGACCCATGATGCCACTTGATTAATGGGGGAGATATAGTATCTGGAAGAGTGTGAGTCCACAATGTGTCTGTGCATTCTTTAAAGGAATTGTTTGCTGACAAATCAATTTACATACTTTTTCACGTAGCCCAAATGTAGTCTCTCAGCCAAGACATGATTGGTGTCTGAAGTTACACAAAAGCTACAGGCTATTGTATCTTAACACGTAATGGTAACATATTATCTACCAGTTAACATCGTGCAAACTGCATGCCTAAATCATAACTGTAGGACATACTGTTTTCTGTATAAATGAACAAAAGAATGTTGCCATCAGTGGCAACCCATTCAGTTTACCCTATAAAGTAAGGCTTTTTTCACTGTTTTGGAGGTCTGTCTCTAGTGTGATCTGATCTAATACGTTTTCATATAATCTTTGGCCAGTTAAAATCAATAACTCTGTTGGGTTCAATTTTGTTTCTCACTTTCTGTTTTATTAGACTTACTACCAGCTGACTTACTACTACCCCAGAAAGGCTTGCGGGTGGTGGGGTGGAAGCACAAGCATAGGCTTCTGATTACGTCTTATTTTGTTGTCATGTATACATTTTACATGAACAAAATAGATTTCTTCAAACATCTGATATCAGATCACCGGAGGAATATTTCTCATTTTAAAGAAATGGATAACCTGCTGTAGCTGGTTATTATTTTAACAGTAGAAAGGGACTATACAGCGTTCAATGAATTTAAGGTTTATAGTCGTGTAGGGCATTCCGGCTCTATTACGTAAGTCAGATCAATTATCTCAGCTCACAAATAAGAGTCAGCTCTTTCAGCTCTTCATTTAGTAGCATTGACCTTTTTTTCCAAAATTAGCCAAGTTAGCAATAATATCCATCATTTAATTGTCAATAAAACCTTAATTTACTTTCTATTTAACTAATAAACAAAAAATACATTATGTTTATTGTTTAAAAAAAATTAAAAAGTCAGATGTTAAGTACTTGCACTAGATGAATTCTGAGAGAAAAGGGATCACAAGAATAATGTGACCAACAGGATAATTATTTATTTTCAGCTACAACATCATCAAATCTATCTTTTTTTCTGTAATTTAAAAAAAAAATGGACTTTTCAATGCGAGCATGCTCCCGGTGTTTACCAAAAAGAGCCGACTGATTTGTGTACATCATTAGTTTACAGTCTCTAGAGATTGACAGCTATGAATTTGCATAGCTAAAACAGTAGTTGCAACCATCCTCAGGCCTAAGTTTGGCCTCTACTTTAAATTTTGTTCATAATGTATGTGTGCAATGTTTCTTCTTTACAAACACAGATACGGGAACTATAATATGAGAAAGTATAATCCAGACCTATCAGAGGGTGCTATAGAGTGCAGATCAAGATTATGACAGCGACCTGTAAGATGTGGCACACAACCACATGCGCACAGACACATCCACACACACACAACAGACTCACACTCAGACACTCTGGTTCTCCTAGGTGCTCTCTCTCTGTCTGTCTTTCCCCCTCTCTCACTCTCTTTCTCTTTCTCTGTATCTCTCACTCTCTCTCTCTCATCCTCTCTCTCTCTCTCTCTCTCTCTCTCTCTCTCTCTCTCACACACACACACACACACACACACTCCATGCCATTCATGCAGGTACACTCAAACACATGCACAGGAACTAAATATTTCTTGGGGGAAGTAAAATCCAGATATAAAATTTCCCTCTGCATATTTCAGTCTTCTTCCACCATAATGGCTAAAAGGAGGTTCACAGTCTGTGAAATCCATGAAATCATTTATCAAGAAGATGGCCTTGATTTACAAGATGCTGTTAGTGAAATAGAAGAAGAGACATCAGAAACAGAGAACAATGGTCAAAGCAGTTCAGAGCATGAGGAATTATCCTCTGATGAAGAAACTGATGTGCAGCACATCAACGA
Source organism: Colossoma macropomum (assembly GCF_904425465.1). Classification (NCBI taxonomy): domain Eukaryota; kingdom Metazoa; phylum Chordata; class Actinopteri; order Characiformes; family Serrasalmidae; genus Colossoma; species Colossoma macropomum. The sequence goes on from NW_023494806.1 coordinate 12,029,109, forward strand.
TGAAGAAAAATACCCAAAGCTCATTGTTCTCAGCCCCCTCTGAAACGCGAGGTAGAATGGCCTTAAAATATGATCAGACTGACCCTAGTGCCCACAAGACCTGCAGAAAAAATTATTAAAACTATTTTGGTTTTATCTGTAACACGAGGGTCAATTTTGACCCATAACATAAAAGTTGTGATGTCATCAACACAAATGTCTGTAAAGTACATGCATGATAGAAAAAGATTAGAATAAACAGTAGAATAAATGGCCCCTACATCCAAAATAGCAATTAAAATCTAAAATGCTCTAAAATGTGTGTTTTTTAGTGAAAATGTATATGTATAAGGTAAATAAGGGAATTATGAACAGTATAATAACTAAAATAAGTTCATCTCTAAGTTATTTATGGGTACATAGTTGGCAAGTAGGGTCAAATGGAATTGTAGAGTAACATATGTTCTAGGACTGTTTTGAGGTGATTTAGTGATACAGGGTCAGAATTGACCTGCATCAATGATGTAACTGGTTTGTAAACAAAATAGGAGAGTTAAGATTACTTAAAATCTTGACATGCGGTTTGCACAGTGCTAATTGATTTGATCTATTCTTCTATTCCTTGTCTTGGTCTTGTAGCTCCAGTATAACATCTAAAGAAGCAAACGTGAGACATTAAACATGTCTGGACTGATTGGCTGCATTTGAGGTATGGAGAAAATTGTATGAATCAGATTTTTCACCAGTCACTTTTTTTTTGTTTTAATAGCTTTAAATGTAGGAGGAATTCATTGACACAGTCTTCCTAAGCAGTACCTGTTCTACAGATTCAGCCAAACATTTTGGAAGCAAGCAGATCTATTCAATTAAAGATTGAGCTATTTAGTTGGGACTGGTATGGATTAGCGAATCACTGGCTTCAGCTGTAAAACAAGGCAGGACTATGTCCTCTTGTCCTTAAGCCAGCTTCTTGCTTGTAGTTCTTTAAGCCCTATTGATCCCCAGGTGTTCCTGTGCTCAGGTTTTCAAAGTCACTGAGCTTGCATTGCTCCGGATTTATCTGTTTTGCTCTTTAAAACGGAGAACAAAACATGGCTTGTTCGCTGGACACTGAACTCCTGCTGCTCTTGGCCTTCACCAGCATCCGGCCTGCATGCTCTTGGGTGGCGCCAGGGCTCTTTTCATATCGAATCAAGTGTTATTGAGTTCCATCATGCACACACACATACACACACGCCCACCTCTTTTTCCGTCCCGCCGGCCACGGAGTGGGGCCTTTAATGAACGAGGGATTACCTGCCACCCAACCTGTAATCTGACCTCATTACATCCGAATGACATGCTCAAAGGGGTCGCTCCTGGGCGGCTGAAGCAGCGTTTGCCTGAAAAGTGCCCGTGGTACAGCTCCGCGGACCTCCCAAGTCGACCGCTACACGCTCCACCGCCCATACCTGTTCCCTGAAGCAGATTGTTCCTTTTTTCCCTGTAAAAGCCACGTGATTAAAGCCGCCAGAGCGTGAATGGGATTCGGACGAGTGAGGGTTACCGCAGGCCTGGTATTGTTAGCCTCTGCAGGGCCCTGTTTGATTTGTTGCAATGAGAATGAAAAAAGCTGAATGGATCTGAGATCTGCTTCTGTTGGCAACTTTAATGTATATGTGTCTAACTGTTATGTATATTAAAGGGGAATTCCACAAAATTTTCAAGATTTCTGCATTACTTAATCGCTGAGATGTAAAGAGTGTCAGAGTGGTTTGATGTGGAATGCTCCATTTGTAGAATACCGTCAAGTCACAGTTGTTCGCAACAGTGGTGATGGGAACTAGGCATCTGCGTTTAATGCCTCTTAAAGTTATCCTACAAAAAGTTATGACACGAAATGGTTCCAGTCAGTTACAGTCTGAGTCAGTCTAGGTAGTTATTGAGGGAGTGAATGTTAGAGAGACATATGGAAGGAACTGCAGGTCTTTTTGGGTAATGATAACCTTTAGACTTGGTTTAGCGTTTAGCATAGCAGCCCACTAGCTGGGCCTGTGTTTCCACTAGCCCTGCCTGCGGTACACCTCTGTCAGTCAGCGTCATCCCAGAGCGGCCTTTCGCTTCGACCAAGCCGAGAAGTCCATGACTCGGAAGTCCATGACTCGGACTTAAATTTTACTAAAATCCAGCAAAGTTTGATGCTCAGAGATGTAAGCATGAGTATGACTTGAGAAATTCAGATGTGAACAATTAGGGACAATATCCAGGGTTTTGCTGAGCCAAAGAAGCTGCTGCGTGTAAATACTACAGGTTTATATGTATATTGTTCAGTTCAACTATTTTGCACAATATATTTTTGCATTTACCTCAGTTGTTAAATATGGCTCTTATTGCTAATTATATAATATTAAATGCTGTTTATATATAGTACATAAACAAAAATAGATTGGCCTTAAGCATCTGAAATAGTTCTGTGGTTACACAGAGCACAGCATTTACCAAAATAAAATATGAAAAATATTTCTAAAGTGGAACTGTATGGGTTAGATAGAGTTAGTATGGTTTCTGTTCTCATCTAAATTCAATTCAAACTTGAAGTTGTTTTTAGTTTGCTAAACTAGTTTTATTGCTGATCTAGTTTTATTTTAATCCTATGCTCCCAGTGTTCCCAAAATTTGTGAAAAAAAAAAAATAATAATAATAAAAGGTTTTTTATTAAGTTTAACAGTACTTTGAAAATTCTTTCCATTGGTGGTTGCACTGCTCTTTGTGTATGCCAGGTATGACAGTATGTCTGCCATGGTTATCTATGTACCATGGATTTTGGATGAAAAAATTTATAAAAAGTAATATACAGCCATACACTACTTACACTGCATATTGCATATTAACTTGTGTAGGACTTGAAGATTAGGACATGGGACTTGAATTAAGGCTTGCCTGTGTTGACTTGGGACTTGATTTAAGACTTACCTGTACTGACTCAGGTTTGAATTGAGACTCGACTGTCTTGACTTGAAACTTGACTCGGGACTCGAGTTTCAAGACTTGAGACTTACTTGTTACATCTTAGTGACTTGTTTCCAGCTCTGTTTACTAGTCATTTTGGATAGTAAGTAAAATTGCTATATTCACATTGCAGATATTGAGACCCCTGGTTTCTATCAGCACCACTATAAAGAAATCAGTCAGCCAATCGGGCAGTCAGTGAGTTTCTCTGCAATGAACATTTCACATCAGACCATTCTGAATGACTTTGTTTACATCTTAACCATAATATTATGCAGAAATTTTGAAAAAATCCTTTAATGTCTGATTCTTCCACAAGCAGTTACAAAATAAAAGCACTTTGTTGTACCTCTGATGGATTGATTGGTTCGCTGCTTGTCACTTGGAGGTAAAAACAGTCCACATTGAAGCCACTACATACTGAACAGCAGGATGTCATGTTGTTATAGATTTCCAATAAAACCACTGGCTTTTGTAGGATTTTGAAAGCCATCTGGAAATGCTTGTAAATGTTCCGAATGCTGTAAAGGAGGTTTCTTTTGTTGTCTTTTTGAAAATGAAGTCAGAGGTGTGTTGCGGAGTTACACCGTTTGCATTATTAATGCGATACAAGATGGTTACAGGAATTGCAATCATCAGATAAAATGAAGGCAATTTTTCTGTCTGTCGCTGTTCACCATTTCTCTTCTCTTCTCCCTTGTCTGTCTCTGCCAAGATGAAATATCCCAACCTGTTCCTTGCATTTTCCTCCCTCTATCCCTTTATCCCTCTCCCTCGTTCCTCATCTCTCGCTCGGGCTGTGCTGATGACAGCTTGCTGGCGCTCCGGCAGTGTTGTTCTGCAGAACGTAGGGCGGTGGGGATGGTGGTGGGGATGGTGTTGGGGAAGGGGGGGGGGTCAGAGGCAGCGGCGGGGGCCATGACATCACCCCGATCAGGCCTGATTGGGCTGTCTGAGCGGGATGGCCCATATGCCTTTAATACAGTACCAGATGTGGAGAGGGTTAGCCTCTCCTACGCTGCTCCAAGCCAGCCGTATCAGCTCAGGTCATGCTTATTGCCTGCTAGTAAAAATAAGCTTTAATGGGAGCAAACTGCTAGGCTCCAATGATTGGGTGGGGATGATTTGTATTTCAGATGGTCTCTGTCCATGCATGCTCTGTAGGGAGCGTATATGTGTGTGAGAGTGTGTGTGTAAGGGAGATAAGATAAATTATGAAGGATCCATTACTAGAAATATGGCTGCTCTGCAGGGTTGTGTTGGGTGGTGATTTTGGCGAATGGGTGCATTTTGTTAGTTTGCATATTAGCTTATGTCTTTTTTATGTCATGTTACTGTGTTTGAGCGTATCTGTATGTATTTGTAGCTGTCAGAACGAGAGATGCATCAACATCAACACTTATTTCAACAATTATTTGCATCAACATTGTCTATGTCAGACGAGTATGAGCACAGATTTTGATTTTGATACTGAGTTCAATACCATAATAAATTACCTACTTAGAATTAAGTAGTTTTACTGTAAATGAGTGCAGTGTACCTTAACAATTAAATCATTAAAATCTAGCTGATTTTAAGTGACATGCATTTGTCTGGTATGCTACATTAGTTATCTTGGATTGAGTAGTATTTCAGTGGAGAAGAGTGGGTTTTGTTCCACGTCAAAAAAGTGTTTCTGTTCAGCTGTAAGTAAATTACGTTTCATAGTTTTAATCCTCATCTGTCTCTTTTAACAACAGCCTCTGTAGCACAGTGACAGCAGGAATCACATCTGAGGTGAATGTATCCAAAGAACTCAATTGTGGAGTTGAATGTCTTCTAAATCCTAACAATATTGTTCTTCAGTGACTCACACTGTCTGTCATATACCAGTGTTAAACGCAGCCCCTACAGACAAGTCTGTCTATGGACTATTTCATATAAAGTTGTTTCATTCACAATGTCATGTTATGTGTACGAGTACTGAGCAAACACGCTGAGAATCAGTGCTACAGCAGCTTGCTAGCCACACTGTTTACTAAAATATACACAGCAGGACAATACACTCTCTCTGCAGCCTATTTTACAAAGGCACCATATTAATGTTTACACCTTGTAATTCTATTCAGTTAAACAGAGTAAATCCACAAGATGTTGGAAACATTCCTTTAAGATTCTGATCTGTGTTGACATGATTGCATCATGTAATTCCAGCAGATTTTTCAGGTGCAATTTCATGCTGTGAAACTTCCAGTTTACCACAAGGTGTTCTATTGGACTCATATCCAGTAACTGGGAAGGCCACTGGAGAACTCATTGTCCTGTTTATGAAATCAGCATAGAGGAAATACTCAAACCTTTGAGTATGTTACCTAAACCTGCTGGCCTGTATCTGCATGATTTTATGCACTGCACTGCAGGTGCATACTGGTGTACAGGTGATCCTAATAAAGTGCTTGTTGCATTCAGAAAGTTTTGTTATGTTGCTGCCTTGTGCTGAAATAAAAAAAAAAAAATTCAAGTTTTTCCCATCATTCTGCACTCAATACCCCATAAGGACATTTTGCAAATTTATTAAAAAAAAAAAAAACTAAAATATTGCATTGACATAAGTATTCAGACGCTTTACTCGGTACTTAGTTGAAGCACATTTGGCAGCGATTACAGCTTCCAATCTTGGGTATGATGCAACAAGGTTTGCACACCTGCATTTTGAGCATTTTCTGTCATTCTTCTCTGCAGATCCCCTCAAGCTCTGTCAGGTTGGATGGGGACCGTGGTGGACCTCCATTTTCAGGTCTCTCCAGAGATGTTTGATTGGGTTCAAGTCAGGGCTCTGGCCGGGCCACTCAAGGACATTCACAGAGTTGTCCCTACGCCACTCTTTTGTTTTGGCTGTATCCTTAGGGTCATTGTCTTGTTGGAAGGTGAACCTTCGGTCCAGTGTGAGGTCCCGAGCGCTCTGGATCAGATTTTTTTGATCAAGAATATATCTGTACTTTGACTTGATTTGACTCTAATTAATGTGTAGAAACACCTCAAAGATGATTAAGAGAAATGGGAGGCCTCCAGAGCTAAATTTCAAGTGTCATAGCAAAGGGTCTGAATACTGATGTCCATGCAAAATTTTAGTTTTCCCTTTTTAATAAATTTGCAAAAATTTGCACTTTCTTATTATGGGGTATTGAGTGCAGATTAATGGGGGGAAAACTTGAATTATATATATGATGGTTGGTGTGTACATTGTATATACCATTTTTTATTATATTATCATAGTGGAGTCATAGAGTCCACTGTTTTCAGTTTATTGTCTGTCTCCGGGACTGATCCACTGTTCAGTTAAAAGCTTAGACCCATCACTTTGTACACTTACATTTCACTGAATGCGATGGTATGCAGTGGAACGTCCAGTCCTGCTCATATAAAACGTCCCAGTTGGCGCCTGTGTTAATATGGAAAGACGACAAGACTGAGATGGAAGCAAGATGGGCGGAAGAATGGGCCGATGAGTCCAAGAGAGCTGCAGTTTAGGACACTGCGTCACAATACATTGATATTTTGGATTGTCTGGAAGCAGCGCTGGGCCTTTGTTTCCAAAGCCCAGTCGACCATGCCAGAGATATTTAAGGGGGTCTAGGGAATCAGAGTCTGTTGTATTAATTTTAGTGCTGAATGTTTTGTCCTGGGGGAGCTGGACAGGAGAACTTTGGCATGAGATTGGCCTATAGTAGTATGTTCCATATGGCAACTGCTCAGCCAAAGCAGAGACAGGACTAAAGCCAAGCCTCAGAGGCCCTTAGTGCAGTCCCAGAACGCACCAAATCTGAACATTCTTATGGCAAACTGAACACTGTATGCAGTTATCAATTAAACTCCATTCTGTTCCAAATATATGAGGATGTGGTGTACACTTGAGCGGCATTCCAAGATGGCTGACATGGTAACCTTTCCTAGTGCGCCATGAGCTCAGTTATAGCGGAACAGTGGGTTTTTCTGGCAGACTGGCCACTGTAGTGTCCTGCCTCAGCCAATGCAATAAGTCTGACAAATCAGAATCACCGTGCAGGCCTAGACTCATATTTTTTTCCGGGGGATTACGAGCCCCTCCTATAGGGCTGGACAAGGCTTCACAGTCTGACATCATGACGATCTGGACCAGGAAGTGAAAGAGAGTGTGTGTGTGTGTGTGTGTGTGTGTGTGTGTGTGTGTGTGCGCGTGTATGAGTGTAGGAAGCAGGTTAATAGACACTCATCAGACATCTGCTCCAGTGTTGCCTTCCAATAATCTTTGCCTGCGATCTACTGCCAGCAATTGATGACCACATTTTTTCCTCCTCCCCTCCTATCTCTCTCTCTCTCTCTCTCTCTCTCCATTCCCGCTTCCTCCCCCTCTCCCTCCGTCTCTTCCCCCTCCTCTCCACTCGTGGCAGACTTTTTCAATTTGGATTGCCACTTGTGCTGGACTATGGTGACAGATTTCGCTGGCCCGCCGCTGCCTCGGCCAGGCTGGGGTAATGAGAAGTGGGCTCTGCTGAACAAGTGGCCCCTGTAATCCCTGCTAAGAACGGCAGATAGATACTGCCTCTCCAGCTCTCCTCCTAACCTGAGCCTGGAATGACACTAGAGCCTCTGACTCCATCTCTTCTCTCTCACAGTGATCTCTTATGGTCGCTGCGTCGTCTTCCATTTACACTGTTGGCTTACTTTTGTCATCTCACAAGCTTTTTCTCTTTATTTTTATTCTGTGATTTCTGTGTAATGTGTGTTATTCAACCTCTTTACCTTCATGGAGCTGCCAGCAGGTCCAGACTCTCATTTCTCACTCCTATAACTTAACTGGAACTCCAGTGCATTCCATAGTTGCTGAATAACACACCTTTGGATTTAGATGTCCAAAGGAGTGTAAAGGAAATATGCTCATAATAGAGGTTACATTGCATAGCTAGAACAGTAGTAGCGGCCAACACTGATCCTGAATGTTGTCCATGCTTTTGTCAGTTTTTGCTAATGCTACATTTGGAGTAAGGAAAGGGTAGGGGAAAACTGTGGAAATTTTTCTGATTTGTTGTTCCTTTAAAGAACTGAGTGTGTGGTTCTGAGTAATATGCCCAGCAGGTTAATAGAAACATGTTTGTAATTTAAGGGAGTTTAATGGGATGGTGCTGATGTAACAGTTTGTATTATACAATCATATGCAAAAGTTGAACCCCTTTAGCCAGTAGCTAAAATATCATTTTAGCCTGTTGTGACAGTCCCTTTGTTTAAGTGCCTTGAATTTTAATATTTTTATTAAAATAGAAACTTTCAAAATCTTTCAATTAAACTTTAATTACATAATTATATTATATTATATTAATTTGATTATATAAAAAAACATCCAAGTCATTTTCCATTCTGCTAGTAGGAGAAAAGGGTTTATATACCCCAGCCAATCAACATCCTCTGAGGAGAACAAATACAAATATGACCTTTTATGCTAATTTTAGTGCACAGTTTCTATTTTATTTATTTATTTATTTATTTTTCTTTTTTTCTGAGTTTTCCATATTGCAAATAAAACATAAAATATAAAATGTGGCATTACTTTTGCACAGGCCACATTTTATTTTATATTTTTTCAATATATAAATTCATCATATAAACAGTGTGCATTAAAAGTGTGCATTAAAATGTAGAGACATGTGTTCTCTGTAGAGGATGTGTTCTTATTTTCCCTTAGAGAATCAACAAAATGTTATTTAATTTGAGCAGAGGCACTTAAACCTTTGCATACGTCTGTATGCACGTTTTGACAGCTCGACAGTTGAAATGCGGTAATAACTTGCTAATTTTATGTCTACATGTAAAATATGGGCAATAGACGAGTTGCATCCTTCTGGTACAGGTGTAGGACCATTGACTAAGAAAGGGTGGTAACTACCAAGCAATGAAAGCTATAAATGCCTTACACTTGCCTCAACCCATACTGAAGCATTAAGTAATCTCAAATAGACTTAAGTAATTAGACGTTAAGTAATCTGAAATAGACTTGCTTATGTGGTTTCTGACACTGTATGACATACTGTAATGCAATGGTACATTGAATAGGTAAAATAGTATAAGCAGCCATCATAAAGCCTGCATTTTGTTCATACTTTTGTCCATCATGACTGAAGGATAAGAGGAACATTTTACAGTGACAGTTAGTTTTTTTGATGAACTTTTCCTTTAAAAGAGCTCAACTTCTGTCCCTACTTTCTGCATTGCTAACATATAAGGTGCCCTCTGTCCATTGTACTACACACAAATTGATCTTGCCATTTTTTTCAGTCTAAAGTATGGTGCATGTGCTTAATCTGGCCAGAGGACAGGTTCTCCTCCCGGGATATCCCTGCATTCCCACAGCTGGAGCTCCGGCCCGACCTCTCCCTGCAGACGGCCCAATGTGGTAGTCATTTTCAGCTCTCACTGTCGAAATAAAAACCCAGCCCAATCGTTTCCACGTTTCTTAAGATAACATTATGAGAGGGTGAAGGCACGGAGCGCCGGAGCAATCAGGCGGGTTCTGTTCGGGGGGTTTCTGATGGAGGTTGAAGTAATGGGGTCAGGGGAGCAGAGGGGAATGATATGTTAGTGCAAAGTTTGGGTTCAGGCGCAGGACAGCGCCACTGCTGTGTGACCATGCAGACCTGGAACGTTCCGAGCTGTCAGCGCCAGTGGCTGACCCCGCAACAGCGAGAACATTCCTTTTTCCTGAGGGTAATTCTTCAAAGTGGCCCTAATGGCGGTGGAAATTACAACACAAACACTCCAAACATGAAAATAAGCCATTGAGTGCAAGAAATCTCACACTTACACTGCCCTTTGAAAAGACAGGCCCTTTTTAATGTCTAAGGCCGTGCGCAGCATCTGAACAGCATCATTTTAACTCGCGTTGTACAATGGACAGAGGGCACCTTATGTTAGACAGGCAGTAGGTACCTGAATAATTTCAGGTCTTTTAAAGGAATAGTTCAGCGAGGAATCTAATTTACAGTTTTATTTACTTTGATGTACTCGATCAGCCAAAATAGACAAAAGGCTATACTGCTGGGTGGCTGCTGCTGTTCTGTTATTTGCTACACATTTGTTTGTTGTAATGTATTAGAAATGTCATAAACAAGTCTATTTAAGATGACTTAACAACATTATTTGAGGTAAGTGTGTGATAAATTAGGCAGCTTGCACAAGCATAACTTGTGGCTATAAGCTTCCAAGAGACCAAATTATAAATGTGTGTAATCATAAAGTTTGGCGGTACTTCTGGGTGGGTAACTCATGTCTTGGAGCCTGGAAGCAGCTCAATTTAGGTAACAGTAAATACAAACAGAACAGACAGAACATTGGCAATAATGGTAACATTTTGTTGTGTTTGACACTGACAGATGTACCCAAGAACATAATGAATTTTATGTACATTTTTCCCATTTTTCAGCTTTCACAAGCAGGTAGAGCTGCTATGAGCTGAAGCTAATGACAATATAGTAAACTCTGTATGTGTTCAGGTTAAGATAAAGTCACCAAGTGCTACTACATCACAAGAATGTAAACTAGAACAAAATGTTGATGACAGTATAGTCAATATAGAATTGATGCCTATTTTTAGAGAAGAGTTCACTATAAGGTGACGTAAGGTAGTTAGGAGCCTAAGGCTATTAGCATTATGCTAGCCTCCAGAGAACTAGTGTTTTTGCTTGTATTTTCACACTTGACAGAGAAAAATATAAGCTTTGCTTGATTCTGCACATGTAGATGTTTGTGTTGGTGTGTGTGTGCAGTCCAGTGCAGTATATCATTTCATATTTCATATTCCTGCAAGAAAAAAACAGCATAGACCAGCATGCTGGTCACCAGCAAAACCAACATATGTTGTGTTTTGAATGCTGGTATGCAGGTCAACCAGCATGACCATGCTGGGTGACTGGCTAAACCAGCAACATATCAGCACTAGACCAGCATAAACCAAATATTAGCCAAATTAGATGCTTTAGATTGGCATCAAATGATGATGATGTCATTAGGAGCATCTGTTTTGTAAAACTGCTAATATTTAAAGGTACTATCTACGCCCCATGTCAAACACAAGGCCTGCAGGCCAGATCAGGCCTGCAAGACAATCCTATCCGGCCCACAAAAGTATTTTAATTTTCTATTAATATTAGCCTGTTTCACAATGCCCTGCACTACAGTCCCCAGCATGCACTGCAACGTAATGAGCGCTCTGACTCTCCTACCCCAACAGCAGTCTATGGGACAGTGGTTACTCCTCAGTTCTACGCAGTTCTACACAATTCCACACCTGTAATTTCACCAAACACACTCGCTTCATTTACACCTAACGTTAGCTCTGCAGCTCAGAAATTGAGCCCAGGTCTTAATGAACGTGCAGCAGAGAAAGGATGCCAGGTGTCTAATTCAAGCAAACAATTTTGTGGACAATTTTGAATATTTCAAGTATTCATGTAACATGTCCAGGTGTACTGCAAGTGCCTGTATATACCTGTTGAAGTTTTTGGGTATTATGAATAAACAGTGGCTAGATCGGGTTGCAGAACACCATTAATTAAAATGAAATAAAAACCTAAGCATTCCTTGGATTTGTTGAGGTTTTTTAGTGGTTGAGTTTGACACCCGTGATCTACACACTGTCAAGTATCTTGATTAAATAACTTTAAATCTTTAACTCTCGGGATTAGTATAAAATCCTGGTGTACCACCCAGAAGTAAGTTGTATGCTGTTGTGATGGAATGCAAGTTTGTCCTGTACATTAGCTAGATTAGCCTCTTAGCTTCAGTGCAAAATTCTAGAAGCAAACCTCAGACATGCCTTGTCTGTTTGACTACATTTAGGGGTAAAATATTGTGTAAATTTGATTTGAACTATTTCTTTAAGCCTTTTTTATTCAAATACCGTGTCTACGGAAGAGTAACACAAGCAAATCCTTTTGGTTTTGTGGTTCAGTGAGGAAATGTAAAGGGACTCGTTGAAGCGTCACTGTGTTTTGTGTGCTTTTTCTACAGACACGGTCTCTTATATAGAATTTCAACCAACCCCCGTTTCAAACGGATGTCCATAACCGCCCAGCGCAGCAACGCCCGTCACACTTTGAAATTGTCTATTACGATCTGGCCATGCCTCGCCCACAACCTGACAGATACATTTTGTCAGGAGATAAGTGGGTGGATGAGAGGAGGTAGTGACCCATGTCAGTAGTTCTGTCGCGAGTATGTGAGTGCTCGGGGTGCGCTGAATTTGGGGTGTCCCACTCGGCCGCTGTCAGAATAGACAGGGGCGGCGTTGCGTTCACACTTGAGCTCAGCCCAGTCAAGCTGAACGCTGATGGTTCTCATCTCCACACATGCCTATCTTGTTCTGGCTCGTGGCGGGGGACGCGTCCTCATACAGTTTAATGGAGTGGGGAGCATTAGGGTCAATGCGTCTAATAAGTGGATAATGGCTCCGAGTTAGGCCTAACCTCCTGTCTCTTCATTAACACGCACGATGTTAAAGTGACATTAAGAAATGAGTAGGCCGGACCCATCAGACACTCAAATTGAATCGAGAATATTCCCCTCATTCTCTGTGTGATGGAATTACTCATTTGGGCCATTTTCCGTCCCAGCGTTTTGTCTATTACAGATGCAGAGCTCACAGACTTCTCGATTGGTAGAATCTGGGCTTGAAACTGACTGAGGTTTAGTTCAGAGGCGTTTGTACACAGACTACAGAAAGTAGGCCTAACCTCCAGTCTCTTCATTCACATACAGTGTTACAATGAGTAGGCTGGACCCATCAAAATTGAGAGTCTCATTCTCTGTGCGGTGGAATTCCTCATTTGAGCTACACTCAATGAGAGAAATGAGAAAACCTCTTTTGGTTCCTGAAAGAACTGAGTTTGAAAAAGAGATCAGTGTGAAGAATTATTTAAGGGTTTAAAGAATCTTTACTATAATGGAAAGAGTTCTTCCAAGCACATCTACATCATATTTTTTCATACATTCTTTAAAGAAGCATACATTGAAAGGTTTTTAGTGAAAACAAATTTGAGTATATCAGATATAGAAATATTTTTGATATAGTGTAAACATGCATCAATGCATTATAATACATTAATCTGAAGGCCATGATTCTGCATGTTAACAGCAATTATAATGATACACAATTTAATATGCAGTCATTTTTGGCTAAAAAGAATTTCTCAGTCCATTTTCAAACATTACAACCATTTTTGGCAGTGTCTATGTTTATTATATTTGTTGTCTCTGCTACTGTTTAAATAGTCCATTCAGCCATGTTTGTTTATTCATTGTGTTATGAAAAATAATAAGAAATGTACCAAAATAAATCAAATCTAATTTCATTTAGCTGAATTGTGGTGAAATTTGAAATTTCACAGTGCATTGGTTTATTTCTCAAAGGAATGGTTTGGCAAACAAAATCAGCTACATATTGATGTTTAGTTCATTTTTATAACTCAGACTGGGTCCAAAACAAAACTGAGAAATCTGCACAACCTTAATGAAGACATGGATGCAGTTTCAGTGGGTTGAGAGAAGTTTTGGGGATGAATTTACAGAAAAGATTTGGGTGACTATTGCTGTCTGTTTGTTATCACCATTAGCCTCGTAGCTCTTGTTTAATACTAAAGAAGCTAAATTTGGACACCAGAAAGGTCTTGGCTAATTAACTACATCTGGGTGAATTGGAAAATTTTATAAATTAGGTTTTTCATTCAAAGAATCATTTTATTCACATAAACAATCTGAATTGAAATGAATGATTGTCAGTTTAGTTTTACACACCTAATTTGGGCAGTTTTCTGTTGTGTGTTTTGTTCATTATGGACACAGAGCTTATAGAACGTATAGAATTCTGGCTAGTAGAGCTGGAGCTCAATTATGAATGAGGTTTAGTTTGTATACATCTGAGGTCTACAGAAAGTATAGAAAGTACTTTATCACTCTGGTGCGCTTTGTGTAGAGAGTGTGAAATATGCATCAGTGCTGCAAACTGTCCAGCACTTCCACTGTTAGCTGCTGTTAGCCATGGGGATGGCAGCGATTCTCTCAGCGGTCAGCAGTGCAGGGATCAGGTGGGGAAAAGGCTCTCAGGGCCCGGGGCTCAGCGCCTGGACTTTAGAGACCTGCAGAGCTCTGTGCCTTGGCCTCTCTTTTTCTGCCTCTATCTCTTTCTCTCCCTCTATCTCTCTCCCTCTCTCTCTCTCTCTCTCTCTTCTCAAACTCCTCCAAGCTCACTCCTCTCCCATCAGCCATTTTGTTTGCTTGCTCTACTTTTCTGTGCACTCTGAGGGATTGCTCTCTCCTTTTCTTCTTACTTTCAACTCTCTGCGATCTGGCTTATTGTGGAGGATCAGATGTGGAGGATCAGATGATTCTACTCGGAAAGACTTTCCCTGTCTTGTACTGAGCTGTGAACCTTTTTTGCAGATGACTGTTTTACAGTAATATCCTTAACTTGGACTACAGACAGAGTGAAGAACCTTTGTCTAGTTTCTGGTCTGAGTCAGAGTCATAGGCTTATAATCACAGACAAAAATCTTGCTTTTAGTGCCATTGTAGTTCTGAATGACGTATGTTCATGTATGACATTGAGGTCAGTGCTGATGGCAATGTACAGTCATTTACTTTTTCGCATTTTGTGTAATGCATTACACTCAGCAAATCCATAGAAATTGTGCACTAAAAGTTGAAAAGTGCCCTATTTGAGTTCACTGTACAGAATGCGTTGTTACTTTCATTTAGAAATTGTTTTCTCCTGCAAAAAATCAATGTTATAGACCACTTTCAAGAGATCCCCTTCCCCCCCATGATATACGTTGTTGGAAGAAATATCAGTGTAGTATTATGATTAATAGCACCTTGATTAGAGAAATAAAATATATTTACCTTTATACATTAGATAGTTTTTTTTCTTTTTCAAAAAAAAAAAAATCATTTTTCATGATTTTCATGATTTTTCTTGCATTACAAATGTATATACAGCACTTTGGAATAAAACCCTTTACATGTTTTTTTTTCTGAGCAGATAAATGCTTACTGACCAGATAAATAGCTTTTACAACTATTCTTCCCATATATATATATATATATGTATATATATATATATATCTATATATATATCTATATATATATATATATATGTCATTCTCCTGGATGGAGAATCTGGCGAATCAAAACTTTGTTCCTCTGCATGTGGGGTGGTGTCATAGTCAAGTCACCATGCTAATTTTTTTAGTCAGTTTAAAAAAAAAAATGCAGATGCCCATGACTAGTGACTATATATATATATATATATATATATATATATTCTATTATATATTATATATATATATATATATATTATATCAGTGCGCGTGCAAGCACAAATGAGTGGTAGGTCATTGCTTGTAGTGGGCTATAATTCTAGTAGCACACCAATAATAATACTTCAATTTTCCCATTATTTTGCAAGTAGTATTTATCACCTGTCAATATATTATGCACCCCTATAGGCTTACACACCTTACATTTATCTTAAAATGAACTTACAATACACTTCATGCTCATCAAAGCAAAAAGATTCCTGAAATCTTTTCATCCTTCTCAATTCAACTTTAACTGAAATAGCTGTAATAATCCAACCAAAATACTCAGAATCTGACCAAAATAATGGTGAAAGTGTCTGTGGTTTGTATAATTTAACTGGAGTGAGATTTCTCCTGCATGATCTGCAGTGGTTCCTGGTGCTCTGGTCAGGTGTAGGCTCACCTTTCTGTTCCACAGTAACTAGCGCTGAGGCCATTAGTGCAGACAGACAGAGGCATTAGCGGGCGTGGCGTGCGGCTCGACTGTGATGTATTGATCTGCTGTGAGCACCCTGGGCAGGAAGAAGGACTATTTGCTTTAAAGCTCAATGGCTCTCCACTACTATTAGTGTTGTAGCTGCTTGAGCAATCGATATCTGGACAGGCCTGGTGTCACCAGACATGCTCCCTGTTTAGAGACATCATAATACATCTGGCTGGGCCGACCACGGCTGCTACATGTTCTCTCCATTTCTTTAATATCCCACTGCATTTTACACGTTTGTGTCACTGTTTCATTCCTTTTAAAAGAGCCACATCCTGCAATATTCTTGTGTTGTATTGTTTTCCATGAGGTCCAGTTATGCTGTGTGTGTGGGATTATTTATCCAAAACCCATCATTTTTTATTTTTACAACACATTTCTCAACCTCTCTGTATCCAAATTAAACAGGCTGTTTTGTTACTTTATTCTACCTTTTCCTTTCCTTCTACAGCTTTTTTTATATTTGGGATTATTGCATATTTTATTTAAAGGCTACGTATTCCACATTTTTCATGTGTTTTATGTTTTTTTTTTTTCAGAACAGCTCAGTTTATTTATATGGACTGCATGTCAAAAAAGCACAGACAATGTTTCCATGAAATGGGCCACAAGAAGGCATGACAGAAAATGTAGAAAGCCAAACTGAGGTAGAGCTATCACAAGAATGGAAATTAATAGACATTTATGAGGAAAAAAAATAGGTTTTATTAATAATAAAGACAGAAAAAATAGCTTTTCCTTTTATTTTCTTTTGGCTCCATTCTAATAGCTAGGAGAAGAGAGAAGTGTGTTTGTTTCTGGCTCAAGGTGTATAATATACATGGCCAGTGGTTCCATACATAATGGGGTATTGTCAAGGGGTGGTGTGGGGATATTAATGCTGTGGACGCGAGGGCCGGGGTGGGGGGCAGTTAGATTGTGTACGCCTTAAGGGAACAGCAAGGGCATGCTGTCCTTTCCCCCAGCCCTGACGACGGGTCACCCAGAATTTATCACACTCGGTCGAGCCCTTCTCGTGACATGACACTGCACAATTATCACCCAGCACCTTCATCCCACATCCCCAACCCCCCTCAACACAGCCTCTGTGGGCTGCACTGGCAACACATGCGTATGCTTTCTGATCGGCCTTGCATTTCACAGCTAGGAGACACGGGAACATTGGAAGATGATGCTTTTCTTAAAGTGATGGTTCAACCAACAATCAGGTTTACACAATATTCCCCTTAGACCAGTGAAGCTGATCAGCTAAAGTACTATTTGGGTGGGATTGATTTTACATGAGGAGATTAATTATTATCAGTGTTTCTCAGTGACTTTAGTCCAGTCCGAATGTGCCACGTTAATCATTTTTTACAGACCGTGTGCTCCTGCATCAGTAAAGATTCCAGCAGTTTCTACCTTCTATAAAACAGTAGAAATAACCTCAGGTCATATTCATTCTGAGCAAATTGCAGAGGCTACATTATATAATATATAATATGACACATCAAACTGATGCACATCCTCTATCTTCTATGCAAATGAACTGAGTGGTGACCTATCAGATTGCTGACGTGGTGCAGTAGCTGTCTATGCCACGCCCACAGTCACACAGTGAGATCACACAGTGAAATTGTCTATAACTCTGCAGACTTTCCAACTTTGAACCTTAACCTACCCAACACGCCCCCAAAGCAGCCAACAGTTGTGGGGAGAAGAGACTGGGCTCGCTGCAATGAAAATACGTCCTTAACTTAAACAGGGAAGGGCTGCTGTAGATTTAGAAAATATATAAATAAAATAGGAAAGTATAAACTCTGCTCAAATACAAGCAGACATGGTCTTTACCACACTCAAATTATGATAAAGTTCAGATAATTCAGTTATTATTATTTTTGGTAGTTGCAATCTTGAAATTTAGGGCTGCTGTAGAACCCTCAGCACCCCAACTTCCCACACCCCTGGGTACACTTTGACATCTTCCAATTGTGAACAGTTGAATGTATTGGGTATGGAACTTTTGTTTATAAACGGTAGTGCATAAATTGAGTAGCAGCTTCAGTCTCTATCATTTATACCAGGATTTCTTATCCCTTATGAATCGTGCATATACATTACATGTTGTTCAATGGCAAAATGACATTGTCCCATTTCCACATCCTGTCCAAATGGTACTTGGTACCATTGGCATGTTTGGTGTCTGAAGTTTGCTTCCTTAATTTTGCACTGGAGCTACAAGGCTAATTTAGCTATTGGTCTAGCGTTGTGCAAATTGCATGCCTAAATCATTTACCTCAATCATTAAATCATTTAAATCAATCATAAATCATTTACCTTAAACCTTGATCAGTTGTTAAGAAATCTCAAAAAGATATGCTTAATTTCTGACACTGTATTACATACTGTTATTTATTCAAATGGACAGATCTATGTGGTGCAGCTAAAACAGTAGTAGCATTTAAAGCCTGAATCTTCTCCACACTTTTGTCCATTTTTTATTGATAAACAGTGTCAGCAAGTCTTTTTGACACCATTCAACACACTTTAAGGCAGTTGTGTTAGGTATGAGGTTAAACTGGTAGCTATAAGCTTCCATTACTTGTTAGCTTAGCTTCATTTAGCCGATCCTCTACATTTGGGGTAGGAGAGGATTTGTGTAAGTTATCAGCCTATCCATGTAAAAGACTTATGAGTTCATTAGCTGGTTTTCTGTTGCCTGCATATGTGCAGAGGTTCGCACTCACATTCACCGAGCACTCTCATCATTCGACTCTAGCACACTCTCTGCTCTCTTTTCCTAGTAAACATGCTGCGTTTCTTTTTTTCTCCCCTTCCTGCAACGTTCTCCAGCCGTTGTTTGAGCATTGTCCAAACGTTTGCCCTGGTTTGCAACCCCTCTCAGTAGCTGGAGCCAGCCCTGGGTGTAATCCCTCCCCGCTCTGTATGCATATGCAAACTATATGGCTGTGCATACATTTGCATCCCATTGCGCTCTCCTCTGCAGCGCGCAGGCTGGAAGGAATGAAGGCTCTTGCTGTAGCCGCCGAATGAACCTGTTTACGTTCAAATGGCTTGGCTGGCATTTGAACTTGGCCCATCGATTTGTTTATGGTGAGCAGTTCCTTAAAGGGGGCTCGCAATCGAATGGCTAAATATTTGAGCAGGAGGTCAGCGGCGGCGGCGGCTGGAGACGACACACAGGCTGCAGATGCAGATGGAGCGTGGAGGAGAGGAGGGCGACAAACGAGGCTCGATGTTTCTCACAGGAGAGAGTGAGAGAGTGTTAAGGAACTGCTGCAGAAGAGCCTGCCGCATGATGAAGAACCAGAAGTTCTACCTTTGTCCACAAGAGGGAGCTGCTTGACAATGCTTACACAAATCTATGTTCAGGATCAAGACCTTTTTCACCCTTCATACACTCCTGTAACACTCAGTGTACACACACACTCACACACATAAGCTCGATCTGAAGTTGTGTTAGGTATTAACGCATGTTGAAATTTCCTCCTGAAAACAAATCAGAAATAAATGACATTGATATCGACACTAAAGGAAACATTAAAGAATGAACTCCGTCTGGCATTTCGGAAAATAAACTGATTAATCCACAGCAATGGCATATAAAAGCTAAATTTGAGTTTAGTACAGAACAATATGAAAGTGTATAGTGGATGGGTAGAAAATGCTACTACTGTACTTACAGTGCAAATTAATGAGAACATTAACAGTGTGAGGAAAGCACAATATATTTTCACAGAGGAAATCTTTATATATCTTTTCTTGAGCTATTACTCTATAGTTGCTTATAAAGTTTATATTTATATTTTATTAGTAATAATTTTTATGTGCAGTGATGTTATTAGTTATGGTAATAAGAAAGAGAAAACAAAGTTTAAAGTCATTTTTTAGAATTCAGTAATTGGCAGTAAAATGCATGAGCACAGTATATATTATATATAGTCACTGTTGGAACAAAACCTTGTATCTCCATTTTTGTCATTTCATTTGGTATGCAATTTTTTAAGTTAATGTTATTACAATATTACTGATGTCATATAACTTAAAGTTAATCTTTTTTTCCTTCTGCTGTATTTTTACTCCAATAGAGATGATATCTATCTATCTATCTATCTATCTATATATATATATATATGTGTGTGTGTGTGTGTGTATGTATATGTGTGTTTTTGTGTGTGTGTATGGATGGATAGATGTACTGTAATGATTCTGTAAGAAGTATGTATATTATTTTAGTGTATGTACATAGACATACATTCATTTTCTCTTCTGTTCATTTTTTCATTTCTCAACTGCTCATCAGTTTCTATATTTGAAATATTCTTCTTCTCTTATTATTTTATTCCCCTTTTTACAGTTCTCTGTGAACAATTACAGAAGGCAGGTCTTCTCATTGGCAGACACAACTACTAATAAGCACTTTAGCGTGGCTCAGTCTCGTCCAGCCAGTGAGAAGTTGCTGCTATAGGTTCATTTGTTCCTCAGCGTGGTGCGTTATAGCTCTGAGATATTCCACTACAAAAAGCTTTACATCAGAGGCATTTAAGAGACGCTTTCTCCTTACAATAGACTGGCGAGCCATAATCCACTTGTTATTTGAAGCTGTTTAAATAATGGTAATTACTGATCTTTTTACATTTTGGTCCCTCCAGTAAAATTATCTCTCTCTCTCTCTCTCTCTCTCTCTCGCTCTCTCTCTCTCTCTCTCTCTCTCCTTTTTCTCATGACACACATTTGCTGAGCTTCAGGAGTGTCTGTTGTCTTGCCTTTCATAAACCCATGCCAGATGTCATAGTTAAGTTTGTGAAGAGGGGGGAGAAAAGCGTGCTCGAGGCAATTTTGTTGTCACTGATTTTAGATGAAATACGACGATGTTAAAATGTTCGACTCGCTCAACAAAGCTTTTACCCTGATTTTTTTCTTCTTTCTCTCTAGCTAGCTGGTACATGTACCTCCAGGGTAAACAGGCTTTTGTTACCTTGGATGCTACACCGGTTCAGACCCCAATTAGGAATCTGCATGAAAACAAGGAGTTGTCACCGAGAAGCTCTGATTTCATGTCTTTTAATTTACTGCCGTAGTCGGGAGAGTGACTAATACAGGTCTGGTGTTACTTCTTCTATCAGTACTGCGTCTATAGCGGCATATTGCAGCTACAGTTTATTCTCATTTGACTAAATGCTAAAGACTGGCATTATAAACAGCAGGTGATCGGTTGTTGTTATAGTATCACTATGACACTATTCCAGTTCTTAGAGGGTAGAAGATTATGATTGTTTTATGAATATAGTAAGATACAATTAGCATTAGCATTACTTCAGCTGACAATATTCATGCAAAAGCATGTCATGGTTCAGTCATACTTCAAATCATAACAATAACATGATGATGAAGATACAGTCCTCTGCATTTGTGTTTGTTATGGTGTGTTGTGTATTCTAAAAGACAACACAGGCAACTCGCCTCCTGCTACTGCTGCTAATATACCAACATGTTATGAACTCATGAACTGAAGAGATTTTGATGCTCTGTTGTTAAACAACAGCTCATTCCCTTTTCTGTAGACTTCCATTCTTAATACAAAGTGATTCAGAGTTGTTTGATGTGAAGTGGTTCATCATAGAGAAACTTACTGACTCAGATTTCTTAACAGTGGTGGTGACAGGAACCAGGGATTGCAACATCTACAGCACAAAGGTAGTCATTTAATTTACTGTCCAGAACCACCAGTGAACCTACATGTTTTATATATAATAATGAAGGTAAAATAGTGGTAAATCTGAAAAAAAAAAGCTTTTGTCTGGTACTTTGTTGCCTTACAGCACCCTGCAAGTATCTCCAGTATGAATTAAGATAAATTGTGTTTTACACCAAAATCTTATCTCAAAACTTCTGTAAAACAATGGGTATTATGACAGTAATTGAGCAGTGTATTGATAACCATTTCATATAACAACTTTCTGTAAGGGAGCCTTTAGAGGCATTAAATGCTTCAGACATCTGGTTCCTATCACCACCACTTAAACCGATTCTGACCCTGTATGTTTTATCAAATAACTCTTAATGACTTTGTTTACATGTCATCAATATGATGTATAATAATGCAAAGATTTTGAAAATTTGGTGGAATTTCCCTTTAATGTAAGTTAGTGTAAAGAGATTTCATTTTGGAGCATTGCTATTTGTCCATTCATTCTGAAATTGTCATTCAATGCAAAGGGCATCTGTTGTGTTTAACTGATATTAAAAGGTTTTGTCCCATCAGTAAGAATGTGCTATTAACGATATCGGCTATTGCTGTGAAAGTAACTTAGCTGGTTGCATTTTCTTATACTGTGTATGCATTTGCTAAATCTACCACCTTAAGTCACTCATATTTACATGAAATGTTTGGTTAACTGTTGCAGTTCAGTGCTTGCAAAGTTCAATTAGTGCACCAAAAAGTCTGCAGAGCACTTAACTTTCGTTTCAGAGAGAGTCGTTATGGCTAATTTCCCCGGCATGCTTTGGGTTGATGCAGTTATGCTTTATTGCATGAACAAAACGAAATGAAATCATAGTATAATCATTTTTGCATGGCTCTAAAAAGAGCACATTGTTTCTTTCTGTCTGTATGCTGATGGAATTTACGTTTAAACTCATTCCAGATCAGTACCTGCTTCCACATGGGAGGCAATGCATACACAGCTGTATAATTACAGGAATTGATGTGTTTGGCTACTTGGAAATTGTTCAAAATGAATACAGTCTCGCTGATTGCTGCTAATGGGAAGGTCTCAGTTAAGCTGTGCATATGTTGCCCTTTTAAACTTTGGACCGTACAGAGGAATTATTGCCTACTGCAACAGGATTAGGCCTGCATAAGCATTTAAATGCCCAGCGTCTGATGTAATGTTACTTGTTAGGCTTATTTTTTTTAACGCAGTTGATTTTTACTCATTTTTGAAGGGCACTTTATAGCATTTCCAGTCTATTTTGTTCATTTTCTTAATAGCCTTGTTGAGGTATGAGCCTTATATATCAAGCTAAATGTGCATGTATATGCACATATCAGATTTTTATATTTCTTTTGGGGTTCTCACTTACAGTGAAATATAATTGATTCATTTTCATGCTTATGAATGCCTGTACACGCTATGTACATTTTGTTTTAAGACTCTCGGTGCCGAAAATGAATTAAAACGTGGTACCGCGCTTAACATTTGGGCAATATTTCATCAAGTTACTTTTATTAGTTTAATTTATGGATAAGCAGTTTACATGACCGAGCACTGCCGTAAACATCATTAATCAAAATACATTATTATAATGAAGCTGTTTTAAAATGTGTATTAAAGGGAATAAAAGGAGGGTTAGCGTGGCTGACTACAGCGTGCTTCCGCATTGATATAATTAATAGCTAAATGGGGCTTTCCTTTGCCAAACACAGATGAGGAATGGAGAAGTGGAGACAGCAAAACAGCGGCCTATAAATTTAACAATAGGTAAGATTAACCTCCGGTGATGAACAAACACACCCGGCTGCAGAACACAGTGTAGCAGAGGACGCCCAATTAAAGCTAAAATGGAAATGAAAGAGGCTGGAGGCTGGCAGATGATGCGTGGTGTCTTTTGTATGCGTGAGAGATGCATGTGCGTGTGCATCACACAGAATAGAGAAATCAGAACGTGTTATTCTATCATATACTGCACTGAGAGCAGTTATTGAAAAGTTTTACACTTCCTTTATGTTTTTCTCTCCATAGCTTCATTTTTCATATGTAGGATTATTGCTTATTTTGCTCATATCCCACATTTTTCTGCATCTTATTTATTTTTCCTGTGAGGAACTGATGTTTATGTGCATTTGTGTGTTGAAAACAGGCATATTTCTTTTTACCAGCTTCTATTCATGCTGTAGAATTAAACAGGCTGATTAGATTACTGCACCTTCAACATAGAGATATGTAAATGAGCCTGAAACCCTTCTTATATGACATGATTGTGAGTAGGCAGGGCTAAACTCCTGGGGGTTGATTGGGCAGATATATGTAAAGTGAATTTTTTTTTTGTGACATCACAAAAAACAGTAAATATGTGGGCTGTTTCAGCTTAGTTTGCATGTATAGACCATATAGACTACAGACTGAATGGTGCATTTTGAGACATTAACGTTTACATTCTACATCAACTCTTTTATTTCAAAAAATGTATTTTCCCATAATATTAGGCCTTTAAATTGTAGTTCCAGCTTCTATATCCTCATATTTTATACAGTTTTTTTGTAATATGCCAACATTATTGAAGTGTCTGCAATTTAGGACACATTATATAGAAGTAAAACCTGCACTCACTACTGCAAATCTTTATGCAATTAGAGCTTGTCAGAATTCGTGGTGGTTTGCATTTATCATTGAATCAATTGAACTTTAGGACACAATGCGTTCCTTCTTTTGTCATTATACACGTATCACCCATTTACAGTAATGCCTTTTGTGTTTTAGGCCATCATCATTTGGTCACATCTCACCCGCTTCGGCCTCCACGGCCTTTTTGCTCGTCCTCATCAACCATGAAGAATCGGGCGCCTTGAGTGCCATTTGTTAATCAAGGCCAAAGTGGCAGATTATAAATATAAGGGAAGAAAAATGACACATGTAAGTGATCTCATTTACGAGCATTACATTTGAATTTATTGTGGTACTTAGAGGGGACGGAAGGGTCGTGACTCAGGGGTGATGGAGGACAGGCATGCAGATGAAAGAGACTTACGACAATGCTTGGCACCTCAGCCTCAGCTCCATTATTACAGTGTAGAGCTCCATAACCATCTGTTCCTCGCTCCCCAGGAGGCAGAGCCCCAGTGCCAACCCAGGACCTCACCCCTTCTCCCTGCCAGGGTACTGTCACTAACAGCCCATCTACACACACACACTGTCACAGAGAATCACTCCATTCACACATTCCACACACAACATTCTCTGATTTATTTCACACACATCAAAATAATATATGTGCTAAATTCTTTAAATTAGGCATTAGTACAGATCTGCTGATCATATTTGAGCAAATTTAAAAAAATTGAACTTCGGTACGAATCTTATTTGTGCTAAGTTCTTTACACTGAGCTTTTGTACAAAGCATTTTCATGCAAAATTCTCTAAATTGAGATTTAGTACAAGTTGTATTTCTGCTTCTTAAAACTGAGGTTTAGTGCAAATGTACAGATCATGCATTGTATAAATCATTTTTGTGCTAACTTTTTTGAATTGAGCTTTGGTATGAATTGTTTTTGTTAAAAATTCTTTAAATTGACCTTTAAATTGACAAATTACATTTTACGTTTTTTTTTTTTATTTTTTTTCAATCTACAAATCACATCTATACTAAATTCTTTAAATTCTTTGTTTTTCTGCCAACTTTTGTACAGCTTGTGTTTGTGCTAAATTCTTTATTTTATGCTTTGGTACAAAGTGTTATTTAAATTGACCTTCAGTACAAATCATATTCGTGCTACATTCTTTAACTGAGCTTAAGTATGACTTGCTTTTGTGTTAAATTGTTTAAATTGAACTTTAGTACATATCTACAATCTTATTTGTGCAACTGAAGAAATTTGATGAAAAGTTAATGCTAAATTCTTGTAGCAAAGCTGTAGTAGGAAACATTTTTGTGCTTAATTCTTTTAATAGACCTTTGCTACAAATCATATTTTGTTTTAATTTTCTTTTCAAATTGATCTTTGTTATAATTTTTTTGAGTTACGCTTTGGATATTAGTGAACTTGGTTCACTTCTGTTTTTGAGAGCAGCATAAAAGTATTTTTGTAAAATACATTAATGCCGCAAAACTGTATGTGTAAGTAATGTCATCAGCAATTATATGTGCCAAAGTCAAATGCAACTTTATTTTAAAAAAGAGTTAATTAAATTTACTAGCATTCTAGAAATGATGTACTTTTTACAGAATGAAACAATTAATGACTGTATACTGTGTGACCATGCACAGAGTGAAAAACAAAAATAATAAAACCATAACTCTTTTGTGTGTTTGGGGGCTTTTTGGAAGGTCTCAGGCATCTCTCAATTAATGTCTATTGTCTTCTGGGCTGAGTGCGAAAACGGCAGCTGGCGCGACTCTGCGTTTCAGAAGTGAACTGTCTTCGGAATACAATAGCGGCTAAACCTCTTTGTGGCAGTGCAACGCAGACTGCATCCACACTGTGTGTTTTCCTTTCCCTGTTGATTTGCTCAACATGAAACGATGAAGGAGCAAATGAAGGACTGAAGATGTTTAAAATAAAGGATGCGAAACGCCTCGAACCAGTTGACACACTTTCGAACGACGTGAGACGGAGCGATAGCTTCAATCCATTTTTGGCCCCGGTGCATGTTTTGTAAACGGAGTGCGTTAGGTTTTTTGGAAGAGAGATGTTGACAGAAAATCAAAAGCGGCGCGGCGGCGGTGGCCCATAATGGAGACTTAGCTCTACTTTACACACCTCTTACAAAGATCGATGATTCGCTAAACAATCAGGGCTCCTCATAAGAGCTTGTTATTTTGCCTCATAATAGGTGTTACGGCTTTTCATCATTGCTCCGTGGACGCGGTCGTGTTTGCGCACGGGAGCGGCTCTCATCTTGAGTGTATGTGCGCATGCTGAAAGGATAATATGCCAGTGGTTTTATTTTGGAGCATCCCACACTCAATTTTTTAACTTCACACCCCCACCACCACCAACACGCACCCCCTTTTTGAGTTTGTGTTGTTGTCAGATGTTATTGAGAACCGAAAATATCTTCATGGTGTATCGACGGCTCGGAATGAAGGTGGCACAGCGCGGAGTTTGCTAAAGCCGAGTGGCGGATTTCTCTCCCCCTTTCTTTAATTTGAGCAAAAGAGGCTTGCCTGAGATTTACCAAAGAGTATTTGTGCAATTAGGCACGCATGGGGGACTCTGTGCGCCCCACTCTCCTCTCCTGCTTCTTCCAACCAACTTTTTCAGGCTCTGCCCAGGAGTGGAGCGTTCCTGCTGTGTGCAGGCACGTATTTGCTGGCTGTGAGACAGGAAGAAGGCCTCGATGTGCATCTTGTGTTCTTAATCGGCCTGGAAAAGCGTCAGTAGTCGAAAAGTGTATGTCCAAGTGTGCTTTTAGTTTGAGACCTCTTAGTGTAAATGTGGACATTAAGTATAGTCACTAAACAAAGGCGTTTGCATCACATACAGTATATAGTAGCTTCTTCCAGTTCCACTTTTTGTCTTGCCGTTTAGGCCAAAATCGTCTCAAGAAGTGTGAAGACATTTATGGTTCGATTAAATAGATAAGCAAATGCAGACGCCCACAAGTTATTAGCCAAACATTGCTGGTCCTAGTTAGCGCACTGGTGTAAATGTAGACACTAAATGTGGTCACAAAGTGAAAAGCTTTGCATTAAAAATGAGGTAGCTACTTTCAGTAGACTTTCAGCCACACTTAGAAGCCTTTAGGCTAAAACCATCTAAATAACTGTGAGAACACTGATTGGTTTGAAAAATAAGCACAGATACACAAAGTCCATCAACTTCAATTTCTGGTCCCAGTTAAAGTGACCATTCTGTAAATAGTTTTCAGTGGTATTTAAACACGAGCAAATTCAGTCAAGACTTCAATTTGTCAGTCTCATAGCTATATAATGTATATATTACACATTAGTTTCATAGTAATTACTGAATAATAAGCCTTAAAAATCAATAACTGTATTCTAAACCTAGAGTTTAAGGGGTTGAATGCTAATAGCATGATCTGCACAGAAATATTTGAAAAAAAAAAAAATATTCCCTAGTTTTCACTTTTGTAGCTCCTCAGCTCTTCATGAAATAAATGTAATATTATTTCAATGTATCTTGTTCTGTTTTTTTTATGTCTTACCATTCACCATTTTTGTTTTAGCTGCACCCACCCCAGTATTCTTTTGAATGCATAAATATAGCTTAATCAATACTAAATCAAGAAAAAAGTAAATAAATAAAAGAAAATATCTGGACCAAGTTACTGCATATTGCACTGATAGCAAAAAATGTTCCTGCTTACAAATGGCAAGTATAAAGTGAACTCATGATGCTCCTCTAACTTTTATCTTACTGGATTTCTGGATAATACACTTAGTGGGTAGTGTTTCATACTGTGTGGGGAAGTAGGCTGGGGAAAGCTTTAGAGGCAGGCATGCCTGGGGTGTGCTCATGCTGGGCCTGGTGGAGTTTGGAGCCAGTGAGAGGCTCTGCTGTGGATATTCCTCTGTCATAATTGACCACTAAACCATCTTCTGCTCTCTGTTTAACCCTTCTTCTGCATTGTGTCACATCCCACCACACCATCATGTAATCGAATAAGCTCTAGCACATGTGCAGCGCTTTCTCTGTAGGCTTTTTTCTTCTGCAGCATTTCAGCTCTCCTGCAAAGTCAGGGCCATGCATACCGTCACCATAGCAAAGCTCAGGAATATATATTTTTATATACATATATGTGTGTGTAATTTCAACCCCCCCCCTTCTTTTGGCCTTGATCACTTTATCTCTGTGGTATAGAGTCTGTTGCCCTCAGGGCCAGATTTAGATGTGTGTGGGTCTTCAAGGGTTTTACTGCAGAAAAGCTGGTTGGATCGCGGCCGCCACGGCATACAAGTGCGACCGAATTGTGTCATTTCGGGTTTTCTACTCAGCGCCGGAACCAAGCGGAAGTTTAAAAGAAGAGCAAAAAATACAAGACAAAAGCTCGTAAAAACGCGCCCGATTGGATTATGTCAGACTTGGCATGTTCCTAGTTTTGAAGGAAGTCTTGGTTTGCTGTCTTATCAGCCTCCTTGCCTTCCAGCTAAATGAATTAAACAGGCAGAGCTCAGCACTACCTCCAAATGATAAGTCACTGTGTGAGTTGATGGCTCTACACAAGACACAGAAGTTCTTTGTCACAGCTCAAAAAAAAAAAAATCACGTCTCTTTACCTGTCAAGGGAATTGTAATCACTAAAATATGGAATAAGCACATATTACTTAGAATTTCTCTGATTTTCTGTCTCCGTACATCATGAACTTGACTTTTTTTCCCGTCAGCATTATCTTCTAAAGTACTTTGCATATTTCAAGATCCTCACCCAGAGCCGTTAACGACACTTGATAGGAGCCTAAGCGCTATATTGGATCAGAATTGCGTAATTATTGGGTCTGAAACCACTATTATGCACTAATTTCTGCATTCAGGTCCAATCTTCTCAATTTCAGCATCCCATTTAGCTGAAAATAGAGCATGATATTTTCACCTTTCTGCAAACAGGTAATCAAGTCTGATTAGCCATGTAACACATAGCTAATTGCATTTGGTTATGGAGCATATTTTATCCCGCGTGACTATAAACGCAGGGGGGAATGTTGGCTCTTTGACTGAAAAAGCCTCGCTGATGTGCTCCACTTCAGTTTTAAAGCCAATGTTTAAAACAGTGAATTGGTTGTTAAAACCAAAATTGTGTCAAGGACTGATTGACTTATTAGTGTCTAGATGAAGTTTTTTTAGATTTTTTTTTTTTGGGGGGGGATAATGATGTTTGACTGTGTAGAGCTGACATGTTGTTTAAGGACTTCCTTCATTCTGGAACAGTGTCTGCATTTTTTTATTTAATAGCCATGCTACATTGGAAGGAGCCTGTAGAAAAATGTGTACCTGTATTAAATTGCATTACACAGCACTGTGTAAAAGTCAAAGACCACCTTTCATTTATTTCTAGTCAAAACAGCCAATAAGTTCTGTTTATAATTATATAATAAAAATATACAATTATATAATAATAATTTCTGAGGTGACTAGATGTAGCATAACCTACGTACATAAAGAGGAGTGAAGACAAAGAAAAATGAGTGAAAAAACAGGAATTTCCAAAACTAGAGTTCCAAAGATTATTAAAGATACAGAGAAAATGTGACTCCTGACAATCATACAAGGCTTGGTAGAGCACCAAACAGTCCCCATCAGATAAGCAGTACTTAAAACTTTTCATCTTTGAGAGAGAGGGGAAAATCAAGCTCCACTCTTGCTTCAAATCTGAAAAAGTTCCACAGGTGTTTTTGCCCATCCTTCCACTGTGAGAAGACACTTTGGGTTCCACTTTGTTTGGACAACCGCCAACAGATTATAGATGTTCAAATTATTAACAAACTGTCAGTTGAAAATAAGTTGATTCTCAACAATGTTAGGGCTGGGATTAGTACCAGGGTTAAGTTTAGGTTTTGGGCAGAGTTTAAGGTTCGGGGCAGGGTGAATGTTAGGGAAAAATAAGGTGAATAGATATTTGGTTGAATGTAAGTTAAATACAACATAAGCATCTGCAAGGCATCCACAGTGGGCTGTCCAAATAAAGTGTTACTTGCAACTCAGCGCTGTGGGTCTGAAAGGATGTGTAGCTGTCAAGTAGCCCTGACTGAGAAAAGAAAATAAAGAAGAAACAATTTGTAAATTAGTCAAAGAAGCTTTTGGTCTTTTCAGAGCAATGGACTGACCACCCAAGAGTCCAGACCTCAACATCACTGAATTTATTTGGAATTATTTGGATCGTGAGAAACAGGAAATGCAGCCAACTTCTGAGACTGAACTTTGACTTTTATTCCAAGTGTTTTTGGAGCATTTTTATTGGTTTATTCATCATGAAATTTCCATGCAATGTGAAGAGAAGCAAATGTGTTTGATGTGTAATGATGTTGAAAACTAAACATGGACAAAAATGGAGATGTAGAAGTGCGTTTTCAGATTCATGTGTAGAAATATCACGAATTGAATAAGTATATAGGTTGGGGTTCCCAGTGGTCTAGTCCTCAGTAGCAGAAAGCTGTGTGGAAGGTGTTGTGACACATGTTGAAGTAGTGCTTTAGCACCTCTCTCTTTGGGCAAATGGTGTGAACAGATCCGCTCTGTCAGCTGGTTAAAGGCATGATGCGGGCGAGCTGAGGTAGAGGCACTGCTTCACACCATGCAGCCCTGAGGAGAATGGAGCATTCACTGTACCTCCATCACCCCTATAGTGACTCAAGCGTTCAAGCCTGTCTCAGACGTGGCCCAGATACAGATTCAGGCAACGTCTGTTTGTTAGATTCCGTCTGGTATGTCTGCTATGCAAATATGAAAAGACATGCTTATAAACACATTTTAAATGTTTCTTATTATTATTTTAAATGGTGTTGCTAATGTATGATGGTTATGTTTGTATGTCAAATTAGGAATTTAACTCCTAGAATTTGCAGTTAGCACTGTTGATAACAAAAGCAGAAGACAAAAGTCACTCAGTGCTCACTGAAACAAGTGGAGAAATTCAGTAACAGTTGCAGGTTCTAAACTTTCAGTTGGTACCACATTTTTTTATTAAGTAGTGTATGAGATATTTTATTAGGATTTTAAAGGGAAATTCCACCAATTTTCATGAAGGTCTGCATAATAACATTGTTAAGATGTAAACAAAGTTATTCAGCATAGTTTGATATGAAATGCTCTGCTCTAAAGAAACTTGGCGACTCAGAATTGTTCATAGTGGTGGTGATAGGAACCAGACGTCCCAAGCATTTAATCCCTTTAAAAGGTACTTTACAGAAAGTTATTACATATAGTGGTTACTAATATGCTGCCTGATGCCTGAGACATTGTTTTATGGTAGGTTCTGACATAAGATTTTGGCCCAAAACATATTTTTTAAGAAGCATTCATGGGAATAGGTACTTCTGGCCATTGTAAGACAAAATAATCCTCAAAGAAAAGTATTGATTTCAGATTTGGGATTATTTTATCTTTATCATTACATTCAAAACTCTGAGTCTCTTTAAAATCAGAAATCTGAGTTTCTTTAAAATCAGATTTCACATCAAACCACTCTGAATAACTATATTTACATCTCAGCAACTGAATACGGCAGAATATTTGACTGTCTTGTACATTTTTGGCTTGTTTATGTATTTATTATTAATGCAATTACTAATATATAGTTTTGGGCTGTCAGGATCATGAAATTTAACTGACCATTATTTGTCTCATCAATAATTGCGATTGATGAATTAATTGTCTTTTCTTCTTCATTATATGCATCTAATTAAAGTACAGGCCAAAAGTGGCCAAATTGGCTTATTAGCCATCTTGTTTTCTAGCTGTGTTTTCCCGGTGGCTAACACTGGTACTGTCATTGTTACACTACACTGTTACACAGAATCGTGTGTAGTCAAGTCAAGCAAAGCTTATATTTTTGTCAAAATAAACCCTCTTATTCAGCATGTTTGCTAAAAACATTAGAATTAGCTACATAGCTGACAAATACAAAAACATTACTTGCGCTGCCCTTTAAACATGTACGAGCACCGAGTTAACAGTCCCGTGACGTGTCTCAATGAATACACTTACTGCTTTCTTTCATTTACATTTCCTTGCCACCACTCTCAGTTCACATTTTGTTTGATGCAGCTTAATCTTGTTGTTAATCTAACGTGCAAAATGATTGCAGTTAGCTTAAACAACTGCAGTCATCTCAAATAACTGTGATCATCTACAAAAATTGTGATCAGGCGATTATGTTATAATTGTGACAGACCTAAAAATGCTGTTGTCGGAGCAAAACCTGATACCTCCATTTTTGTCGTTTTTCAGTTTTTGACATAATTTGAAAGTAACTGTGGCCCTTTACATCTTTAAATTTCATGATGAAAGTACCAAAAGAAATGGCCCAAAATTGCATGGAAAAAAGGCTGGTTCCATTGACTTTCATTAAAAGTAAAGTATATCTTTTCCTTCTCCTGTAAAGTTATCAATTTGGAGATACGAGGTTTTCTCCAACAGCAGCGATATGTATTTATGTAACATATTACATTTTAACAGTGAAGCAAAATATAAATAATAACTTTTGACTTCTGAGGGCTAAATGAAGACCTTTTAGAGTGGTCAAGTAAATCCTATCCGGCCTAGAGATAAAATAGAATTTAACTCTTTCAAAAAAGAACCCCTTACTTCAGATTTAGCATTCATTTATTCTTCAAC
The DNA here is from genome assembly GCF_904425465.1 of Colossoma macropomum. Taxonomy (NCBI): domain Eukaryota; kingdom Metazoa; phylum Chordata; class Actinopteri; order Characiformes; family Serrasalmidae; genus Colossoma; species Colossoma macropomum. The sequence continues at coordinate 12,061,936 of NW_023494806.1, forward strand.
TCTTGAGAACTCAGACAGTCTGACTGCAGCACATTAGAAGTCTGAGGTAAAGATGAGGCAATAAAAGTAGAAGTTATGTTCTCAAAATCAACTGTGATCCCATCCAGATTTATAAGCACTTACGCAGGAGTGTTCATAAACACAACTTCCAAAGAAGTCACCACCTGCTGTCAGCTTTAAAGACTACGCCTGCCTGCTTGTAAATACACATTGATAGGCCAAGTTTATAGACAGTGGCAATTTAATATATTGGAACTAACATAATTTTATCACATGCATTAATATTTTATGGAGCATTGTGTATTACCACATTGAGTCTAAAAGTTTCATGGTGTACACTTTATATCTTAAAGTGGGTGGGCTGCTTTTATTGCTATCATTGAGAAGTTTGTGAAAGGGATTATGAAAGGAACTTATCACTTACCAAGTGTCTTCAGGTCACAGCTATAAAATTCTGTTTGTTGTGCAGAGTTAAGCCAAACTAGCATCCATACACCTTGTCTTGTGTGATGTACAGTTGTATGCAAGAGTTTGAGTACCCTGGTCAAAAAGTGAAAATAAGGTTACACATCTTTTACAGGGAACATACTTAAAGACAACATTTTTTTTGCTAATTTTAGTGCACAGTTTCTATTTATTTGCTGAGTTTAACAGATCGGAACAAAATGAAACATACAAATTAAAATGCTGTAACTTTTGCACAAGCAAAGAGTTTATGTTTTCATTTTTTTTCAATATGTTAAATTCAGCAAATAAACAGTGATTGGCCATTAAAATGTGCAGAAGTGTGTTCTCTGTAGAGGATGTAACTTCACTTCACTTAGGAAATCAACAAAACATATAATGTGACCGGAGCACCCAAACCTTTGCAAGTGACTGTATATAAGGAAACAACACATCTTATTGTATTGAAGTGCATTGCAGCTTATCATATCTTATCGTATTGTAGCTTATCAAATCATATTGTATCGTTGTATCACAGCATAGTTTGTTGTATTGGGGGGTATCATATTGTATCACAGCATATTTTGTTGTATCAGGTTTATCTCAGCATTTCGTTTTGTATCGCAGCTTATTTTGCTGTATCGTATTGTATCTCGGTGTATTGTATTGTGTCACAGCATATTTTATTGTATCATATTGTATCTTGGTATATTGTATTGTATTGCAGCGTATTTTATTGTATCACATGGAATCGTGTTGTATCACAGCATATTTTTTTATCACAGCAAGTTTATTGTATTGCATTGTATTGTATTGTATCGTATCGCAGCTTAGTTTGTTGTATCCTATTGTATCGCAGGGTATCGTATTGTATCGCAGCACATTTTGTTGTATTGTATCATATCGCAGGGTATCCTATTGTATCGCAGCATACTTTGTTGTATTGTATTGCATTGTATTGTATTGTATTGTATCGCAGCTTAGTTTGTTGTATCCTATTGTATCGCAGGGTGTCGTATTGTATCGCAGCATAGTTTGTTGTATTGTATTGCATCGCAGCTTATTTTGTTGTATCATATCAGATCACAGGGTATCGTATCATATTACAGTGCATTTTGTTGTATCATATCGCAGGGTATCGTATTGTATCCCACCATATTTTGTTGTATTGTACTGCATTGTATTGTATTGCATCGCAGCATAGTTTGTTGTATTGTATTGTATCGCAGGGTATTGTGTTGTATCGCAGCATATTTTGTTGTATAATATTGCATCGCAGGGTACTGTATTGTATCACAGAATCTACAATAGACTATAGACTTAGACTTATAGATAGACTTATATTGTATATAAAATATAAAGGGCAGCTGACATTTACTAATTATTTAAAAATCAATGGAAATGCAGAATCCCTTGGCATTTTTTGTAATCTTCATATAGTGAATTAGCTGTGACTTTTGTTGCTATATATAATATACATTTTTTACATTGTGCAGTTTCTTTTCATTGCATAAGTAAGCTTTCCATGTTTAACCTAATAATGAAATATAATGTAAAATAAAGAATAAAGTTCTGTTTAAGGAGTTTTGTTCAAATGTGTACTTTTACATTCTTTTACATTCTTACTCACTTAGTGTTAGTAATATTACCTCAGCTAGGAGTTTCTTTTTCTTTCTTTTTCTCTCTCTCTTTCTCTGTGTGTGCATTTGAGTGAAATGCCTCTTTATCCAGGTGAGAGTGCGTGCGCTGATCCCAAAGCCCGCAGCTCCTGTCGCGAATCTCTAGCAATCTGCTCTGTCTCAGGGGAAGCGAGAGATGAGATGGATGTCTGGAAGGGGGAAATGACACCTTTAGCAGGCTTTGCCATTCGAAACCTTTTCAAACCCAAGTGATCTCCCACATTTGCCCTCAGAGGGATCGGTCTGAAATGCAGCCTCAAAAGCCAGTGAACAGAATTGAGTGAAAGAATTCTTTTTTTCTCCCATTGGGAAACTGTGAGTTTCTTCTTAAATGCTAAAACACTAACTTGGTTGAACAAGCTTCTGTTTGGAACAAAGGCTTATGAAGCTGGAGTTGCCTTGTTATATGAAGCGAAGTAGCCGGGATTCGATGTGAAATCAATAGCCACTACAAAAACACGTCAGTTTTATCGCTTGTCAGCACGCAGTTTTGTTTTAGAGAAACAGGGATGCTGTGTTTTTGCTGACATAGAAGAATGGAAAGAAATGCACTTGTGAAAGTAAAGGTGCTAAAAAGGATTCTTTTGGAGGGCTGCCAGAGGAGAACCACTATGGTACCCTAAAGCACCTTCGTGAGGTTACACGATACCTACATATGCTTTTCATGAGAACTGACACAAACCTACATAAGTTTAGTGAGAACTTTTTCCAGCAAGGGTCAGTTGATATGATGATATTGCTTTTGTCCATTTTGAAGTCACTTCATCTAAGCAAGTGTTATGACGTGGTACTTGTTGAACTAACCCTTTATTTATATCTATATGTGTTCATATCTGTTGTCATGAAAGACTTATGTAGATGTCTTGTTGCCTTATTAATCTTTCAGTGCCCAAACCTTTCAGTGGACAGTTATTTAAGAAACATTTTTGTAAATGAGATTTGCGAGTGAATAACCTTTTTAAAGTCTACAGAACCTCCAGATAATGTAAACCATTTAAAAGTTTTCTTAGAACTGTATGTCCAAGCCAAGAACCATTAAGTAACCTTTATTTTTCATGCTCTGATTGGAACAGAATGCTGTAATGCTTCTTCGACTCGCGCTATGTTTTAATACATGTCTGTGTTTTTCGCTGTGGCATCAGGCCTGACCTTGTGCCACTTTAGGTCATTTTATTGCACTTGGCCACGCCACTTTCCCTCAACAATCAGCCGCAATGATATAATATGACTTTACAGGCTGGGAACAAGATGTTAGAGAAAAATAAAACACCCTGCACTCTTTCAGTCAGGCCACTCTGTCTGTTTTTTGACAACTCTGAGGTTTTCATGGGCTTATTCCCCTCTGTGAAAGAGCGACGAGAGAAAGACGGAATGAGAGAGAGAGAGCGAGCGAGTGAGAGAGGGGTGTGAAAGGGCCACCTCTACATTCCTCATTGAGTAAGGCCACTCTTTGAGCTGTGAACCCTTGAGCAGTGAAGTCTCTTTGAGTCCACACCAGGAGCTGTGAGGCCCTAATTGTCTCTAATTGATAGGGAGGTGTGGAGGCCTATTCTGCTGGCCCGGCCTCGGAGGGAGCGAGCGAGAGGGATTAAGAGTGTGAAGGAGGATGGGTGAGAGCGGTTGCAGGCCTCAGTAGTAATGACTCATTAAGTTTTCCTGGTTTTGTCCTGCCTGGCTCATTATAGCCTATAGAGCCCAGAGAACAAAGAGAGCTGGAGGTAGGAGGTGAGTTTAAATAGCTGCAACTCAACAGTAGGCCACAAAGGGAGGACAAAGAGTTGAATAGGACTTAGAACAGATGCAATAAAGGTGGCAGATGCAACTTTGCACTTTTTTGTGGAGAGAAAATTATTTCAGACGGAGGCTTGCCTCTTCATTTAAGGAGTGCTAAAATGGGTTTAGCGTTGATTTACATTTAATGATTAGATCACGTGCACTTATGACCCAGCATGGGCTGGAAAAGTTTATGGTTATGAGTAAACATAATGGATTCTCAACTTCAATTAACCCTGGAACTCATATGATAATATTATAATTAATATATGTGTCCTCTGGCTTATTTTTATTGTGGTTTTTGTCTGTTTCTGAAGGTTGAACAACTGCAGTTTGGCAGTGATTGTTTTGGAAATGCCATTGGTCTTCAGTTCAGGAAGTAATCAGAATCTTAAACTAAAAGGTACGATATTTATTTCTCTTAATAAACAGTAACAATTTATTTTGAGAGTCCACCGTAGATGCTTTATAGATGCACACTTTGTCTATAACCTATGCAAATATGAACTTACTTATGAGTACAGCTGAACTTAAAGCAATTGCTCAGTCAATAGACCAGAAATTCCAGCACCGCAATGCCAGGGTACCACAGCTATCAGTGAAATGTACCGTTTTCCCAGCTTTTGCTGTCAGCCGTGGTGGTGAAATAAACCAAATATTTATTTTTTATTTTTTTTATTTATTATTTTTTTTATGGGCCATGGATGCCCAACATCTCATTGTTGAAATCTATAGTTAGCATTAGCTATAGCTGTAGAAGTTATAGTTGGTATGGTGTAGTGGGTAACACCTCTGCTCCCTATGCTATACAGTAGGGTTCAGTCCCCTGCCTGGGCAAGCACCCTGCACTATATCAATAAGAATCCTTGGGCAAGACTCCTAACACTACCTTCACTTACCTGTGTAAAATGATCAAATTGTAAGTTGCTCTGGATAAGATTGTCTGCCATAAATGTAAATGTAAGTCGAAGTATATCCAGTATCATGCAACAGCAAGTATCCTCTTGATATTTTCCATCTTAAAGGCATGGTTTGCCAAAAAATTCAAATATACACAATTATCCACTTACCCCAGATGTAGTCCATCAGACAAGACAGTTTGGAATCCAAACTCTACTTTGGAGCTACAAGGCTAGCATTACTAACAAACACTAGAAGCTAATATTTGGGTGACTGTTGTCTTCTATTATTTGTTAGCAATGTTAGCTGAGCAGTTCTAGCGCTAAACTAAAGAAGCACCATTTGGACACCAAATATGTCTTGGCTGATCAACTATATCTGAGGTAAGTGAAAAACTGTGTAAATTAGTTTTTTTTTGTGGAACTATTCCTTTAGATAAACAGTCAACACTGAGAAACGTGTGCTCTAATATTTATTCATTGTTAACACTGTTACAGTGGCAACATTTTCATGGCTGCATGTAGATTTCAGTTGCATGCTGGTATGAGGCAAGGAACACCAACATGTAAATGCAGCATCAACCTAAACCTAACTTTAAACCTAAACCTAATCCAAAATCTGAACCTAAAAACTGAATTTTACCAGATAGTTTAATTGATAGTTAAGATATCTTACAGGTAAGATCTGTAGATATTCTATAGGGGACCTTTAAAATAAAATGTGACCTATTTCTACCTATTACTTTATTTAATATTTATTATTTTCATTTCTAATGGTCAAAAGTAATTCATAATGATTCATGACTATTTGATTTTTCACTACACTGAGTTAAGACTTAAGAACCTTATTTTACATGTGCATCATTTGCTTCACATTTTACCTTTACTGATAATGAATAGCCACTGAGTGTTGTGCAGCACTGTGGTCTCCTTCTAAGGCCTACGCTGTGAATGAACAATAGAACTACAAGTCCCAGCAGTTTCACTGAAATTGAGAGTAAGTAAACATACCATTTGTGAACATATATCCCTTTCCTTCATTTCAGCTTTTTGAATGAACGAAATGCTGGCCAGACACGCCTCCTGGCCTCTTGCACTAAGCTTAGTCAAGAAAGAGAGAGAGAAAGTGGAGAGGGAGTGAGTGAACGAGTGAGAGCACTAGAGAGAGGTAGAATGGCCCTGGCTCGGCTGATCCATAACAGTCATTGCCTGTTACATACATTTCAGGATCCATTCGGGCTCTGGAGATAATCGAGCTGGCCGACAGTTTCCCCCCGCAGCCCAATGGATTTATGATAGCACTGTCAAGAAAATGAGCCGGAATGACACAGTAGCTGACTTTAGCTGCAAATAATGTGATAGGCCGTACAGTGGCTGTGCAGCAGCTGCTGTCATCGCAGGTAATAGGCTATAAAGAAGGCTGATAGCAATACCTGTCATTGCTTAATGGCTGACTTCACTGAAGAGCTTTTGTGGCCTTTAACATGGAGATAATAGAAGATACAACAAATTTTACAGCTTCCCGCCTTGCATTCATAATTTATCGGCGGAAGGCAACCGCACAACAAGGACAACAGCAACGGAATGGGTGTTGAAGAGGAGTTTGATGGGTCAGTCAGGAGAAGATGAGGAGTTGCTGGGCAGAAGATGACAGAGCTCCTATAGTGCAGCGCTGCTCTTCAGGAGCGAGAATGGCAGTGACAGCAGAGAGAAAGCTCAGCAGTATTTTTGAGCTGGCTGACTATAAGGGTTTCTCTTAAAACTATCTATCTGTCAATGTCTAATTGATAACATGAAGACATGAAGTTTGTGGAACTACTTTATATGATGAATGATGTATGATGGCTGTTTCTTTTTGTAGCTGAGGGAAAGGCACTCCAGTGGTAATGTGGTACATCCTCCAGCCAGAGGAATGTCAACTACTGGACAAGGCTCAGGTTTGGCTGAAGAGACCTAGTCAGCCTGATACTAACAGGTATGTATATATATATATATATATATATATATATATATATATATATATATATATATACACACACACAAATGTAGAAAATATTTCACTGTTTCATTACTAGTGTTCTTTTTAATATAGTGAATATGCTTGACATACAAATATCAGCAAAGTGTTGTATTTATTTATTTTTTTATGTGTTTATTTATACATTTATTTATTATGAAGGTGAAAATGATAGGGTGTTTTAACTTTAACTTTAAAAAGTGAGCTAACCTGACTGATTATTTTAATAACCTTCAAAGAATAAATTAACTCACGTATTTTCTATAATGTATTATTTGATTTCTCATTTCTGTTATTTATTTTTGTATAGTTTAATACTCTATCATTGTTGTCTGGATGTTGAAAAATAGCGTGAGATAAATCATGAGTTCACATGGCCTGTCCCTAGTACAGATATATAAATAACTTTTTAAAAAAAATGTTAATATTGTTGAATATATGAGCTATATTTGTTATTGAAGAAAATTGTTAAATTAAGAAAATTGTTAAATTAAAGAAATTGTTACAGTTCATATTTGTTCCTTCATAAACCGTAATGATTTCTTTTTCTTCAGTTACAGACCCAAGTAAAAATGCACACATATACAACCCCTGTGCTCGCACTCATCTTCATACACAGTACACCCTACACACATATCCCCTCACCCTGTGTGTGTTCACTTGGCTGTATGTAGCTGGACAGCCTCATATATCACCATCCTTCATTAAAAGTGCTAGCAGCCACAGCGTGGCTACATAAACACGGGGGTCTAGGCCGCGCTCTCTCTCTCACCTCTCACTAGAGGACTTCAAAGTCACTCCAGCCGCACAGCTCTCTGATGAATGCTCCCATCTGCCCGCCTGATGTATGTCTCTGTCGCCCCCACTCCGCTGTGGAAATGGCCCCGGCCCATCCGCAACCTCTGCTGAGAATGGCCATTTTTTAGCGGTTAGCTTGCATCTGGGAGCCCCCAGTTCTAATTCCGTACGCAAGCCCATCAATCCTTTTAACACAACACTCCGGCAAAGTCGTTCTGGCATGTTACTAATGCTGCCTATTATTAACTCTATTAAATGTAACGCTGTATAAGTAGGCCTCTAAAAGTGGATCGTTTTGGTTGTGCAATTCTATTAGAATGGAGAGTCAATTTATGAATTGGATGGTTTTAGTGGTAAAGTGGTTAGCGTTGAGGTAATGGGTGGGAGGCTGAGGAGACCATTTAATTTTCAGTAACACACTTACACACACATGCACTAACATAGACACACAAATCCACAGTGCTTTTCATCAAAACTGTAGACTTTTTTCACTTCAGGCCAGTTTCCTCCACCCAGATTAAGCCTAAACTCAGACTGCACAGAAATTCCAGTGGTAATTTGGTCCAAGACTAGGCTTAATCCATGTTGTGACCTTAACCTGGGGTTGGTTGGAATGATATTAAAAGGGTGAGCTTTCAAAGAATGAAGCTTTTAATTTGAACCAAACCACAAATATAAACAATCAATGGTGACCATATAACACAATCATCATAAACAATCTTTTGTGTTTCTGTTCACTGAATTGAACATTGTTCTTGATGTAACTACATAGCTCATTCTTGCTCTCAACTGGTTCATCCTGGTTGATCTTCTGAATTTGTGCTTTACCCCTCATACTTAAACATCAAACTTCGTGTATTGCCTCTCTGTCTTTCTCACAAATGTTCAGACTATCGAATTACCTAAAGCTTAGAGCTTAGATGTAAGAACAACTTGTTAATTTAATCTAAATTTAGAATAAACACTGCTATAGTACTGTGCTGCATTCTAGCTGTGTTGTTCAGTTGTTTTGCATGTGTGCGTTATATAATAAAAGATAATTCTCAATAGCTCTACATTTGGGTAGGCTGAGACATGTGCCAACCAAAGCCACCCTCAGTAGGACACAGCTCTGTGCTTACTTTATATCAGCTAGCTAGCATTACTAATCCTTGACTGTCGAATCATATACAGTCGTATGTAATTCTTGGGGACACATTTTGTTGATTTTCTAAGTGAAAACAAGTTAACACGTCCTTTACAGAGAACATACTTCTGCACATTTTAATGCACTATTACAGTTTGTGCCTACCAACACCGTTCTCCCCTGTATCTGTTTCATTTAAATAAGACATTCTTCAAATGAAACATAAAACTCACTCAGATTCACCCTCACTTGTGAGTGTACATTTGAGTGGTCTTCAGTTTCCCTTCTAGCACCAATAATGTTTCAGAAGAAAAGAAAGGAAATGGGTAGTTCTAATCACTGCCCATTACACAGCGAGAGAAGTAGAGTGAGGAGAGAAGAGGAGCAGATGAAACGGAGAAACGGTGGAAAGAGAGGGAGATGATTGGAAGGTCAGCAGTGCAAGGCACATGTAGAAATTAATTCCCCACTCTCTGGAAAAGAATATGTCTAATTCTGTCAAGCAGTCTGATAGAATCAGCCTGACTACATGGATGAGGTGAGGCTATAGACCCGTGGGGGTACGGGCAGGAGGTGTGTGGGGGGAGAGAGAGAGACAGCTAATGAGAATGGGACGAAGGGAAAAAGAGTTAAAGAGAAATAGAAGCAGAGGGAAAGTATAGAGGATGATGGTGGAAGTGACGGTGGAGAAAGACAGTTAAAGCACGTGGAGGGCAACAGGTGGAGTAGTTAATTAAAATGTTTTTGTCGTGGCAGTGGCAGTGCTGTTTGTGTCACTGAAAGATATCAACCATGCCTGCTTTATGTCTAAATTCTGTTTTTATTTTGCTACATAATGTAGATTGGTGTTTGAGGCGGCTCTTTGGCAGCTCAGTCGTGAGTTCTGAATGAAGTGAAAAATTTACGTTTTTTTTTACATTTTTTACACAGCTGTTAATCACCTAATGTTGATGCACGTAAGAAGAAGAGGCTTCTTGGCCAAGAGCTGCTGCACACAACTGCCATTCACACCAGTCAGAGACATTTTTTGCTCACAGTGTTTTGCAATAATCAAATTCTTAGATTTCCCAGGCTCTGTTGTTTTGGCCAAGCAGCATTTTTATAGGCTAGTAGTTAGTAATAGATTAGCTCTTCTGTCCCCCCTGCACCAAACTTTGGTATACGACTGCATAAGTTTGGCCTCTTTCTCTCTGTGGTCCTGTTCAAATTATATTAAAAATTCTACACTGTGAAAGATTTCACTTTGCTATTGTGTGCAGGTAAAAAGTCCATTCATTTTTGCCATAGAGAAATCCAGCTTAGACGCTGAGTAAAGAATGACAGCATGACTTCAGTGGTCTAAATCTTTGCTATTGCAAAATCTTGCATCTCCATTTTCATCCATTTTTTAGACCTAATTTGAAAATGCAAGCTGCACTTAACATTGTGTGAAAACATGACAAATAGACCAATAAAAATGCTTTAGAATGAACAGAAGTAGTTACTATTTTGGAGATTCAATGCTTTACTCCAGTAGCAATAATATGTTTAACTATCTACATATGTACTATCTGCTTATCTATATGAACCCCCACAAGGCCCCAGAGCACCACTGCTGTATGAAATGCTTACTGTACATTTCATAATACAGTAAAAAGGAATTAGACTGGAAGGAATTTACTGCTTCGGACTGTCTTGGACTGCAATAATTAAGTGTTGTCCCCTCTGTTTAACTGGACGTTGTGCTGGCCGCTTGCTGTAGCTGGTTGTCCTGGCCCACTGCGCTGCGGCTTTATCAGATCGTGCTACATCACCTCTGGATTGCTTTGTCAATAAGCTGGCCAGGCTTGACCTGGCTTTGGCATCTCTAACCAGTCACGTTGAGTGACAGGCAGGAGATGGCTGATAATTCAAAGAAATTGGAAGTGTGAAATCTTTAAGGGCCACTTCTTACTGCCGCCAAATGCCAGGGTATCTCTCCATCAGTGCGCTCGCTGTGCTCTCACAAGCCCGGGCATTGTTAATGGTGGCCTGTCTGTCCGTCAAGCCCCTGCTTCTGCCGGGATTTATCCCCTGTTTGCCTCCTTATCTCTGCTGGCTGTATGCACTCGTGGGGCCTGGAGGCACTAGAGGTTATATGTGTGTGTGTGTATGTGATTGGATTGAGAGGTAGCAGCCTACAAGCTTCATTTCATTCCCTCATTCTCTCTTACCTTTATTTTTAGGAGGTGAAGTGGCATCCTGGTGGTTCCCTACAACTCATTTTACAGCTCGTCCTCTAATACCTGGCCCAGGCTATAGTATAAATGGGCCTATTTTGAGGCTGATTTACTCCTTCCAAGGATTACGAAAGGTGATCTTAAACAGTTATCTTCCCAGATTTTTACTGAAACACTCCTTTTAACTTGAACATAGATGGGCAGGGCTAAACCATTGTAGGCTTTATATATATATGTATATATACTTGCAATGTATATACATGTATATACTGAGTGAATCGAGAGAAAGCAAATGTAGATAGTAGGTAATGTAAAAGCAGCATATGTAAAATCATAAGAATGCAGAGCAAAAACATACAGTACAGTAATTGTCTCTGCAAATATGAATAGTGCAGTAATAGACTGAACAAACATGAATAGTGCAACAATGTTAGGACATAAAGTACAGTAACAGTGCAGATGCAGTTAAAGTGATGGTCTGGAGTTCAGCAGGGTCACAGCCTTAGGGAAGAAGCTGTACCTGAGCTTGCTGGTTTGGGAGTGGAGGCTCCTGTAACAGCTACCAAATGGGAGGAAGGTAAAAAGTCCATGGTTAGGATGAGGAACGTCCTTGATGATGTTCCTCGCCCTGCCCGGGCAGCGCTTATGGTAAATGTTCTCAATGGTTGGTAACTGGGTACCTGTGTACCTGTGACGCATAGGGTATTTTTTTTCACCACCGCTGAAGCACTTTGTGGTCAGATAAAACTGGTATTTTAAAAAGAAGGAAGGAAAATTTGTTTTTCCTTGATATGGACTCTTTAAATGGCGACCAGTACACAGTGAAATTGTCATTATATGCGAATTCTCCATATTTCCAACATCAGGCGCAAGCTCTCACCTACTGCATCACTGATGACACGGAAAACGACAGGCAGATCTGCGAACTTTGATATGATAACAGATATCTAGTGATGCGGTTCATGTCTTGACACACTACGAATCATACATAGACGTTTTCAAATGTTTGTTACTCCGCCTCACCTCTGCGTACTCTGCGCTTGCCACTCTTTTTCACCTTGAAAGTCGTTTGAGCAGTCACAAAGACACAAAGAGGAGACTTTACTAGAATGAGTATGATCTATGAATACTTTTCATTAACAGTTGGAGATCTAGGCCATTTTATTACCTTTTCAGCCTAATTAGAGTCTGACAAATCGGATTTACTCAAAAAAAAAATTGGAATTGGAAGTTAATTATTACAATGGTAATTAGTTTCATGATTAAGGAGTTAATAAAAGAAACACATTTTAGCTTTCTTAGATTGACAGAGATGAGGTTTGTGATCTACTTGTAGATTCAGTGCAACATGTGTGTCTTTTTGAAGTTTTTCACTGCAAATCCACATACTGTGTTCATTTGTCCTTCCACTCAATTAAGGCTGAGTTATCTCTCCAAGTGAAAATGCAAGATAATGTATTAATTAGCATCATTAACACAAGCAATTACTGGAGTGAAAACACTTGCTTTTGTAATGAGGAAAAGGCTTGCAGTGTTCAGATAGTGTTTGAACATGTGGTGTTAAAAAGAGAGAAGGTTGATAGAGATGTAACAGGAGGAATGCTTAAGCTGCAAGCAAGGCGGCACTTATATTCACTGAGATTATCTGAAAATATTTCAGGTAGGATATGTGTGTAGCAAATCATTAAACCTTGGTTACAAATTCCAAACGTTTATGCTGCCTTTACATGTTGGCATAAAAAAAGCTGTTATGTGCCTCATAGCTGTATATGATTGATGATGCCAGGGGTGATTATCAGTGGAGAGCTTTAAATAAGGTGGTGAAATGCAGAAGGACTCTCTGTACTTGTTGAATTTTTGTTGTATAATACTGGGTTCTCCACCGGCGCGGTCAACAGCAAAAGCTGGGCAAACTGAACTTTTGCGGTACTCTAGCTGAATTTTCTGTTGCCGCTCCAATAAAAACAATGGAACATCCAGTTTGTTTTGACCATCTACTGTCATAATGCAAACACAGCATCAGAATCAACATGAAACAAACCACTTAGTTCTGGTTCTGTGCAGTATGAGCTCTTTGCCATGCCACTTCCATAATCCCAGAAAAAAAGCCTTCTGGAATGTAACTGCACTCAGCATTTACAGTCGTATGCAGAAGTTGGGGCACCACTGATTAAACAGCAAGTTTTGATGGCTTACTAAAATTTTGAAAATAAGTTAGCACATCCTATACAGAGAACACATGTACACATGTTAATGCACACTTACTGTTTATTTGCTGAATTTAATGAATTAGGAAAAGTAAAACATTAAATGTGGGCTCTGCAAAAGTTGTGGTGCATTTTATATTTAATGTTTTATTTTTTCAAATCTGTAAAACTAAATAGAATTGACACACTAAAATTAAAATAAGAAAATGCCATATTTAAGTGTGTTCCGTGTGGATGATGTGTTAACTTATTTTCTAAGAAAATGAACCAAACATGTAAATTGACCAGGTCAATTTACATGTATGTTTGTAAACAGGGGATAAACTACAAAACCTTAGCAGTTGGCACTGCACTCACAGTAGAATAACAGTGAATCAGAATTGAACAATGTATTTGTCAGTCTATTAGGGCTGGGTGATGGGGTGATGTAATTTGTTATTGGCAATGATTGACAGGTAACTTGATAATGATGCTTCCGAGGCAATAATCACTATGTTGGGAAACAAAACTGATAGAGAACTAAACAGGACGAATTTAATTTTAAATATTTTATTTTTAATAATATTTAAATAAGTTATTTAGTTTTACTCTTAAAACAATGGATTATTACAGAGCATCAGTAAGCAATCAGATTACAGTAGAGTAATCATTGTCTCTGCGGGGGCTTCCCAAAGCATGACATACCTCAGCATTTTCAGTAGAGCTCAAACATCCTGATAATGAATTATAAAATGAAATGAAAAAAAAATGGTATACATGGTTTTCCACAGGCAACTATAGCCGACTTCCAGAGCATCTCTACTATAGTGATGGAAGACACCTTGTTTTCTCTTTAGTATGTGAAGTACATGGGCTTGGCTTTGCAACTCACGCACTCACTTATGCACATTTAGCAGTCTGAAGTTTCTCCACAAGAGGGAGCTTTTGTGTGCATCATTTTAAGAGGAAAAAGAGTGAAGAAAGATTTTGATATGATAGCAAAGATATGGTTTGGAAATAATTGTTTTTATTTAAAGCTACATTGCATTTTGGGGGATTTTGCTGGTGGAATTTGCACACAACGTGTGAAAGAACATTTTGTAACATCGGTTTGCTTCGGAACCCCTTCGCTAAGTGGCAAGTTGAAAGAGTATTCAAAGAGAACTCAGTCAGAACTTGGTGAAGGCTCTGTCTTTATGTATGTGAGTGAATTATCTACTTTTATTATCATATCTTCATCAGTATAACTAATTGACTTTGCATGTGAGACCTAAACATCGAGTCGGACCTTCTTTTTGAGGCTCTATATGTGATGTCAATACGTAAAGATGTATGACGTTTATTTATTTAACGGATAAAACTTACATAGTGCAGCAGTTTATAAAATGGTATATAGAGAGATATTCCGATTTTTTTTTCAACTAGGCTGAGCTTCCAGAACTTTGTCACTACGTTGAGTTCTATCCCATGTAAAATGTCCTGCTGTTATGACAGCGTTGCGCCGCATCAGTGATTGAGTGTCAGCCGCTCGTTGCGGAGGAAGCAGCCTCCTAAACCCAATTCTAGCGCTTCAGAGCTGTGAGGTGAGTGATGAACTGCTCGGAACGGGCTGCATTTCCCTCAGCCTGCACGCTGTCACTCACCATGCCAACACCATGCATGCTGAAGCCAGGCCGCACTCACTCTGGCTAATGGAAACTGGAGCTAAAGGAGGTGGGAGAGATGGAGAGAGAAAAACAAATGGAATAAAGAGAGATGGGAGAATGGAAAGGAAGTGAGAGAGAGAGAGTGAGGTAAAGGCGGGAAAGAAGAAAGAAAAACGGATGCTCCACATCTGTTAATCCAAAAGGAGCTTAGTTTAGAGACAGTGTCCTCTGTTTGTTTGTGGAGAGGAAAGCCATTCACAGAGAAAGAGCGAGAGAGATGTGTTCCATATTTAGCTGCTGCGATGTTTAAAGTCTCTGTCACAGCGAAGTGAGTTCCCAGGCCGACACATCTCAAGCTGTTCAAATACCCATTAGGATGTTTTGTTTCCTCATACGTACTGACAGAAAGGGAAAAAAACAGAAAATACAGCAACCGTAGAGGTAGTGGTTGGGAGGAGGGACGAGAAAAAAAATGACGGAAATTTATCAAGAAACTTCTGTGCTATTTAATGATCCTTGTATGCAGAGGGGAAGACCACGGAGCGCTCCGCCGCTGCCAAATACCGATCCCCTAACTTAATTTCCTGCTCAATTGCTGTTTTATAGTGCATAGTACAGTGATACCAGCTAGTAATATAGAAAACAGATTGCCTGCGCAGCCAAGTGGAGCAGACTGTTGCAAGGCTGTGGAGGACCTGTAGTCTCCAGGGGGGCTCAGGCGGGTGGGCTCCACTAAACCAACAAAGCCAGGCGCTCCTGTCTTCCCTGACTGGCAGCAGCTGGCTGGGACAGAGGGAAAAAGTGCTGGAGGAGGCATGTGCCACAAAAACAGAAACGCTTACTTACAGTACAGTAAAGATTCTATTACACCATGGAGGTGCATGTAATTGCTGTACGACCTGGATGACTACAATTACCTCTTCACTTTAAACTGTTTAGTCTGATGTGCATGTAAGTTAAACTTACACTGGGTTTTCTGCCTTTTCCTCTACCCAGAAAACCCAAAGAAATGCATACCACTTTCTCAGAGTTTACAAATACAGGTAACAAAGCATTAAACACTGAATTTAACCTCTTTTCACATTAGCCATAAAATGCTTTTTCCACCTCTTTTGGAGGTCCCTCAGATGAACTATGCATTTTATTCTTCAGTAACACTGAGTGCATTTACATACAGTCAATAATCCGATCATAATCGGATTTCTGCAGTTATCTGATCATTCAAGTGGTCATGTAAACAGCATGTTCCGATTTCTTAGATTGGAGTAAGGTGTAGAATTCCATTTAAGAAATCCAATAAAGAGAGCTGGATTTTAGCTGAGTAATCAGATTTCTCAATGCAGGTATACTTGGATTTCTTTCGGATTTCTCAGTCTGTGCATGTGAAAACAGACCGCGGTACTGGAAATAAGCAAAACACTTTTGGAGTGACACTGAAACCAACTGAAACCAACTACATGAAAAACATATTTGATTATATTATTTAAAAAGGTTCTCTCTGCTGGCGGAATGGCCAATAGTGGGCCTGCAAAACCAGGCTACAAAAAATCATTGTTCTCATAGTTTTTCATTGCTTTTTTTATGTGCCACTCTTGTTTTGCTTTTTTATGCCTTTTGTCTGTTCCAACATAATATTGCACAAATATTGTGAAACCTAATGTGTTGCAGAAAATTTCATTAAAGTATTGTAACTATATTATCACTCACCCTTATTTGTGCTCATATGAACTGAACTTTATTAAGGTTCAGCCTATCATTGCAGCACATTGCAGTGCAAAATGCAACTGGTACACAAAACACAAGCAGTAAACAGGGTGATTTGCTGACAGATATGATGATGTAGGCTGGTATAATTTCATTTTGTAACCAAATCTTGTAACTCTGAAATGATAAATGTATAAGAGAACAAAAAGTGTTCTTTGCTTTAATTTATAATGATAAAAAAGATTTTATTCCAACCTTTCTGTTGGTCCATTCATCATGAAATGTTCACGCAATGAAAAAGGTAGCTGTCCCTAGATTATGTGAACTGAGTAAAGCAGGTTGGCTGGTGGGAATTGACATACAGATGTACATTGAGACGTTTCTTTTTAATGAATCTGATTCATTTGTGCAGAAGTATGCTTGTGTTTACTATACAGACCTATTTCCCATAAGTCTTAAAGGCTTCAGCCTGTCTTTCTTATCCTTTTATTCCACTCCTATACTCTCCTCCCTGGAGTACAACGCAGACGTATGCATATGTGGTGTGGAGCTGCTGGAGAGAGTGTGTTTGAACTGAGACAGGTTGTCATCCCACCTCTATACCACAGCCTGTGGACAAGACTCCTACACTCCAACTGCATTGACGTTCCAGTGTGCCTCTTATTTATAGTGACTAATGTCATTGGGATGTTTTGTGCTAGACTGTCTGGACTGCTGTAAAGTGAATGAAAGTGGTAGATGTTATTAGCCCAGTTTGTATCCCTCAAACAACACCACAACTGTGTCAGGAGTAGCTCTGAGTTAACAGCACAAGATAGATGGTAAATGTGATCGTGTGTGCTATATTGCATGTTCTAATTGGAAGCATTGTTGTTTTTTGAAAACCTCTGTTTATATTAGCATAGCTTCACATTTGAAGGCAGGAAGCCGGTAATGCCGTCCCAGGTTTGTCTCTTGTGGGTGTGTTCAGGGCTGTTCTTTTTGACGCATGTGGGCATGTATATTGTCCAACTTCTGACAAGAATATGTAAAACATTTCTACGATACAGTACTGTGGAAAAGTCAGACACCATCATTCATTTATTTAGTTTTTCATCAGAATGGATGTTATGTACAAGAGATTGATTCTGATTAGATAAAAAATTGCTTACTTGCATAAGGAAGGGGAAAGAAAGGAAAATGAGTGAAAAACAGTTTTCAAAACTAAAGCTAATAAAATTATTAAAAGATTTAGAGAAAAAATGCCAACTAAAGACAACTAAAACTGTCTCTATCATATAAACATACTCAAAGCTTCATCTTTGAGAGAAAATCAAGCTCCACTCTTGCTTCAGATCCACATCTGTCCATCCTTCCACTGTGAGAAGACAACTCAACACTGTGAATCTGAAAGGATGTGCAGCTGTTCAAGAAGCCCTTAATGAGAAAAGGAAATCAAACAGAAGCTGTTGGTGTTCTCAGAACAATAGACTGACAACCCCGGAGTCCAGACCTCAACTTCACTAAATGTGTTTGGGATTACTTGGATTGTGAGGAGCAGAAAATGCAACCAACTTCTAAGACTGAACTTTGGAGGTGTGGAAAAATATCCCTGTAGATTTCTTTGCAAAACTGAAATTGAGTCCCCTAAAAAGAATGGAAGCTGTAATAAAGGTAAAGTGTGGACAGAGTAAATACTGAAAAAATGATTTTATATTTAGTTGCTGAAGCTTCTGTGTAATTGTCTGTTAAATTTGTTTTCTGCTTTTTTCTTAAAATTGAATAACTTGTTCTTAATGGCTATTTTTGCACAGTATTGTGTATGTATCACAGTTTTGTTTAAGATATGAACCACAGTTGTAAGTTTATGTCATATAAAAGTTTTTGTCTTACATGTTTTGAAATGTCCATGAGAGCAAAAACTTCGAACTGCAGAGATCAGAGTCCTTGGACAACCTTACATGTCTGTGTTTGGTTTGAGGAATTTATTGGATCTAATCATTTAGATTTTGCTTCACAATGTCAGACTTAAGTTGCATAAAGTTGAGAAAATCTCAACTTAGTTTGTTGCTTGTTACTTCAGTTCAGTCGCAGCTGCTGATCACCTACCTCCATTGGAAATGATTGATCATCTGTCGCTCTGTCGCCTGCTAATGTTATCACAGGGATAAAATAACGAACAGTTCTTGCAACATCTTTGGTGCAGTTTAGTGAATGATGTATAGAGTTTTGGGAAATTAAGGGTTAAAATACACAGAAAGGAATGAGTTCATATATTTATTTATTTAAACCACTGTGAGTGCAACAAAAGAACATAATAGCCCCATAAAGTGGTAGTTTGGCGAAAACTAAACTATTTGTTTACTCATTTTCCCCCTTACTCCAAATATAGTTGATGAGCCAAGACTTGTTTGATGTCTGATGTTTGCTTCTTTAGACTGCACTGGAGCCACAAGGCTAATGTAGTTAACAATTAATGGAAACTTATAGCCACTAGGCTAGCATTATGCAAACTGCATGCCTAAATCAACACAACATTGCATTAAACTGCATTATGTGGTTAAATAATCTTGAATAGACTTGCTTACTTAGTTTCTGACACTGTACTGTTACCTGTTAGGATGTTATATACACTACATGAAAACACTATGGGCTCAGTACTTTCGCCCTAAAGCTTTCATAATTTCTACTATAAATAGATGCATTATTAGATCGTGGTCTCAGTTACGTGCGTGTGAAAGTGTTGAAGCTTTTATTTCCATGTGCCATTCCAAGAGTTACTTGTAAAACAGTCTTGGATAATGAACATCCCATAGAGAGACCCCATTAAGGACAAAATTGTTTGTCTTAAATTCACGCTGACGTGAAAATCCACTTACTACCAGCACATCTACTTCCAATCTGAAACGAACGAGGTCAAAGTTGCTTCAGTAGATATTCTACATGACTGCTGCGTATGTGGTGTCATCCGATCAGCAGTGACTTTTTTCACACAAACCCATAACATATTTTCCGCTCAACTGCCATGTGAGGTCAGCGAGCATGTGTATTAGTCTTGGAAGCGTATTTTTATAGAGAGCACGTCACTCCAAACCCGACAAAGTGCCTTTCCTTCTCCTGTTCTTACCAGATTTACATATTTGTTTTGACTAATGTGCTGTTATAGGCCACTAAAGGCCCATAATAACACTGTTTGGGTTTCAGTAATGGCTGGTGCCAAGAACCGCGCAGTAAAATAAGACGTGGATGAGATACAGTTGTCACAAGGATTTTCATCGCAGATGAGGATCTGGAACGTTTAAACATTTTCTTTGAGAAATGCACCCAGTTGGTCAGCTTATCGCTGAGTTCGGTTCTCATGACTCCTCTCCTTTCCCATGTAGGAAGCTCCACTGGGATGTGTGCATGTGAGTGCTGTTATATGTGAGTGAGCAGTGGGTGGAGTGCGGGTTCCTTCTGAAGAAAGCAATAATTGTTTTACGATACTTTTTTGGATGCATCTGTAGCTTCTTTAATGTTCCTCAAATATAATCTCAGTAGCTCTAAAGTCGAAGGCTGAAGCAAACTCAAGGGGAGAACCGTACAATAATCGAAACTCATATCAAGGATATCCCTCTGAGCGCAATACGAGCTCAGTCTTAACTTCAGGAAGCAATCATTTCTGCAACAAATTGCTTGTTTACGTGCGCTAGTCAGTTATATATCGCTGATCAAAGGCAGAAATGTCAGGAAAAAGGTTGCATTTGTGTTCCAGTGGGCGGGAGGAAATTGTGCGTCCCTGTGGACAGAGGTAGGCTGTAAAACAATCCCTCCTCAAACCACATGAATCCCTCAAACCGCACAGTTAGGGCCATTGCCAAAAGCCGCCAGAACTTGAGCGGTCCAAGACTTGACCCTTGAGGCACTGCCAGTCAAGTCGCTTGTCAGAACCGTCCTGCAGAATGCATCCCCTGACCTTGGCAACGTTCCTCTGTCTTTTTTCCCCCCTCTCTCCCTCCTCCTGTCATGGGATAGTGAGAATTATCTTTTGCTTCCCAAATGCCTCGAATGTTTGATATTATTAATAGCCACTTTGGCTGAGGATGCGGGTTGATTCACGCCTCTTGCAGTTTTTTGTCCTGATGTCATGTTGTTTCTCCCAGGGTTTTTATAGAGGAAAGGTCCCGGGATATTTTTCACACAGTGATGACTTACATAGTTAGTGTTCTCTCCCCCCTTTTGCTAATCTTTTTGGTCTTGAATATGAAAACATTCTCAAGTGCAGCTCGCTTGAAGAGAAACAGCAGTCTCTGAGGAAGTTTGTTCGTTTTATTTAGTGCCTGGACGCGCTGTTCTTATGTCCCTGTCACCTTTCGCTAGTTTATCATTCTCTGTGGTTATATTCGGAGACTAATAAATCATATTTGTTCTCTCCGAGGTATATGAGTTGACACATGCTCTCATAAAAGCTGGATTCACTACCAAAGATAGATGGGGGAAATTGGTTGGGTGTTTTAAGCCAATCGTTGAGTCGTTTTATTTGATTTTCCAAATAGCTTTAAAAATGTTGCCTCTCTTAAAGCAATAATTTTATATCACAGTATAACTCCGGGCCATCACTTAAGAGGTCCACTTATGAATGTTTAAAATGAAAACACAAGTACTTTCCATGTTTGCCCGTCCTTTTCCATGGAGTGATCCCTGCCAAGCTATGTTAACTCTTTTAGCAGTACCCAACTCTGCTTCAAACGGTCCACCCCCCACACCCCCCACCCCCCTCCTCAATTTTGCACTTTTTTCCTCCGCAGTTCAGGGTTGCTGCGTCAAAGGCGATTTGAAAATCGAGCATGAACTTCAAGCAAAGGTTAATGCTATTCACTGTTTTCCTTTTTCTGGCTTATTTTCTCGTGGGCTGAACCACCCACTTAGCTTAAGGTCACAAGCTGAGGCTAATGCCGCACAGAAGGGGCTGCCCGCAAAACTCGCTATCCCCATGATTAGACGTCCCACTGGCCTACAACACATACCAGCTCACTTTGCCAAGTCAAATAGCACATTTAGCGAGTTGGAAGTAAGATTTAAGTGGGCCAGCACAATGAAGCCAACCCTCTCATCTTTTTAGTCCTAGTTTTCTCTTTGTGTGCTAGACTGTGAAAACTGCTCTTCTTGGGGAGAGTTAATCTTCATTTTTTTTTCCTGTAGATTATTTGGAAACAGGTCAATTGAGTGAGCTGAAAACTCCACCCTTCACAGAAGAGAAAAGAGGCAGTTATGCGCTACAGCGCCTTCACCGCATCCCTTCGTCGCCTCTCTTCTCTCTCCTACTCCTCTTTTCTTTTTCTTTCTCTTTCAAACGCACTGCCTCCCTCTTTATATGTGGATAAGAACCACTTCCAAGGAATTCTATGGCCGAGTACAGGCCCTTGATGTGACAGCTTTTGATTCTAAGACCCCATTTTTCTTCTCAGCATTATTTTTGTTCCACCTCTCTCTGGTTATTTCAAAGGAGGGCGCAATAAGTTCATTGATCCTGACTCCTTTCACCTTTCTTTCTCTACCTCACTACCTCACCACAGTGTTAATCATCCACGTCATGCTACCGCATTTACTGAAAGTGTACATTCAGTAAGACATTGCACAGTCAAATTTGATACACAATAATTGTAGCTGTTTTTATTGTCTTTCTGCAAAATTAATTTATTTTTGTTGTTTTTGACATTTCTATGTCCCCAAGTTTGTAAATACCTGCTCATTCAGTGTTTCACTTTGAAAGTAAGGCTATTAATAGGGAGTTTTCCCCCTTTATTGCCTTAACAGCCTCTACTTATCTGGGAGGGCTATGATAAATGTTGGAACATTGTTGTGAAGATTTGATTGCATTCAGCCACAAGAGCATTAGTGAGGTCTGGTACTGATATTGGATGATTAGTTCTGGATCACAAATGCCACTCCACCTCAACCCAAAAGTTTTGGATGGAACTCCATCACTCCAGAAAACACAGTTCCACTGCTCCACAGCCCAACGTTGGGGGCTTAATAGCCCTCTAACCATCGCTCAGCATTGAACATGGTGACCTTAGGCTCGTGTGAGGCTGCTCCAGAGTGTCTCATTCTGTTGGCAATGCTCTTGTGCTGTTGAACACCTGTATCAGCTGAATTCACTAATTAGAGTCTACATATCTTTTAACAGCCACTTGTTTGCACAGTGTGAGTTGATTTTCTAAGTGAAAAGCAGTTCACACATCCTCTACTCATTAAATATGGCATTTTCTGCAAATTTTACTACACAATTTCTATAAATTTGCTGACAAACAACAAAAATGAAGCTTCTCTGTTTTCAAAGTGTTAAATTCAGTGGATGAACAATAATTATGTATTAAAAAGTGCAGAAGTGTGTTCTCTGTAGAGGATGTGTTAACATATTTCAAAAAATCAACAAAGCGTAATTCGACCAGGATACCCTAACAGTTTATGGGTTGTGTAGATAGGAAAAAAAGCAAAATGCACTTCTCCTCCTCATGCATATGCATTTTAAGGGAGATCTGAGCAGAATCATGCAAAAAGTAGGAGGATGTATTACACATGCAGCTGATTACATGTTCCGCTCAATTTACTAAAGTTTGCGGCGGCTGATTTTGCATCAGTTTTCCTCTGCCTTTTAAAACCGGGCATAAATTTGGGTTTGGATTTGAAAAGATGTGCTGTTAAGACAATTCCTTTAACAACAGCAGCAGACATGTGTTTAGTTGGAGGCACGAGCCTCAAACACGTGCTGAAAAAATATTTACCATCAGAATAGCACTGTTTAAGCTCTCAGGACCAGATATATATGTAAGAAGTTAGGCTGCAAAATATGCCATAGTGTAGATGCAATATACTCATGCAGTCTGTTTTATAGTTCTATGTTCTTACCCAGAATAAAATAACACCCTAGCACAATGTTTTGGGGAGTAAGAACAGTATTTATTAACAGGGCCATCACTCTGTTACTTAGTTGTCGTTTTCTGTTTTGTCTCAAGCTTGTTGATGGCTTGATTTTTTCACTGCACCTCACGAGTGTGCAGTTGGTGGGCGGAGCTACCCAGTATGCAGTTTGTGTGATAGGCAGTAGTCTTAGTAAATTTGAAAATTAAATTCTGATGCATTGTAAATGCATTTTGCGGAAACGTCAATACAGATTTTGTGCTAATACATTCATTGGGCTCATAGTGTTTATATTGCAGATCCAGGTAATGTAGACAATATCTATATATCGCTGCTGCTGGAACAAAACATCTCCATTTTTGATGATATAATTTGCAAATGCCTGTCGCCCTTTACAATGTTTGTAAATTTCATGATGAATGGACCAAAAGAAATGACTCAAAATTATTTGGAAAAAAGTCTGGTTCCATTGACTTACATTAAAAATAACGTATGTTTTTTCTTTATCCTGTAAAGTTAGCATTTTGGAGAGACAAGGTTTTGTTCCGACAACAGTGATATACATGCTTGAAATAAATAAATAACTATGCTAAGATTTTAAGGGGATAAATTAGGGATGTCCTGCACCCTGGAGTGAAATTTACGTATGCAGTTCTCTGCCCTGTACCTCAGCAATGACATCAGTAAAAATTTACATCTGCTTTGTGTGGTCAAAGTATCTAGACATGAGCACATCTATTGGCATCTTAGGCATGTATAAGAATGAACCTGATAATAGAAACACTGTGAATAGAAAAATGGCAGGGCCAAAAAAATGAATCTGGAATGCTGATTAGATTTTGTAGCACTAACATTCCACAGTACCCTTCCTAATGTATGGTCTTTGACTTCATCGCCTAAGCAGCCCACAACGCGATTCCACATTGACCACCTAGATGAAAAAATTCTAATTTGCACATGGTGACAGCAGCACGCTCCGGTATGCCGCGTGAATGCTAAGCGCTATATACAAAACCTCAGCAGAGCAAAGTCCTCCGTGACAAGCATCTAATGATGGCCTAATTAATCTTTGTGCTTCTGATGACATAAGCATGTTTGGATCATGCGTCTTGGATGAGTGGCTCGCCTGTAATGCCAAATTGCTCATCTCCTCACTTACTTCAGTGACAGGGGCCTAATGAATCACCTTCAGTAGCCCAGGCAGTTTGTTACATTTGCTGAAGGTATGGGACATATCACAGGCACACTGCAGGAAGTGGGCTTAATCACTTGCTGGAGGGTGTTTAGCATGTACAGTAGCTGTCATTTGAAATTATATAAAGCTCTGTTCTAGTTGAAACTATCCAGCTTGTATTGGAGATTATGAAAAGGTGAACACGTTTTGAGTAGAATGTGTTGGATACTGTTTATTTCAAGCTCTGGCATTCTTTATGCTTTGGTTTTTGTTGTGGAAGAACGTTTTAAAACTGCAGGTTTCAAAAAGTGTTCTTTGAAGTGATGCCACGGAAGAACTACTTTTGGTTCTCCAAAGAACTTTTCAAAATATTTCAAAAAATGCATACATTGGTGTGTAAAAGTCATTAATTTTTCAGCACCAGGGAAAAAAGCATAAAAACATATTGAAAATGTGTTTTAGAAAATTACACAGAAACCTCAAAAACTTAATATAATATGCATTTTTTGGCATTTAGCATCCATTCTTTCTCTTTGTTATAGCTTCCCTTCTTTTCTGGAGACTCACTCTCAGTTTTTCAAAAAAATCTGCAGGAATATTTCTCCAAAGTTCAGTCTTAGAGGTTGGTTACAAGTAATCCCAGTTACAAGCTTTGAATGTTACTTCACAGTCACAGATGTCCAGTTATACTTTTGTAGTGCACATTTTCTTCTCTGTTGTCTTTTTCCTTTTCTCAGTAATGGCTTCTTGACAGCTTCTTGTTCATTTGTCTTCTCTCAGTGGAAGGATGGACAGAAACAACTGTGAATTTGATCAAAACTGAAGCCAGAGTGGAGCTTGATTTTCTCCTCTTTCTCAAAGGTGAAAGCTTTAAGTACTGTTTATCTGAGGTAACGGTTTAGGTGGTCTACCTGGTGCATAAAAAAAAATATGTATATAAAGAATCTCCACATTCAGTGGTGTGAAAAAGTGTTTGCCCCCTTCCTCATTTCTTATTCTTTTGCATGTTTGTCACACTTAAATGTTTCAGATCACCAAACAAATTTAAATATTAGACAAAGATAATACAAGTAAACACAAAATGCAGTTTATAAATGAAGGTCTTTATTATTAAGGGAAAAGGAAATCCAAACCTACAGGGCCCTGTGTGAAAAAGTGATTGCCCCGAAATGGCGAAAACATGGAACAGTGGTGAACCTTCCCAGGAGTGGCCGGCCGACCAAAATTACTCCAAGAGTGCAGCAACGACTCATCCAAGAGGTCACAAAAGACCCCACAACAACATCCAAAGAACTGCAGGCCTCACTTGCCTCAGTTAAGGTCAGTGTTCATGACTCCACCATAAGAAAGAGACTGGGCAAAAATGGCCTGCATGGCAGAGTTTCAAGACGAAAACCACTGCTGAGCAAAAAGAACATAAAGGCTCGTCTCAGTTTTGCCAGAAAACATTTTGATGATCCCCAAGACTTTTGGGAGAATACTCTGTGGACTGAGGAGACAAAAGTTGAACTTTTTGGAAGGTGTGTGTCCCATTACATATGGCAAAGAAGTAACACAGCATTTCAGAAAAGGAACGTCATACTAACAGTAAAATATGGTGGTGGTAGTGTGATGGTCTGGGGCTGTTTTGCTGCTTCAGGACCTGGAAGACTTGCTGTGGTAAATGGAACCATGAATTCTGCTGTCTACCAAAAAATCCTGAAGGAGAATGTCCGGCCATCTGTGTGTGACCTCAAGCTGAGGCGCACTTGGGTTCTGCAGCAGGACAATGATCCAAAACACACCAGCAAGTCCACCTCTGAATGGCTTAAGAAAAACAAAATTAAGACTTTGGAGCGGCCTAGTCAAAGTGCTGACCTGAATCCGATTCTGCAAAGATGAGTGGGCCAGAATTCCTCCACAGCGCTGTAAAAGACTCATTGCCAGTTATCACAAACGCTTGATTGCAGTTGTTGCTGCTAAGGGTGGCCCAACCAGTTATTAGGTTTAGGGGGCAATCACTTTTTCACACAGAGCCCTGTAGATTTGGATTTCTTTTTCCCTTAATAATAAAGACCATCATTTATAAACTGCATTTTGTGTTTACTTGTGTTATCTTTGTCTAATATTTAAATTTCTTTGGTGATCTGAAACATTTAAGTGTGACAAACATACAAAAGAATAAGGAATCAGGAAGGGGGCAAACACTTTTTCACACCACTGTACAGTGCATGAAAAAAATATTTGCCCCTCACCCAATTTCTTCTATTTTTGCTAATTTATCAGATTTTAATGTTTTAGATCCTCCAACTAATTTTACTATAAAGACAACACAAGTAAATGCAAAATGCAGCTTTTAAATAATCATTTCATTCATTGAAGACAACGATTTATTCAAACCCTACATCATCCATGTGAAAAAGTAACCGTCCCCTAAACCTAATAACTAGTTGTGCCACTCTTGGCAGTAATAACTGCAATCAAATGTTTGTGATGAGTCATTTACATCACGGTGGAGGTATTTTCACCCACTCTTCTTTGCAGAATTATTTTAATTCAGCTACATTGATGGTTTTCGAGCAACTACCTGTTTAAGGTTTTACCACAGCATCTTAGTGGAATTCAAGTCAGGACTTTGACTCTGACTCTCCACAACCTTAATATTGTTTCTTTTAAGCCATTCAGAGGTGGACTTGCTTGTGTGCTTCAGATTATTGTTCTGCTGGATAACCCAACTGTGCTGGAGCTTTAAGTAACAAAATGACAGGTGGACATTCTCCTTTAGTATTTTCTGATGGAGAGCAGAGTTCATGGCTCCATCAGTTATGACAAGTCATCCAGGTCCTGCAGAAGCAAAGCAGCCCCAGACCATCACACTGCCACCACCATGTTTGACTGTTGGTATGATGTTCTTATGGTGGAATGCGGTGTTAGCTTTATGCCGGATATAATGGGACCAGTGTTTTTCAAAAAGTTCCAACTTTGACTCGTCAGTCCACGGAACACTATCCCAAAAGTTTTGGTGGTCATCAAGATGATTTTTTGGCAAATGCGACATGAGCTTTGATGTTCTTTTGGGTCAGTAGTGGTTTGAGCCTCACTGCTCTCCCATGGATGCCATTTTCACCCTGTGTCTTTCTTATTGTGGAATTGTGTACATTGACCTTAACTGAGGTAAGTTCAAGAACTGAGTTCTTTAGATGTTTATCTGGGTTCTTTTGTGTCCTCCTGGATGAGTCGTCAGTGCACTCTTGGTAAAATTTTGTTAGGCCGGCCACTCCTGGGAATGTTCATCACTGTTCCACGTTTTCTCCGTTAGTGGATAATGGCTCTCACTGTGGTTTGCTGGAGTCCCAGAGCTTTAGCAATGGCTTTGTATCCCTTTCCAGACTGGTAGATGACTTTGTTTTGTATCTGTTTAGAACAAGGCATCATGTGCTGCTTTTTGACACCTTCTAACTGCTTCACATTGCCACAGGTTCTATTTAAGTGATATTTAGATTCAGGTTTGGCAGTAGTCATGCCTGGGTGTGGTTAGTGAAATTGAACCCAGTAGCCATTTGAAGTTGGTTAACTGGTTGATTCGGTAGCTTGGGGGGGTGGGGGGGTTGCTTTTCACATAGGGCTGAGTAGGGTTGAATAGCATTTTTCCTTTAATGAATGAAATCATCATTTAAAAACAGGATTTTGTGATTACTTGGGTTATCTTTGTCTAATATTAAAAGTAGTTTGATCTGAAACATTCAGTTGTGACAAAAATGCAAACATAAAAGAAATTGGGAAGGGGGCAGATACTTTTCAAAGCACTGTAATGTAAAGGCTCTTAAACAAGTGAAAGTTTCTCCTAGAACCATACATCCAAGCCAAGAAACATTTAGGAACCTTTATAAGATTGGATGTAGCAGATTTCAGCATATGAATGTTGTATGTCAAATGGAAATGCACAAATTGCAGCATACTTAAGATTAAAAAATGAATGTGGATCTGGATTTCTTTAAGCCTTATCTGATCTGACTTGAGTAAAAAATGCCTCTGGTTTTTCCCAGCTTAGACTGATAGAATGAAATAGAAAACCCTGAATGGCCATTTGAGCTAACAATTGAAAATTAAGGACATGGTCCTGGGGACTCTTGTCATCCACTGCTAGCCTGAAGCAGAGGTCAGGCGCAGTACTAGAAGGGCCAGCAGCTAGCTACAGTATGGAGCTCCCTAAGTGCAGCGCCGTGGCATTAGTTCAACAGCTAATTTGTGCAGCGCTCGCAGGAGCGGTGGAGACAGGCCTGGCTGTGTGTGCTGGCTGGTGCTGGCAGTGTTGAAGGAGGGGGAGAGATCAGGAGGCCAGGGCCGGTCGAGCTGCTGCTCGCAGGGACCAGCTGGTCCTTCACATCCTGGCAGGGCTCCAAGACACCCACCCACCTCCTCCCTCCCCCTCAACCTCTCTCTCTCTTTCTTTCTGTCTCTCTCTCTCTCTCTCTCTCTCTCTCTCTTTTGCTCTCGCTTTCTT
This sequence comes from Colossoma macropomum, assembly GCF_904425465.1. Taxonomy (NCBI): domain Eukaryota; kingdom Metazoa; phylum Chordata; class Actinopteri; order Characiformes; family Serrasalmidae; genus Colossoma; species Colossoma macropomum. The sequence continues at coordinate 12,090,945 of NW_023494806.1, forward strand.
TGTTTGATCCTCCTTTGATTGTGATGTATTTCTTAGGGCCGAAGTAGACAGAGGGAACTAAAAGAGAAAGAAAAAAATGAAAGATTCAGCTGTGTTCTGAAGTTACAGAAAATATCTCTCTCTCTCTCTCTCTCTCTCTCTCTCTCTATATATATATATATATGTGTGTGTAAAGAAAAAAATGTTTATTCTGAGTCATTTTGAATCATTTCTGTTTCCACATTCATCATAGTATGTTCATAGAATGGAAAGGGCAGCTGACGCTTTTAAATGGTGGAAAACAAACGACAAAGACGATATAACAGCGACAGTATACATAAGAAAATGATCTACATTTGTCACATCGTTATCCGCTCCTTTTCCCCCACAGACACTTTTACAAGGAGCGAGGAATAAAGGAGGTGTTACTCAATATTAAAGCCTTATACCTTACATGCTAAGAGATTATACCAAGCTAATTGACCTACAGATCAACCGCAATTAAATTACTTTCTCCTCTCCCTGTCCTACTCGCAGGATTATGCTCATATTTGCTGGTGATAGTGCACCATGGATTAGCAGTTGCATTTAGACATGCTTATGTTACAAGCTAATGAGATTAGAATTCTATTAAGTTTGCTTGCTTTTTGCCCGCTAATTTTCCTGTCAAAGTGCACTCAACCTTCCGCAGCATCAGAACCTGTCAATGTTGGAAGAGTTTCACTCATTTTGGAGGAGATCCGTGTTCTAATGTAGCTCTGAACTATGACTAGCGCAACCATGTCACCTCATTTAGCATACCTGGCTAGGAGAGAGAACATTAATCCAGTTCTTCTGTTGCCTGTGGAAATGACTCTTAAGTCAAGATCATTTATGCCCTTGTTAATTAGCCTATTAACTGAGATATTTACAGCAAAATGTTTGGTTTGTGCTGTTTCATCATGCTTAGATGAGCTAGCGTGTAGCTCTAGGCCACTGCCTTTGTGAAGCTTTTCTTCTAGCTATTGTAATGAACGTAATTGCTCTTCACTTCTAAAGCACATACATTGAAACTGGTGTATTTTACAGTGAGACATGGTTTTGATTGATCCAGAAATCCACTAAATTTTAAATAAATAAAGTAGATCCCTGAGGGGCAGTTAATTGCTGGGCATCAAGACAGTAAGAAGAAATAGTGAACCTAGAAGTAGAGTGAAAACAGCAAGAATAAAACGCACAGAAGGAATGATACCACTTTAACTTATTTAAAGATAGCTTATTACTTAGGTTGTAAACACCTTAAAAGTCCGTTACAAGCAGTTATAACATATGAATTAAAAGGGCAACAATGACCTATTGTCTGCCAAAGAGTGAGCACACATTCTATACTGTTTAACCTCACATCTTGCTGGTTACGTACACTATATGACCAAAAGCATGTGGACACCTGACCATCACACCTATATGAGGTTCCTGATATCCCATATCATGGGTTTTCACAATGGGTATTAATTGCAGCTATAATACCCTCCACTGTTCAGTGAAGGCTTTTCACAGTATTTTGAAGTGTGAATTTTTGCCCATTTGATCTAAAGAGCATTTGTTCGGTACTGATGCTGGATGAGAAGACCTGGCTCGCAATCAACATTGCAGTTCATTTCAAAAGTGAAGATAAGGGCTCTGTGCAAACCATGCCTTTATGGACCTCGCTTTGTGCACAGGGGTGCATTAATGCAGGAACAGGAAAGGGCCTTCCTCAAACTTTTGCCACAAAGTTGGAAGCATATAATTGCCCAAAATGTCTTTGTATGCTGTAGTATTAACACTACCTTTTACTGGAACTAAGGGGCCGAGCCCATACCCCGAAAAACAGCCACAGACCGTTATCCCTCCTCCACCAAACTTTAGTATGGGCATTATGTATTCATGATCCACCTGGTATCCACCAAATCCAAATTTGGCCATCAGGCTGTCAGATAGTGAAGTGTGATTTAATCACTCCAGAGAACGTTTGCACTGCTCCAATGTAGCATTGAACAAGCGGCCGGCCCAGGCAGCCCCGTAACCACGGTGTGGTGTCACTCAACCGGACTGTCTAAGCAGCCTAATGTTGCGGTGTAGCATCATAGCTGTGGTATAGCTTTGCTTGAGCAGCTGGTCCAGGCAGTCTTGTAGCTGTGATAGTGTCATTCAGGCAGCCAATCCAAGCAGCCTCATAACTGTGGTGTAGCGCTGAACAAGCAGTCAGTTCATGCAGCCTTGTAGCTGCAGTGTTGCGTCACTTGAGCGGCTGGTCTAAGCAGCTTCTAAGCCACGGGAAAAGTGACTCAGTTGCTATCTCGGTGGATGCGAGGGCTCCTTGGCCAGTGGAGAAAAATCTAAATATACACACGAACAATACAAAACAAAGGAAAAACTGATGGAAAGTAGCAGCCATACCTACTCCAGAGAACACACACAAGACTCTGCTCTTTTCAAAAATAGCACTTACAGTTATTCTGTACTTACAGATCTAGCAGAGCAGAAATTTCACAAGCTGACTTGTGGCACAGGTGGCATCCTATGACAGTGCCACGTTTAAAGTCACTGAGCTCATCAGTACCCATTCTACTGCTAATGTTTGTGCAGATTGCATAGTTATGTGCTTGATTTTGTACACCTGTTAGCAATTGGTATGACTGAAACACCTGAACTCAATAAATAGGAGGGGTGTCCACATATTTTTGGCCATATAGTGTATCTTATTTTGTCTTCTTCATCAGTCAGTATTACACCTGTCAGCTTCATTAGATATCCATACTGATGAGATATATATGTTTTTGTTGCCCTTATTAATAACCATTACTAAACTAAACTAATTTAAATCCATTCATAAATGTTTTATAAGGGTACTCTTATTGCAAATTGGTCAGAATTTACCAGGATGGGTTTTTATTTACGTTTCCATTGTCTTTATGAGCATTTTTGCAAGAGAAAAGAGAAAAATCCAGATTTGTAACAAGACAGACAAACAATTAATTAGAATGTAAAAAAGTTGTGTTGCTATTTGGAAAATATTACCAGTAACTGCCAATGCTTACATCTTCAAACATTTCTAGGTGTTAAAACATTTTTCCCTTTCCTTGGATGGAAACTTGCCCTGTGTCTCTTTGTATGCGTACAGTTCAGTAAATACAATAACCCAAATAGGCTAGTACTACAGCTTTAATCACCCACAGTATGTCCATAACAAACAATGCTGTCCTCTATAGAAAAGCTTGAGTGCTTTTCGAAACAGCTCTTCAACTCATTTTAACAACAATAAGTCTGAGCCAGATGTATATGTTTCCCTATGTTACCTGAAAGTGACTTCTGAGTGCCTTAACGAAGGCTAATTAATGTTATATTGCAAATTCATTTGCAGTAATCAGTGTATAATGTACTGCTCAAATTCTTCATTTGTTTCTTTAATTTGTTAACCAAATAGCTAAAACAGGTGACTTGGGTGTGACTGCTTGTAAGTCTTAGTTTAATTAACTGCTTGTTTTCGGCTGCTTTCGCTGATTATGTCCATAATAAAGCTTTATCTTCAGCTTTTGGCCTTTTAAGCTTGAGTGATTATTTGGATTTTTGCAGCCCATTAACTAAGAGTGGCACAAGTTGCTGCTGTTATTAGCTGTGCAGTGACCGTGCCTACTTGGCTGTGTGTCTCTCTGTTTACTAGTGAAGAGGTTGGGCTCCTGGATGCGTGATGGCTTCCACAGAATTGGCACATTAATTAAATTCACACCACGGTGCACGTTATTCTACTCCACTGCATAAATGCAGCACAGTTATGCCATAGACCCACTTTTTTTTCCTCCCCCTCCCGTTGTTGCAGCCCTTCCGCTGCTGCCCGGATTCGAACGTCGTTTTTACAGCCAACCAGGAACACGTTCCCTATCGCTGCACTTGAATTATTGTTATGTAGCTTGGGGCCTGTGTTCAAAATCACTGAATAATTGCAATCAGATTATTCTAATCAAGTGCTGGAACTGTAATTATAGGTTGCAGTCATTTAAACTGCCCTGGAAGTCCCGTCCGACGATTGCAGGCATATTAAAAGTTTATGTCCGAGATAAAATTAATGAAGAGGATTGTAATCATTCGGCGACTCGAGAGGTACCACACGTACCGAGGCACTGTGAGACTTCGCCGTGAGGTGACTGACCGCAGCAGAACTGCAGTCCACTGCCCTCTCCGCACTCCAATACTGTATCATCGCATGAATAAATAAATAAACAAACGCATGCATGAGGAATATATCCCCGTCCTCATTTGCATATGCAGCCGATGACCTCATTTGCACCTGGGCCCGTGTTTTCGTGTCAATGTGAAATGTTAGGTGACTTCCAATGCCACCAAGCCTGTCAGAAAGGCATGTGAATTACAATCCCCCGTGCGTGTGACAGCGCAACCACGGCCATAATCCTGTTTACCCACATCCGCATCTTCATGTCACTCGACATAAATGCAGAAAAGGGAGTTTGAGGACTGTTCAGGAGGCAGTGTGTGCATGTGTCTGTGTGTGTGGTGCATTTTGGAGGGGCCATGGTCAGAGCTCATAATTCAATATGACTAATCACGGTGGCTGCTGCCAAATCAGGAGCCTTAGCTGACAAAGTCAAGCCAACGGCAATTCGATAAGGTTGCAGTGGCCCATAGAGGAGGGAGAGAGTGGGGAAAAACGGCGGCATGTATCACATTGTGGAAGCAGTGCACGATATATAATTTCTCAATCATTACCACAGTTTTGGCCTTCACAATAATAATATTACAGAAGGCTGCGTTATGCAAATGAGCCTCTAACCATTGGCTCAGTGTTTTTGAATGTGACATGACCATCCTGACCAATCACAAATGTGTTCTCAAGGCATTCACGTGTTAGAGCCATTTATGTTTTGAACACTTGGTGGTGCTTTAAAGAATAAAGTTAGCTCTAAGGTTCTAGGCGGGAAGTGCTGTGTGGCAAGAAAGTCAACAGTATTTTGAGCAACTGTTCAAGTTAGAATGTTTGAATTTCGACAGCACAACAGTGTTTTATTATGGTTTAATCTTGGAATCTTGGATTTTTAAAAAATTTTTTTTGTCTTAAGTTATTCATCACACACATTTAGCTTACATCATCGGTGTGTACATAAATTACTGAAGAATTAGACATCATAGTCATACATCATTGTAACGTAACAGGCACCACACTCAATAACAATAACAACAAAGACCCATAGACATTTCTGTTAGCAAGGTTGATTATTACATTACTGTAAGGTCAGTAAAGTAACAGGACTGTTATTAGTGAGAGAGCTCTGGGTTAAGCCAACTACAGAGGGTCATTCAGTCCACAATTACTATGGTCAGACTTGTAAAAACTACAGATTAAAATCCTGACTTTTGTCTGTAATCACTTAAGTAACAATACTTCTCGAGGTAAAACTAATTCAGCTTCAATGGAGCTTACAATAGAGCTTACACTAGGGACTACAAGCTTGGTCACTTATATTGTGTGGTCCAGTAAGTACTGGCCCTGTATTGTATGTTACACTTCGGCCCTGGAGGAACAGTGTTCAGTTCTATAGTTGTATATGCTTAAGATAACAAAGTTCTTCTTGATCTTGAGAGAGCAGGCTAACCTATTAAAAATAAGGGTGTTCTTTGGAGTGACGCCAAAGAAGAACCACTTTTGATTCAGTAATAAACTTTCAGTAAACCTCCACATAATGTAAAGTTTTTCTACAGCCATATATCCAAGCCAAGAACCATTTAGGAACCTTTATTTTTAGGAGTCTAGAATATCTACAGTTCGGATTCTAGCTTTTACCTACTGCTCTGCCGCTAGGCTTCAGTCCATGCACAGCTCCCTGAGTATAATCCCCTACACTAGATGAACCTGGCTGGCGGACTGAGCGTTGCGCTCTTCATCACGCAATACTCACTCGCTCATCAGAGCACCATGAAGTGGCGAACAAAAGGCATTGCTAATTTACAGTAATAATCAGCCACGAAATAAGCAGCACCTATGTGTTGTTAAACACACAGGGGCTTACTTAAATTGATCGTAATGGCTTTCACCGCCATTGCTGAGGCTTCATGCTTTGCTCTTAGTTATTGTCGCAAAAGCAGGTCACGTCGTAATCTTTTTGTCGTGCTCATATAAGGCCCTAATCCCATATACACCGGCAAAGAGGCGCATTTGCATATCTTGCGAGGATTGGAATGGGTGATAGATCATTGAGCAGGCATATTTTTGGACTGCTTAGCATTACTTAGCATTGCTCAAACATATTTTCTTCTGTCTGGAACGGCAGCGGTGTGTGAGTAAGTGGCTCAATGAGGCCAATATCAGTATATACACACCTAATTAATACTGGCTGAATGTTCCAGAATGCTGGAGTAATAAGAACGCTGAGTCTGACGTGTCAGTCATTCCAAGAACCTCTTTCAGCAAGCACTAAATCTCTCCACGCTGCCCCAATCAACTAACATCAACATATAAATAACGATTAGTTTACAGTGTGTCGTAAAAATTAAACGTTATGGACGTGTATATATTTCTCTGCTTACAGTGTTGGTTGGTGGTTGTATTTAATACTAACTATTGCTTCAGTCCCTAGTACTCTCTTAAAAATAAAGGAGCCTTTTGGAGAGAGGCCCTAGAAGAACCAGTTTTGGTTCCCTAAGGAGCCATTCAGGAGATGTTCTTTTACAAAGCAGTTTTCACAAATCTAAAAATCCTTTTTAATGTTTAAAGCACCCCCACACAATGTAATGGAAAGGTTCTATACCAGTCAGGGACAGGGGAAGGCCAGTGGGAGGTTGTGATTGAGCTGCAGCATTCCTAGATTTCAGGACCGTTTAACAACAACTGCCAAAAATAATAAAAAATAAATAAAAGAACTGCACATTCAAAGTAGGTGTTTTTTTTAAACATTTTATCTTCCCCTCTGTGTACCTTCAAGTATTGAATCAGCATGGTGCTTGACTGAGGGCGTGACCAAATTGGTTGCTGCACAACATTTAAACAATCTGATTGGTCGCTGCTAAGTTCATTTGCATAAAGTTTGTCCTGTATGAGAGAGGACAGAGTGAGCAGGCTGTGCATCGGTGGTTTGATGTGTCAGTTCTATGAGTTACATTTTGGCATTCTTTTCGATGTAAATTATCCAAAAATTTCAAATGAAAAAAGATTAAATTAAACTTACATATCATTTTTCATGCCATCACTGAGTACATCATGTAAGTATCTCCAATATGGTAACTTTACAATAGAAAGCAAAAATGAGATTTTATTTGAATATGAATTATTATGAAGCATTTCTGTTGGTCCATTCATCATTAAAATTTTCACACAATATAAAGGCCTCAAATGATTCTTGATGAGTTCAAATAATGTAGAAAAGTAAAAACTGAAAAAATTCCTTTTTTTTTGCAAAGTGATGATATGCTGCTTAAAATGTAAACACGCTCAACTTTAAACACCTTCACGTCCCTGATATCAACTGAAGGTTTTTCCCACAACTGCATATCCAAGCCAAGAACCATACAGGAGCCTTGATTTTTAGGGATATATACATTCTTTCAATGCAGTTACAGTAGCCTAGACCTCTGCTTGTGGCCTGTACCTGACCTTGGTGGGGGCAGGTGGGGTTTGTTCTGGTTCCCACTAATCAGAGCTAATGCTAAACACTCTCTTTTCCCTATCAAACGCCAAAGGTCTGCGACAAAGTCACGTCTACAGACAGAGGTTTTGAAATGGTAATCATCTTGACACTTAACCGTCAGCCATTGTCTACGAGGTCAACAGAAGCACATTAGCTAATTGGAGATTGCAGTATTTCTAATTAGTTTTGAGGATGATGAGAACAAAAGAATACAGGTTTTCCACACCTTATTCATTCCTGGCTTCTTTGTGTGAGTCAGAGCGAGAGAAAGTGTGCTAGGAATGTAATTACCTCTTATAAAGAAATCCGCCTTAATGCAGCTCTCTGGAAATAAATAAAGAAGTCGAGTTAGGACATTGTGCTCGATGTGCTTCTTTAAAAAAGGGAGGATAATGGTATATCTTCGGTGCCATTAAGACTCTATCTTTGCTACTGCGTCGCTGACGAAGTCGATTTTTAAGTGTCTAATGGCTATCTAATGGTTGATTTTTATCTGGGTGTGAATTTGATGCCTGGCCAGTGATTAGTGATGTAAGGTTATCAGTATTTGATGTGTCATCATGCTTTCAGACAGGAATACCTGAGTAATGGACGGGTTAAACAATGTGATATTGGTCTAAATATACATCGTAGAGTCTTAACCAAAGAATCCTAAATGGTTCTTGGCCTGGATTAACGGTTCTAGGAAAAAAACATTACATTATGTGGACATCCTTTAAACTTTAGAAACTTACACGTCTCTTTTATATCTATGGAAAAGTTCTTTAGGGAACCAAAGGTGGTTCTTCTGTATTGGTTCATGGTGAGGCTTCTTTGGTTTCATATTTAAGCCCATAACATCCATGCTATTGTGAATGCAAAGGAAGATATAATGTGGTAATGGCATTTTTTAGAACAAAGCCATTAGCATAAAGCTTCAATTGCCTTCCTCTCCACTTTAAAGGTGCAAAGTTACCAACAACTTTGTGTGAATGTAGCAAAGCGACTCACTGAAAAGAAGCCCACATTGCAAAGCTAAAAATATGAATCGCAAATGTAGGAATCACCCCACTGTCTCTTAAATGCTTAAGATAAAACTGGCAGGTTATTACACTTTTCAATTCCAGAGTCAAATATAAAAATTTCTATTACAAGGGCAATGAATTACCTCGCAAAATGGCAAATGTGCATCCTTGTCAGGTGGAGTGTACTCTGATGGCCTTTCCTCAAACCCTGGATGGGCAGATTTGATCTCTCCTAATGGTTCTCCTAGAAAGGGTAATTACGCCATGGTCAAAGCTAATTTGCTCTCTGCCAGATGAACTGTTGTATTTTATTGTAGGCTGACATTTGAAAGTAATTATGGCACTGTTGACCCTGGCCCGTTCAGCTTTGTAGCACTGTCTTCAGTGGCCCATCTCTTTCTCTCTCCCTCTCTCTCCCTCTCTTTCTCTGGCTGCTAGTCAGAACTGTAACAAGGCAATGACACGGACCAGGAACGCCATATGGAGCTCTGTTGAGCGGCCCAAACTCGCTCACCCAAACTCCATCAGCGTCCGCCGCTGAACATGGAGCAAACGTTGCATGTATTTCCGCCATGTTCCCGAGCTCTGTTCACTGGCCATTCTGCATGGATCCATGTATTGATAAGTGTGTCATTATGTGCCTCAGTGATCATCTCCTCGTGGACTTATTACTGGAGAATTAAATAAGCAAAAGGTCACAGTGGGCTTCCCCCTCCCTAAAATCGCCTGCTCCGAATGAGGTGGCAGTGAGAGCAATTATGGACATTTTCTGTCAGCGCTCATCCTTTGTCTGTGAACACTGCCAACAAATGTCAATCAATACCCACTCCTCATGGGTCCACTGTGGGCTGGGGACTGGGCAGCATGTCCAGCCTCATGCCAGATTTCCTCCTGTACCATTCATGACTGGAATGGATGCCATCATTTGGAGGGTGCTTATCAAACAGTATCACTCTATTCCACTCTATTCCATCACTTTAAGCTTCTTGATGCCTATAAAAATTTATGCAAAATGCAGAAAGTGACACTGCATTATTTATTTCAGTTCATTTCAAAGGTACAAGACTGTGCAAAAGTCAGAGACCACCTTGTATTTATATTATTTCCAGTAATTATGTACAATTTATAGATTTTTCGGGGTCAGGAAAAATGAAGACAAACTTAATAGATTACATTTATCAGGCATAGTAACTAAATATCAGTTCAGTTTTTCATTATTTACTGTGTCCACACTTTGGCTTTATTGCAGCTTGGATTCTTTTCAGAGACTTGCTGTCAGTTTTTTAAAGAAATATGCCATGATATTTTTCCTTACTTTTAAAGTTCAGTCTTAGAAGTTGGTTGCATTTTCTGCTTCTCAGAATCAAAGTAATCCCAAAAACATCAAATGATGTTGAGGTCTGGACTTTGGGTTGGTCAGCCCCTTGTTCTGAGAGCTCCAGTGGCTTCTTTGTTTGGGAAATGCTCTTTGTTTTTCTCTTTTTTCTTGTTTTCCCATTAATGGGTTCTCAAGTTGTCCTCTCACAGTGGAAGGATGGACAGAAACACCTGTAGAGCTTTCGTACTCCAGTGTAAATTTATTTAGTTGCCAACATTCTGTAAAGCTTATCCAACCAACAGTAACAGCTGCTATGAAAGAACACATTTGTAAGTATAGCATAGATCAGGCAGTAATTTGGAATCTATGAAGTGTATATGTCCTATATTGTATATTGTAAGTAAGGGGTGTGAATATGGTAGAATGTAAGGTAGATTTCAGTGTCTTACATACTGATGACTCAATTCCGTTTAAAACTGCGCAGGGCCTGAGCCACTGTGGGAGAAAGAGAGGCTCCTGGTGAGTGATGAATAGCCGGTCTGGCCGCTGCTAGATAAGACACTGTAATATTCTGCCTCCTTTAGTTTGCGCAAGATAAATCCATCCTCCGTCCTTGTTAAATTACAAGACATTTTAATCAACGACGGGAATTATATTAGTCCATCAGTAATGATCGCTGACAAATGGCGCCACAATTGAGCCTGGAAGTTAGGGCATTAGCGAGCGTGACAAAACCCTGATGCCGGAATCACTCGGACGGCACAACCCAGGTAGGCTTGCCAAGTTTTCTTAATTTGCAGCACATTACTTTTCTTCCATGGCCCGAGCGGGTCCATTATTATTATCCTTTATTTCTGCCGGCGCTCATTCGCCGGCGTCGTGCTGCATCTAATAAAGACTGACACTTGTGACACTTCAAACATGTAGCCACCAACAGCTCGCTGCCAACAAAGGGGGCCCGGTGAGCGGCATGCATTAAACGGCGCTGGGTAGCAGGCCGTGCTTGGGCCGGCCCAGCAGGTGTGCTGCCACATCTTTGCACCTCTTAACACCCCTCTCTCATTTCGCCTGACACATCGGACAATGGCACAAAAAGCCCTTCACCCATGTGCCCACAATGAGACACCCCCCCTTTTTTTATTTTTTTTGTGTTGTCGCTGTTTTGCTGGGACGCGATGGCGTAAACACGCTCCATTCGCTTGCCTGTAATCGAGGACGTGATTAAAGGGGATTGCACTGAGACTGAAGGCTTTGGCAGTGCTAACCACTGATACTGATCACCAGTTTTGGATGCACGTGTTATTTCCATGTTTATTTGTGATTTTAAGTTCCTCTCTTGAATATTCCAGTCTGATATTCTAATAGGAATGATTTGCATAATTTATGTAATTGGAGATTAAGAGTTTTAGGAAGGCTTACGGTGTATTTGTAATTGGTAATGTGTATTTACACCCACATTTCTCCTGAAAATTGATGTCTTGTTGGACGTTGTTTGGTTAAGCAATCCAACAGGCTTGTATTTGGTTTGTGCAACACTAAACAATTAGATTTGGGGATCAAAGCCCTGTTCAATTCCATAAGCAATGGGGGGTGTAAGTGAATACGAAGGCCCACTGAGCTCTGTGTGGCTGCAGTTTCTTCCTGCCTGGGCTTTTGGAACCACACTGAAATGATGCATGATTGCACATATCACTTGACACAGAATAAAATGGAAGAGAAACATACTGACAGGGTTGGGTAGATTTCTTTAGGAATGTGATACAGTACTAATTACAAATAACATGACTAAAAACATGTTTTCAGTTACATCAAAACATGATCTCATCTGAAAACAAATATAATCTCATGACTTTTGAATTTGTATTCTTCCCCTGTCTTTAAAGTTACTTTTATATATATTGTACCAGTTTACCCGGACATGTATTAAGCCGATCTTGGACTAAATTTTAGTGTCAGTGAAGAATTACCACTGAGAAATCTTTTTAGTCTAGTTTTAGTCTGTTCTGGGAAACTGGCTGCCAATGGTCAAATCTAGTGTGTTTATTTTGATCCATCTAAGGATACTGCCCTAAAGCTCCCTCCACCTTTCCTCCCTCTCCCAAAACTGTACAAAATCACCGTGATCAGTTATGACACAGCTGTTATGCCATTAATGGGCAAACCCACTAAATTAAGAGTTAATAGACTCACTTATTGACACTGTCTAATCAAAAATGTTCTTATTTTAGAAAATAATACATAAATAATTATCCTCAAATATAACTGCAGTCTGGTTCTGCATTGTTTCAATGGTGTCTTACTTTGATTACAAGTACTAATCAGATTACATAATCCAGATTGCATGTAGTCTGATACAACCCAACACTGCAAGCTACACAGAGCACATTCCACTTAAACAGCATAGTAATTCAGCTGCAAGACTGGGTAGTTCATGTAACAGTGTTATATAATCAGAATACTGAAAAAGGTAACTCTAACCTGTTACACTTGGAGAAAAAAAGGCAATAATCAGATTACAGATATGTTATAAAATCAGGGAGATAACTAGTAGAATTACATTACCACTCACACACAAAGCACATTTTTTCCTATTTTCTTTGTTTAATTTTTGCGAACGTTTACAGGCAACATGAACTGACTCTGCCAAATGTTTGAATGCAAAGTAAATCACCCAAAAACGCTTGTCTTTTCTCTGTGGTTGGCATGGCAACATCCAAGCTGACTGGACAGTTGTGTCCCAGCAAATACAACATATAATAAATGTCATTCTTTTTTTGTCCTCTGCTTTTTTACATGTGGTCAAAATGAGTTCAGACTGGGCTGCTGACCAAATAGTACTTTGCCTTTTTTGTGAGGGAAAAAAAGGATATCTGTCACCTGAAGACATTCTGCCCTTTCTTTTTCACAATGCAAACCACATGGTGAAATTAAAAGTTTTGTATCCTGATGCCTGTTTTCCACTTAAATTAGTAAAAGTGGCTGCTGAAGCAGTTGCTATCACCAAGGCAGTGTTTATACATTTATACATCTGCATATGGCCATCAATGAGACATGGAGTGATGCTTTTTTCAACATGTAAACACAGCATTACCCTGCCCTGACTTAGCTGAGCTGTACTAGTTCCTAGTTTAGGCATTACTTACATAGCTACATTAGCGAGGTACACATTAAAGTTGACCATTATAAAGAAAATAGTTCAGTAATGCCAAAAAATGACGAGATAATCACAGTCTTCAACCATTGGCCTTACATATCTGTGGCTAGTGCTGTACAAGATTGGGCTCTGGTTGATTAGCTCAGCTGTTGTTTTTTTTTCCCTGATTGTGAAAGCTACAGTAAAGAAGGGTAGTTGGCTACTAGGTGGTGGTCAACCTCACTGTAATGATGTGTCTGGGACATAATGCTTCCTAGCTACTCCAGGGGCATAGCTTAAGAAATTATATGTAACCCTTATCATTTAGGTCCATAAATCATAGCAGTTTTACTGTTTGTCTTGTTTAAAGACGTCTAACTGAAATTTGTTTGAACTCGTCTTTGTTTAATATGACTCTAAAAAGCCAAGTAATCCAAGAATAACAAAAAGTAGTTTGATTATATTACTTTAATATTGTGATCATTGGATCATTTTTAAACAAGTAATCTGTACCGAAATACATTTTTAAAGTAACCCACCCAGCCCTGTTCAGCTGATACATATTACATATCGCTGTTGTCGGAACAAAACCTCGTATCTCCAAAATGGTAACTTTACAGGAGAAGGAAAAAAAACATACTCTACTTTGAATGTAAGTCAATGGACCCAGAATTTTTTCCAAGTCATTTTGGGCTGTTTCTTTTAGTTCATTCATCATAAAATTTACACACAGTGTTATGTCAGTTATGTCAAAAACTGAAAAACGTCAAAAATGGAGATATGAGGTTTTGTTCCGACAGCAGTGATATGTTCACTGCTACTGTTGCTACAACCAGCTTGGCCTTCTGTTTTCTGCAGGCTATTCTGAGAGTATGTGCATACGCGAATGTGTACCTGCTTGTGAGTGCCTATGCAAGCGCTCGACTAAATCCGCCCAAATGGATGACTAATTTTACCAAAATGATTTTCTGGTGAGCTCAGTAGTCCTTAATCACCTTATGATATATAAAAATACTCCTTTCATCTCTGGATTTTCCTTTTTGGAAAATCGTCTGACAAATGCTGTCCACAGTGTACTCTAAATATGCATATAATTCAATTAAATCTATGCCCGTTCTATGGAATAGAGATTTGCGTGTCCATTCCAAGCAATGGATCTATAATGATTTTGAAACATTTGACCATTAAGGGTTTTTCTTGAAAGGGGACACATCCTATGTTTTTCTTTATTTTACTCTGTTTTTCCCTCTGAGGTCCACTTTTGATGTTTGTGTGGGTTTATTTATCAAAAGCAGTCATAATTCATTTTTACACAACCACATTCCAACCTCTCTTCATGCTTTAGATTTATACAGACTGTTTTTGATACCAGACCTTTAAGACTGATATGTATGGGTTGTACAGGTGTATATATGCAAATCTTTCTTTGAAGCTTAGTTTACATATATGGGCTGTACAGAGTGTAGATTGAACAATACATATTGAAACTTGTCTGTGACTGAAATGGATCTCTATTTGCATTTTAGGGCACTAGTATGTACATTGGCCATTTTTCTCTTAGTGTCTAAATCGTACAGTGGTATTCTGGATTGGTTTTGAGGGCACTACAATCTCCCACAATGCACTCTTAATTTCTACTAAAGAGTACAGATCACTGCATCAGCTGAATGTTCGCCAAAGTGCGTTACGAGTTTCTATGCAGCTTATGCAGGTATAAACAAAATTGCATCTTCACTACTCGCTGCTCATCATATAGCAAAAACACTGAATGGTAACTGTTGTAGGTTCTTAAAAAATAAATGTGAGGCCTCGTCAAGTTTTGTACATTTTTCCAGAGTCCACATTCCCTGAACTTTTCAAAACAATTTTTTATGTCTACAGCTATGAATAAGAAGCCAACTTTAGACTCACTCAAGCAACTAAGGTTGGTTTGTTTGTGTGACTTGTGAATACTGAGGCAGGCTGATGATGACAAAGTGTCTGGCTTCATTTACTGATTCAAGTATTTACTAATGGTGTCAAAATTAACATGTTAATAACTTCTTAACATGATAAATTATTAACACCACTTTTTTTTTACGTTTTCCTAGATTGATTCTTTAAGCTATCCATAGTTCCACCCTTAAGCTCAGCTGATGAAAGGGAGAAACTGCAATTGCAGATGCTCTCACTGGACACTTTGTTTACCCTGTATTCCCTGCATTCACATGATTTCATGTTCATGTTGGAGTTAAAATCTATTTCAGAAGTGGTAGGATCCATTTCGGAGAGAGTAGGGATCCATTTTGGAGGGAGCTGGGATCAATTTCATTATATAGGCTCTTTAAACAGTTCCCTGATAGCAAGGCCACTTTTGGCCTGCTGATGGCAAAGCTGGTGGTCCTCTGGCGTTTTGCTCTGTCCCACCGGTGGTTAAGCAGAGTATTAGACAAAATTCCACTTATTATCACTCACTTTCCCCTCACAGTCTAATTTACTTATTTATCCTTCCTTTCTTTAGTTATACTTTGTAAATTAATTTAGTAAATATTTTTTTTAATCCAGTACAGTGTCAGCAACAACATTTTCTATACAATTATTTTATATTAGGCCTAGTTTTTGACTTTGACTAGTTTATTTTCTATAATAAAAGGCTATGTGCATTTAAAATCTGTTTGAGAAGATTAAAAACTAGTTAGAGCTTGTATGCAGGACAGTAATCTGGGTGGTCCGAGGGTGGACCAGCAGTGGCAAAGAGTCAGCTGGGTGCTGACTCTTTATCAAGCCAGCAGACCGATATATGCTTGCTATCTGGGTTGTTTCATATCTGGGTGAAGTAGTGTGTTTTTATGAGTGTGTGTGTGTGTGTGTGTGTGTGTGTATGTGTGTGTGTGTGTGTGTGTGTGTGTGTGTGTATGAATGTGTACATGTACTCACTAAGAATGTTTCTATTGCCGCAAGTCAAAGGCACCATTCACTGGAGATGTACAAGCATTCAGTGCTCCAGCGGCTTGTGATTTAAAAGAGTATGGGAGCCTGTCATTCTACAATGACCGTCTTTCTTCCTGTCTGCAAGGTCAGACTGTTTAAAGGCTTTGTGATCTTTACTGTGTTCTTTTTAAATATCCCTACTGCCCTACAAAGCTTTTATCTAAGACAGAATAATACTGTTTCACGAATGAGCATTGAAGAGCCCATATCATGGAAAAAAATCATCTTCCTGAGTTTTCAGAATGAGTTTCAAATTTACTCCATTTACATTTCCATTTAATCCACTGTCCATACAGTCCATGTGTGAAAATTAAGCTACAGAAACAGCCTGTTTGAAATGAAGTGTTTTTGTGATGTCATGAAAACCAGTACGATTACATGAGTTCATCTATTCGGCCTACAGCAGTTTAGCCTCGTCAATTCTGGTTAAAAGTTATAAATGTTTCTTAGCCTGGACTTTTTTTGATTGAGGCACAAAACGGGGCAGCCAATCAGAACAGAGTTGAGGGACCTTTCATATTTAGAATTGTGGACACTCAAACTATTGTACATCTTTTTTTTACATTTGCTTTATATGACAGTTAATCTTTTTAATAATAGCCATTGATGTCTGTGTCATTTTGTGGCTTTTCTATTTAAACACTGCCTCTAAAGACTATTACTTTACAGCCCACTTCACTGTGCAAAGCTGTCCTCGCAATTCCTTCCTGTGTTTTAAGGTCTAATCCATATTTGAATTGGATGAGCCCCCTTTGCAGCGTTCCTCGAGAATGGTTCCTTAATTCATCACGCAATCAACCAACCATATAATTTAAATACTTCTCTGGGAATTAGTGTAATGTTATGATAATTACGCCACAATTTGGAGTAATAATTTTGGCCTGCTAAAAAAAAAATGACAGCGTAAAAGGTACGTAATAGGAGAATTTTAATTGCTTAATAAATTGTAGGAAAATAAGATGAATAAGAGGGAAAGGAAATTGAGCTGGGAGCTGCTGCGGTCCCATACAGAGTGTGACCTGCAGATGAGTAAACACAGATAGTGTTCAATCTCTTTGTTTTTTTTTTCCCTCCAAAAAGGAAAGGAGGAGAGAAGAGTGGAGGAGAGAGTGGAGGAGGCCATGGCGAGCTGAAGGTTGGCGAGATTAAGCTTTCATTTCTTGCTCTCCATGCTGGCTCTGGTTTATGTCCAGAGACGCTCCTTGCCTCCCTCTGCTCTCAGTCTGTGGAGAGCAAACAGTTGCTCTGAGGACACTGACCTTCTAGCACTTCATAGAGCTGCGGTGAAAGTTTTATCCTTGAAAGAACATGCAGGTTCCATCTTCAGAGCAGTTAAATATGTAGTTCCATAAACTTTTATACTTCTGTTCTATCTAGATTTTCGATACAACGACATATAATCAACACACTTTAACATAATTTGGCGAAAAATCAAATTTATACAATTTCCCCTTTTCTCCAGATATAGTTAGCCAAGACATATTTGGTGTATGAAGTTTTCTTCATTAGTTTTGCGCTGCTGCTATGAGGCTAATGTAGCTAACAAGTAACCAAGTTCACCAAATAGCATTGTACAAACTGCATGCCTAAAGTCATCACATAATGTAAAGGTATTCTATCTGGCGCCATTTGATACACTGTTACCTAAAAAAAATGATAAAAGTACAGAAAAAACGTTTTTTACTGCTTGATTGCTGCTGCTACTGTTGCTAAATATGTTTCATACTTTTGTTCTTTTTTTATATAGAACTGTATATCATACCCAGGTGAAATGTGACTGTTATAGCTAGGTGTCAGTTCAGACCAAAATGTGAAGAACATGGTCAAAAATAAAGGAAAAATAAATACGTAATGCTAACAGTAAATAAGTAATGCTACAATAATGCTCATCTCTGTTATCACCACTTAGGAATTGTGGAAGTATGTTAGCGCTAAGCTAACAGCAGTTCACATGAACATTTTTGGCTGTTCCAGATCAAACACAGACATTTGAATGTAGTATAAAGTTATTTTATGTTTTCTTTGAATGTAGATATATTAACATTTATTTCACCTTGTATGTTGCAGGGACTCTTTCAGAGAGAGCTGCCACTGTTTTCCATTTGTAACAACTGACTCAAACCTGGTAAGACTTCAGCATATTCACAGTCAGTGACACATCTAGGAAGTTTGTTTCTCTCAAAATTGGTCTCATTTATTGTAAATCAGTATGTGATTAGTTGATTCCATTGTTACTCAGTATGCTGGTATTTAATCTGACACATTAGGCCTGGTTCAGCTCCTGAAGGCAAGATTGGACAATTTTCCATTGAGAATTTAACCTTTTTGTTTCCAACCAAATTTATTAATGAAATAAGAGTATTACTACAATAACACAACCAGCAGGCTGATTCTATTCTATTTTGCACATTTCACATGTGAAATATGTGATATTTCTGTAAGGGAAGGCCTTCTCTGAAGAGTTCCTCACTGGTCATACATACAGGGCCAGAAACCACATACGCAAGTCTATTTGAAATCACTTATTAACTTGATGGAGACTGTGAGAATTTACGCATTTAGTTGGCATTAAATGCTGACTAATCTATGCTTAATACTTGTTAGCAACATTAGCCTCATAGCTCCAATACAAACTAAAGAAGCAAACGTCAGACACCAGATATAACCCAGTGCACTGGCTACATGAGTACAGTTAGGGTAAAGGAGAAAATATGTAAATTAGATCTTTTGCCTAACGTTTGTTTTAGTGTGTGTGTATGCACTATAAGAAGAGAATTTGACCCTTGCTTAGATCTTCCAGGGCACAAACTGCACCACTGGTGGTTAACACGTCCCTCCAAGGTGTCCTAATCTCACAGGACGGTGCTTGTGTTTCAACACCTCATCCATCATAATTGCCACTGACGGACATGGTCACCTAAGTACTAAAGGTGACGGCGGGTGAAGTGGTGGGCCACTACCACCAGCATGGCAGTGCGAATTAAAAAACACACACCACATGTTGCGGTCATCTCTGGCACCAGGCTGCATTGTGGCCACTTGCCATCACTACACCACAGTCAATGTGCTGAAGCAACACAAACAGCACAAAGATGTTGGAATTACAAGCAGAACAATGATGGATGGGTCATTACAGCTTAATGAAAGTCGAGTATCTGTGTTGTTTCTTCATAGCATCTGGTAAGAACTTATGGTTGATGGTATAACCTCTGCTGTATTTTCATCTTTGTCTGTACGAGTGAAAGAAAAGTTCAATCCAAGGTCACCTCGCCCTTAGTGCTCTTGCAAAGGCAAGAGGAGCTGTTTTTTTTTCTTTTTCTTCGATGCAAGCATATTGTAAGGGCTTGCATGTGACTGTAATTTCCAGGCTAGCTAGGATCACAAAAGAGGATGTGGAAATTGCATTCTGCACAATACACACCTCCACATTTCCTTGAGTCTCCCTCGCTAACCCTTAGGAGACAGAAAAACCCATTACAAAAGGAGTGAAGCTTGCGGCGAAACACTCCCCGAGCACTCCCTGAGCACAGCCTGTGTTTTTGAGCTCTCTATTCAACTATCAGCAGGACCAGTGTCTGACTTTTTCACCTGGTCAAATCCCACTGCTTTACACCTCCAGCATCTGGCTCTTTCTGACCCTGATCCGAATGCATAATACCCTCCTGTTTACTGGTCACATCCACCAGAACTATGGACTGTTTTTTTTTACTTTTTCAGGAGAAATCAACAGGAAAGTTACGTTCTCGCTAAATTACCAAAAAGGCCTCTTCATTTAGTGAATCTGCTGATTTGTCTTCAACAGTGTGTCTGTATGATGCAGCAAATACAACGCTAGCTCCTAGCTCCATATATATATATATATATATATATATATATATATATATATATATATATATATATGTATGTGTGTATATTTTTTTAACACCATTTTTACATCAAGAAAGCCGCAGTTGTGTTGTGCACAGTCTTTGTGGAGGGGTGTGAAGTGTTTTTACAGTAAGAGGTTCTCACCCCTTTTGTCCCTCATTGCCCGCTAGCAGCTCAACACACTCAAAACATTTCACACAGAGATTAGAATCTCAGTCAATCCGATTGTAGAGAAAAAAGATTGTATTTAATTGTATTACTCTAAAATATCTGTGTCAATTTCCATTCTGCTGGCCACTAGTGTGGGTCTGCAGAAAGAAGCTACAGTACACCCAGTGCATTTTTTTCATTTAGTTAAGCACAAGTAGCCATTCTATGTGAACAGCCAGTGCCAAGCCATTCTAAAACTATCCACTAGTACAGGCTTGTTGTGAGTCATGTTCATCATATGCTGACACCCTGTGGAATGGACAAATAAAAGGAAACATTAAATCAATGCTAAATTAAACTGTACATGATGATAATAGTCTTATGGTCAGAGGGTTATTTGATTGGTCTCATTTCAGGAGGTGGCTTTTCCCTCTATATGGGATAATGCTTTAACTATTAGCAAAGTATCATGTAAAATGTTGGGCTGTGCTGTGTGTGGCTACATTATATCATAATCAAGGCTATTACCAAGCAATTATTACCTGCCATGAGTGCCCCCAGCTCAAGCTTAGAGTCACACAATGAGTAACTTTACACTAGAAAGTAGTACAGCCGGTTTCGCCAACATGACGCTTGGCAGGCAGCAGTTAACAAACGTTTGTAAAGCATCCACAGCATCATAGATAAATGTCTATAAAAGCTTGTTTGTGTTTGCATTCACTGAAGCTTGCACAAATCGAACACAGTGTATGCCAATCATCTGAAATGAGAAAAGACAGCAATGAAATTTGCTCTTAAAGGAAACAGAGCCTGTGTTTAGCATTATCCTGACATTTATCATTAGTGTTAAATCTTACAGAAAAGGAGAAAAGCATGTATGCTGGAAATACTCATCAATTTGTTATAGCATCGGAGAATTTGCAGAAGCATAACTTGGACCCAAATATGTGGGGTGCGGCAACATTTGTCTTGATTGACATGTGTTTTATGTCAGTGCAGTGTTGTCATTGAAGCACTGGAGGCTCATGGCTCAGGTTTAAATAGTTTGATCAGATGGCCATTCAAAGGCATGGAAGGTCAAGCTGTTTACGTGCATATATATATATATATATATATTCATTCACTGATGTAAGAAAACTTTGTGTCTGACAGGGTAACGAGGAAAATGGCAAACAGCTTAACATTTGTTAAGGCAACTTCAAATCTTTGGTCCACAAAGCAAAATATGTAGTCATTGTCCAAAAAAAGGACATCTCCATTTTTTTCCAATTTTCATTTTTTTACATCATTTGGTCACAGAGTCTGCTCTTTATGTTGTGTGAAAATTTATTGATGAATGGACCAATAGAAATGCTTCAAAATTGCTTGAAATAAAATATCTTTACATTAACAAGTACTTGATGTGTTAAAAGTTTGTTAATACATTTGTTAACACATTTTTCTTGTTTGACCCTTTAAACCAGTCATGGTTCCACTGTGAAGCCCAGCTGCTCATGTTGTATGTAGATATGACTGACTTTGTGACTTGTGAGTGTAGCCTTCTCATTCAAATATTCGAAAACAACAGCTACTGCAATGCCACAAATATCACAAATTTATCACTGTAATACATTGACTCTGAATTATTATTCATGAGCAAAACACACTACTGATGTAAGACGTAACATAGTGTTATAAAACCCAAAGGCCACAATCACAGAGGAGCTAGAATGAACAAAACTTTGTTATAATTCTTGTTCACCTTAAATTCATGTGATTCTGTGGTTCATGTAAGCTCTGCTTTTCTCACAATGAAAATACTGTTATTGAATGTCTAAAGTAATAACTTGATGAAGCTTATTTTGTCTGCTCATGTAGCTATAATACAGTGCTTTTGGGAAAAATCTTTTTTTTAGGGTCAAACTTGAGAAATAAAGACATGTGATTCATCACGTTAAAATATTTTAATCATTCAACAGCTCTAATATACAATCACATTCCTGGGCACATCACGTTTTGTTGATTTTCTAAGTGAAAATAAGTTAACATCACCTCTACAGAGAACGCACCTAAATATCACAATGTTCTGCAAATGTTGGTGGACAGTTTCTATTTATTTGCTGAGATTAACATATTGGAAAATAAGAAAACATACAATTAAAAATGGCATAGCTTTTGCACAGGCCACATTTTGTTTTTCTTTTTTTCCCCAATATGTTAAATTCAGCAAATAAGAAGTACAAATGTGTTAACTTGTTGTCACTTAGATTTAGCCTCTAGCCAACTGCAGTGTGTGATTGTGAGCATCTTGACCAGTCATGGTTCCAGGTATGTGCACTGATTCAGTCATTTGATGAATAAATTACTTTAGTAAAAATAATGCAGGCTAATCTTCACCCATCAGCATATCGCAATTCTTATATGTTGCAATATATCGCAATAGTAGTATTTCATTCATTACTAATGTGTACCGTACTTTAAGAGAGGATTAAATACAATAACAAACGATAGGTTAAGAAGTTAAGCTTGAGTGTGAGGCCGAGTGCACCAGACTAATGGGATTCACAGGGCATGCACTGAGGCCCTCTTGCTGTCTTATGCAGCGATTATGAAATATTGCAAGGAAAAGGAAGACGTAACTCCCCCTTGCACTAAGCAGAAACAATTAAGTGACAAACAAACCCCTAATGCTGATGAAAAGCCGGAGCGCCTCGCGTCTTCACAGATGACTTAATTTGGTGTGGGAAAAGCTGGCAGCTCCTCTGAAGTGCTGCCTCTCCCCCTGCTCCTCCGGGCCGTGGCGTGACCTTCATCGCCGCTCCACCTGCAGGAAGCCATGTTTGATTCTCTGTCCGCCGAGACGCCCGCTTGACAGCAGAATGGTATCATAGGACCCGAGTGGAGGAATTTCTCTTTCTCTGTCATCATTAAGGGGCGTCCCCCTACGGTGAGGGGAATGAAAAGTACGATTTAATGTTCTCGGGAGAGTGGCAGGGGAAGAAAAGCTCAAAGCCTTCGCCATGCTGCTTTCTGAGTGGGTCACTCCAGCCCTCGCAGCGAATGGGATGTCCCTGTGGAATTTGCCATAGACTCGCCTGAAAAGAAAAGGGATTAAGGCCCTTTTAAGGATGGAAATGTAACAAAAGGAGCACTTTTATGATGTAGCAGCATAAAATGAGGGGGCCTCCATTGTGGCGCTGATTGCAAAAAAGATCTTTGAAACGAGGCGGCCCGCAATGCGCTCCCCTCCTGTCCCCCACGGGCGCTTGTGGCTTGTACAAAATGACTTGTCTACATTAGAGGCGCTGTGGCTTGCCTTCAAGAGGCAAAGTACAAGATTATTGGTTTGTTTCTATTTTCTAGCTTCTCTCTCCCTCTCTTGGCCCCCCCTCCACCTTGCCGAACCCCACTCCTCAACCCCCCCCCGACCCCACCGGTCCTCAAGTGCGTCAGATGGAGGTTGGATCCCAGTGAAAGTTGGTTAATTTAGAGAGTGAAAGCGTAATTAGCATCCCCCCGCAGGCTAGCTTGTGTCAATGCTAGCCGCTGTAAAAGCACTTTGCCACGGCAGCCGTGAGAAGGCACAGGGGGAACTTAACACCACACGCTACACTACATAGGCTGCCTATATTTAGGCAATTTGTACGTTTTGATTTCCTTTCTTATCGCCTTACTAGCCACGATCTGTGCACCGTGCTAGCATAACAAACAGCTGCATGCGTCTTCCTTTCTTCGCCTTTTCTTGTCTTTTTCTCGCAGGGTCTCTAAAATAACTAGCTTAGTTTCAGACGTTCAGAAAGAAAAAAAAACATGAGGCAGTATATGGAGAAAGCGGCTCTCTAGTCGCTGGTATAGAGGGAATGGCAAATGCAGCATCTGCTATTTATCAAGTTAAAAAGCGCGCTTCAGCTGGAAGCAGCGCAAGCCACAGCGCTTGGAAGCGAGCTAAGTGTAAAGTGAGCAGAGGTAGAAGGCTGTGTGCCTTTGGGCTGAGCTCCACACCAAAGGGCTTCCACTGTAGCTGTGAGGAATGCAGACGTGTGAACACTAGAGGGGGAGCTTAGCCGTGGCACAGCAGCGGCCGCTCTGCCTCCCGGACCCCCACCGACTGCAGCCTCGAGCTAGGGAGACAGAGAGGAGGTCAGAGGTCACAGGGGTGAGAAGAACGAATAAGCCAATTTTATTGTCGTTCTCTCGGAGAGGGGCGGACAATGCGTTTGCTGAGACTGCATGGATCTGTGGGCTGTTTTTTTTTTGTGCCAAGTGTATGTGTGTGTGTTTGTTATGTATATTCAGGACAAAAATATTTTTTTGAGGAATCAGAGAAAAACAGGGTGAACCTGCAACATCAGGACCAATAAAATGATCAAAGCTAACAAAAACCTACACATATCCCCAAAATGGCACATTTACAGGATAGGGCAAAAACATTTCTTCACTGTTAATGTAAGTTAATGCAGTCAATTCAGGCAATTTTGGAACATTTCTGTTGGTCCATTCATCATGACATTTTCACACAATGTTTCACACAGTGTTTTTTTGGATGGTGACAAAAATCTGTATGTTTCTTTTTTATGGCTGAATGGGTAAAGTAGTTTATTTGGTTACTGAAGTTAGGTTCTTTTTATATGTTTAATCTTATATAAAACTGTATGTAACATGTATGTATTTACCAACAACTCATTTAAGCATGTACATATATTACATTATATATATTGTGTGGTTGGGGGAGCAAAGAAAGCGTTTACAAGTGAACATCTTTGTCCTAGATAACAGACCACTGTGTGTGAAACCGTATCTTGTGTTGAGAAGTTTGAGAAGGGCGGCATGTTGCCGTGTTGTATGTGGGGGAGTGAAGTTTTAGCAGCTTTCACACAGATATAGAGCCTTTAAAAGCCCTCTGGAGGCACTCTAATATCAGTAGAGGGATTATTAGTGGGACCCTCCTCCTCCATCTACCTCTCCTCTCCCCTCAATGCCTTCGCCATCATTTAAATGTCTAAGGAATAATTGAATGAATTATCATAAAATTTTGACAAATTCATTGACTCGGCCCCGGCGAGCGAGCGAGACGTTTCCTTTCATTTAAAGCCGTACAAGACATGACATTTGAAATTAGTTTATATGCGGCCGAGACCTTTCGCTTTTGCAGCAGTGGTCCGGAGAACAAAAAAACGAGGTAAGGGCAAACAGGCAGCATCGCGGACCCTGTATCAGAGCAGAGCAAACGAAGCAGGACATTCAACAGCTTCTCGCTCGTTCACATGAAAGTGTGCTGGATTTTTTTCAGCTCCCTCTCTTTGGTTCAGAAGTGCAGTATCTAAGTGAGGGGAACTATTGTTGGGAATAAAATGCTTTGTTGCAAGACTCTGACCTCAGCTTTCCCACATCAAAGCCTCGCCTGCCCACTTCCCTTCATGACTCCAGCGTAGTGGTCTCTGTGTGTATGTGTTGTTTTTTTTTCTTTTTCCAGTTTTCTATAAGGTCTAAAGGAGAACAATTCTCCCATCCATGCTCCACCCACAAATGTGTTCTTTCATTACAAATGTTAAAAGGTTGGATGAGCTTTACAGAGAGCAAAAGTTCCTTTAATCCCAGTGATTTCAGATTGGAGTTTAGATTTACTACATTTGAGTCTCCAGTTTAAAACTAACAAACGCTACTGAGCTGGAGTATGTCGCTGTTGCTGTTGCTAATGGAAATGAGGCAGATTAGAATTTTCAAAGAATTTGCCATCATGCTTTTAGCTGGATTCCTCAAAAAATTAACTATATAATAAGTCTGGTATATCTTAACAGTGTAGCCTTTTATATGTAAACATTATAAATATCATTTGATATCCAAATTCCCATATTTTGACAAAAGTTGCACAGACACTGTTTCTAACTATGTAAATGTGATTTTTGCAGTCTTTATATCTGCACAAAAGACATAAAGCATACCACTACAACAGTTTTTCACATAGACTGCTATAAGATGTTTACTACTGATGCACCAAAATTAAAATTCTTGGCCAAAACTGAAAAAAAAACCCAGAAAATCAGAGAATGTATAAAAAGTTGACATAAAATAAATTTGCTAAAATAATTACAGTATCCAGCATCCTCAAACAACATCCAACAACAGGAGCAGTAAGGCCTTTCCTTTCTGCTTCTACTGTTTTGCTGTATTCCGCACATTAAACGTGGTGTCCTATTTTCAAGTGGTTTCAAATCTACATTGGAGAAGTTCTTGGGTGTTGTATCCTCTCTTGAAACTTGATATGTGTTTACAAATTATTTGTCTATCATCCGTGAGATAGATCCATATTGTCAGTATTTTCACTGGTGGTCTGCTGCCGCTCAGGCTGTTTGCGCTGACTGATGCAGGAGAATGAGGGGAAAATACAACATTTTCTCATTTTCATTATCAAAGTATTTGTAAAGTCTTAGATTTTGACACGTCATTGTCGCTGTATTTAGTTTTTGTTTTTTCGTCAAATTTTGTCCTTTTTACTCCAAATTTTGTCCTTTTTAGCCCAAAACCCAAAGTGCTAATTTTGACCATTTCTGGCTAAACATTTTCAGTGGCCTAAAATTTCTCTAACATTTGCATTTTACTCAAGTATGGCAGACAAATAGCTATTTCAAATTCATGCGTGCTGCCAAGATGACAAACCCTCCATATTATATATTCACAGCCTTTTTCTAAACACATTGCTATGGTGATACCTTCTTGGGTAGCCTTCGTTGGTGATCACATGCACCGGCCCTATTTGTGGAATCCCCATGTTTGACTTGCCAGTTCCAGCTGCTGGTGCGCAGGCTTTGATCATGGTGACCGGAGTTAAGTCCACAGAGTGGCTGGGGTCACATGCGCAGAGTTCCAGCTGTCTCCTGCTTCTCCCCTGGACACTGTAATGATGCTTGTTAGGGCCACTTGGCTCCCCTGGAGGAATGCTGCTTGGTGGAGATCCAGCCGTTTAGGGTGGGGGTGATAGGGGTAGGGGGTGTCAAGGAGGGAAAGAAAGAAGCTGATGGCTAGGATGAAACAGGTCGCCCCCTTTTTGCCCGGTGTAGCACAGCAGATGTGTTATACTTTCTGCCTCTTATTAACTGCTGCGCTGCTAGCACTGGTGCTCATACTGTACTGTCTAAAGCCATGCTAACAGAAATCAAGAACTTTCTGCAACCAACCATAGACCTCTGAGCACAGCATCCATACAAGCCCTGGGTCTAAGCTGTTTTGTGGTATTGAATACCATTTGTGAAAATCGCCCCATCACACTTGGTGGTTAACCAGTATGTTACAAATCTGTATGTTTTGTCCTTCATACATTTTCACTCAAATATCACTGTTATTGAATTATGTAATGCTTAAGTAGTCAAAATAGGAGTATAGGTTTGTTTTATATTGTTTAGATGTGTTCTGTTTACCACAAGGTGCAGTATTGAAATATTTTGGGGTCCTTAGCTTTGCAAGGCCAAAACAAGCTAGTGAAATGCTGTTATTGAGGGGGAACTTTTCAGCCAAGCTGGCCTATGTTACTTCCATGGGCTGATGATAGGCTTGTTGTCCATTGGACAATGTTGACGAGTGCACTATCACCCCTTACTTTGAGCTCCGCCTTCAAAAGGATTAGATTAGCTTAAGAAGTTCACTCTTTGATTGTCCCCATAATAACAAGTATACATCATTACACATATTTAGCCCAATATTTGTTATAGTTGTTCCCAGGCGTTCTTGTTAGGAGACCATGTCTGGCTCCACAAGACCAAAGGGCTCTTAGCAAGACCCCCTACCCACCCCAGAAATATGAAATTGTTTGCAAGAATGAGAAAAAGAATTAATACTTCATTAATTATCACCAAACAATAAACACGATGGCCCGTGCAAGGGAAACAGAATCTACTAAATGAAATTAGATAAAATAGAAAAAGAGTACATACTTAGAGGGGCCCCCTGGTTTCTTGGATGTCCCTGGAAAACAGCATTAATTTTTCCCATTGACAAAAATGGCCTAGACCCATAATCCCTTTTCAGGCATTTTAATGTGCTTGCTCTTTGCTAATTTATTGCAACATAGCGAAGTGACAAGTAGAACAATCTTATTAGTTTTAAATAGTTTTTGAAAGTTAGTGATCCCCAAATTTTGATGGGCAGTGTACCTTCAGGAACGTTGCTTTACGGCTGCTAATTTGTAGGTTCTGTGGTCTTTCAACCTGAAAGTTTTGCTGTCTTTCTTTGAAATGACTAAAACACAGCTGATCATGCAGTGTACAGATGACTGATGGTGAGAGAAAGCTGATGATATAGTTATCATATTTATAGCATCATGTCCCCACTTTTTCTAATCTGACTCACTAAATATCCCAAAGTGATGTAGCAGCTTAATAGATGCAAATCTTGCGCTTTTGTATTCTAGGCATTTTGCTTCTTCCACGTTTTATGGAAATATTTGCAAATTATTCCCTTATACCCCCTTTACCAGTCTCCTGCTATTACGAGCCAGAATGAAGTTTTAATCTGCAAACTCACTGAAGGACATGCACTGTCTGCTTAACTTATAGTGTATCTTTATGAAGTGAAAATAATAAAAGTCAGTGAGCTGACAGTATTGCATCTGCTTAAAAGTGCATTTTGGCCCTATAGTGTAGAAAAGGGGGATAAAGCCAGCTTCATTCAACACCCCAGGAAGGATTCCTTAATTATTCTGTGTTATTTATTTCATTTGCCCATCCTATAATATCCACGCTCGTCCAATCAAGTATGTGTATATATTTTTAGTGTTATTAAGCGTGCATTAGTATGCACTCTCCGTAAACTCACTCTCGCACAGGGAGCAGTCGGTGGATGCGTCTAGGAGCCGCGCTTTTCTCTCACCCTACCGAGCACGTAATCATGTTTACTTGGTTGATGTCCCAAAATAAGTGTCGTCTTAATTAATAAACAAATTACAAATAATATGAAGAAAATCATCAGTATAGGAGTTCATCAATTACTGGGATTAGCTAGGCAAGAAGCATGTAATCTACATAGAGGCGTTTTTATATGGAGCACCGATTATTCCACCTCTCCCATAAGCTTTTATTGTGATGAAATTCCGAGCAATAAAGCCAGTTGCCTGCTCCCCTGACAAATCCTTTTGCTCCTGCTGAAAATCAAAAGGTGAAGCATTACCATTACGCCTCTAATGGGCAAATCTGTGTGTCTAATGCATCGCCCCTACACACACAGCCCCCGACGTGTTAAAAAAACAGCCCCAAAACAAGAAGTTCAGGAGAGGGCGAAGGGGGGCGGGGATGAGATGTGCTGGTAGAGAGAGAGAGAGTGAGAGTGCAGTTAGATGAAGGAAAGATTAAAAGTGTATTTGATGTGTAAGCAGGGATGTAGATTTGGACGGGGCAGCATAAGAAAGCTGTGTTCTACATACAGAGCTAGCATCACCTAAAAGTAACACATTGTCATACATAAAACAAGGTAAACAAAATACGCACAAAAAGAAACAATAATATTACCAAGAATTACATATGTGAACACTTTATAGTGTGGATAGATAATCATCACGTTACATTGGTAAGAAATGACGTTAGCTGTTGGTCTACCTGCTTCACTAAGCGCTGCTGCACACTGACAGACTCCTTTTTGGCACAGCTCATTTCTTGTAGGGACAATAAGAGATTTAGTGGCAAACATTCTTATATATGTGTATATATATATATATGTATATATATATACATACATACATACACACGTTAATATACTTTTTCAACAACCATCCTGCTACTCCACTCCAGCTGATCTCACATAATGTCAGAAAGTCCTCACTCATAGCTCATTGAAACAGAGAAATCTACACTTTCTATAGATGTCATATTTGTGTTTGTAAGTAGAAGGGGAGATATTAAATCGTTTTATGTATTTAAATTGGATGAACAGTTATCGCATGTGCAGCTTAAACTTCATTTTTGTTATTCAGAACAAAAAAAGTACGGAGTACGAAACAAATTCAATGCAAAATGTAAACTGAATGTGAATGTACGTCAACATAAATGGTGAATTACTGTGATGAAATGTATAATTACTCAATAACATTTGAACTGAACAGCGAAGTAAAATAACTCTCGACTTCTAGATTTTCCATTCAAAGTTAAACAACTTCAACTACAAAGTACAATATAAAAAAAAGTTACAAACTTTAAGCTAAAGCAGTTTCATTTACATTGCAGCGGTGTAGCATTGACTGAAGTCAGCATTGTCTCGTCTGGCACACGCAGTCCAGCTTTCTGTCTTACCTTAACGTTTTACTGCTCATAATCTGCTAATAGAACTTGTGGATTATTAAGGGAGAGTGCATATTAAGCAGATCACTCCTTTTCACTTCCCGTTTTGTAACAGGCGTCCTCCTTTAGAACACGGAACGCTGGCGCCTGTCGTTGGACAAGGGGGAAAAAAAATATGGAAATATCCTATGATGTACACAGGGAGGGAATCTCCGTGTCTCCGTGTTCTTTGATATGTATATTCCAAACTAGTTTCCAAATCGGATATTTTTGCGTTCCAAATGCCACTCAGCGCAGGCTGCCTGAGGGTTTTTATCAAGGATCTGTTGTGTATTCATGTCCCTTTTTTAGCAGGACTGCTTCTGGAGGCCTCATCTAATAGAGCTTTGATATAGACTGGCATTTTTCCTCTGAATTTCAGGTGGGCGGCGTGTTTTGGTATTTCATAGTTTGGAGTGCGCACACCAGATATGCTATTGGCCGTTCTGACAGAGCATACCTGTCTTTTCATGTTAAGCTCTTAAGATGATGGCTAAATCATATGTTGTATTTTGAGAAAGCGTTTGGCCTGGTTTGTTAACCCTTCAATGTCTAAGCAAAAAAGAAAAGCTGTGTAAAGGGGAATATCACTGATTTTTCAATAATACTGTATAATTCAATAGTTAAGATGTAAACAAAGTCATTGAGAGATGTTTGATGTGAAATGTACCATTCTAAGGAAACAGAGTCAGAATTGATCACAGTGGTGGTGATGGTAACCAGACATCCAGAAACTTTAATGCCACAGGAAATGTGTATTATATAAAATGATTATGAATGTGAGCTCTTGCCTGAAACATTGTTTTTCAATCATTGTGAGAAAAGGTTTTGGTCTGAAATGCATTTTTTATGGCAGAGAGGAACATGCAGGCGGTTCTAAGGAAAACAGTACCCTGAAAAAAAAAAAAAAAAATTGAAGCATTGGTAGAATTGCCCTTTATTCTACTGTGCTTCTTCAACAATATGCTTTCTCAATTCTCAGTGCTGTGTTTTTATTTTGTAAAACTTCTGGAAAAAAAACATGATCTAACAAAGTTGGAAGTTCATAGATGTTTATTTTCCCAAACTATGATTCTCAGCAAGCAAACATATCAAAACGAATCAGCAGTGTGAATTCAGTGCATCCCACAATAAAGGCAACATCATACTTTTAAACAGTGATAGAAAATAAGGTAGCCAACAGAAAGCTCCAGTTGATTTGCTGACCATATTACTGCACAGCATGCACTTGTCCCAGCTACTCTGGGAGCAGATTTTAGGTGTTAAAGGGGACAAAGCCAACGTTTCTGAATGTATTGCTGGCAAGACTACATTTGTAGGGGTTAAAGCAATGGCTCTGGTACGGTGGTATGTGCAGCAAAACCACAAGTGTTGAATTAACACCCACAATGTTGAATTAATACCTACAGTGTCCATTTAAGCCCAGCTGGACACAAATGAACACTGTAAGAGCTTATTCTCCTGAGCTCAGGGAGTTTGCTCTGTGTGCAAATGACTGAACTGTCTTAGTTTCTGTCTATGATAATAATTCACTCCGTCACAAAGGAAACTAACCTGTACATTTGAAATGGTTTAAATATTCTTTTCACAAAAATCAATGCTAGTTTTAATCCTTAGAAACTGCAGTTTTGGCAGTGATAACAAAAGCATAGTGTAATTTACATTAATGATTTCTCACAACTCTTTGAAACAAGTAGATAACTTAGTTATAAAGTGTGAAAGAAGAAACGTCCAACATTTGTTTTTTGTCATTTCTTGAAGGTGAAAAAGTCAGAAGGACAGACTCAAAACTGTTAATATAATCTAGAATGTAAATTGAACATAAGTGTAATTCATTGTGTAACTATCTATGTAATTCTTTATTATTACATATTTACTATTGAACAGACCAGCAGTGAAAGTAATAACTGGACCTCACAGCGTTCGGGTGGAAAGTGAGAATATAATTTCTAATTTGAGAACAGCCCATTCAAAAACAATTCAGAAAGGTATGTTTTCACCATAGATCTGTTGAGCAACAAGGGACATATGCATTATAGTCTATAGGCTCTTGAAAGATCATCCACCAGATGACTGCAGAACTCTCAATTGTGCAAGTGTAGCACAAGCGCCTTTGGCAGTCTGTCAAAATTGATGATGTTCCTGGACACTGAAATCCATTCTTGTTCTTCCTCGAGTTCCATTAATTTCATCAGTAGACTTATTGCTGACTTTCCTTTTAGCGTATGAAGTTCTTAGTGTGATCATGGGACCCATATATGCCATAATCATTCATGAACTTCTGTACATTTATGAGATTTTCCTTTCATCCCTTCTTATTTAACACCTCCCGTGCTACCACTTCTTATACCTGCAGTCACTCTACAACACCTTTTACTTTCCGTCTTCTGCTCTTAGTTCATTTTTTTCCACTGAAAACATTTGGTTAATGTAAACCTTTCTTAGCAAAGGAGCCATACATAACATTCTCTTCATTCAGTGAGAGTCAGCTAGTGTTTACCAGAGATACTCACAAGTTGCTTCATGCGAGTGCAAGTTGAGCTTCAAGTTTTACATTTTTTTTAGTTAATTTTGGTTTAGTCTTGTTATTAGCTGCAAGCATAACATTGTTCAAAAGTAAAATCTCTAATAAAACCGTAAAGTTTGACACGGCTTTAAAGAACAAACCTTTCATTATAGAAAAACCTTCATTCTGAAGGAAAGTGCTGAAGTGCTGCAGTGCTGCAATAAGTACGATGTTTAAAGGAAAGAGCCAAAACAACTTGAAATGGTTGGTTAGTCTGTAGTTGTGTAGCAAATACACCAGCTAGCTAGCATCACAGCTACTCCAGCTGATGTTTTAATATGTTTTAAAGGAATGTGACCTATAACTTATAATATATAATCTAAAACTTTAACCAGATTAGCTGACAACATTTAAATAACACTGGTTCATTATATGACCATATACAACACATTCTTTGTCGGTATATATATATATATATATATATATATATATATATATATATGTATAGAGAGAGAGAGAGAGAGAGAGAGAGAGAATTTTTTTACAGTGGTGGTGATAGGAACCAGGCATCGCAATGTCTGCAACACAAATGTAGCCATTTTATTTACTATTCAAACCCACCAGTGATCCTGTACATGTCTTCTGAGCTTTTATATTTAGTGTTTATACTGAAAAAACAGTAGTAAATCTGAAAAAAAGAGCTTAATTTGGGGCTTTTTTTTCCTCAGTGTCCTGCAGGTACCTCTCTCCACCACCACAAAAGCTTATAGCAAAACTAATTTAAAACAATCTCTCAGGCAACAGACAAAGTATTCATAACCATTTCATGTAATAATTTTCTGATGGAGCGTTTAGGGGAGTTAAGTTGTTCAGATGTCTGGTTCCTATCACCACCACTGTGAACAGTTCTGACCTGGTAAATTTCTCTAGGGCATCAAACCACATCATACGTACCATTCTCAATGACTTTGTTTACATCTTAACCTTTTAATGATGCAGACCTTTTGAATATCTAGTAGAATTTCCCTTTAAGAGAGAGACTGAGAGTGTGTGTGTGAGAGAGAGTGAGAGAGAGAGAGAGAGAGAGGGTTGAATACAAATGACAGCACCCTACAGAATCAGTCTGTTCTAATACACACTATTCCACCCCTACCAGCAATTCCACTTGCAGTGTAGCTATCCCACCGCAGCCACCCCCAAATTAATATTCAAAGGTTAAGAGGCCCGCGCCTAGCGTGTAATGAGGAAGCGGGCTAGTTTGTTAGCGCGGGTTCACGGCGCACCCGTGTTAAGGCATTGTGCACGGATAATTTACGATTCCCATCATCCCTCTCTCTGCAGGGATTAATTTTGAATTATTTATGCTCCCTATATGCGCACGGAAGCGAAACATTTTAGTGCATGTCGGCTGCTCACTCACGGTCAGGCGGCTGAACGCCGGGCCTAGCCGGGGAAATGATGTTTGTCTCTTGTTATTAAAGTACTGCCATATTTTTCCCTTCACCCCCAGGGACTCAACGCCCAAAAAAAGGAAATTACTGTTGTATTTAAAAAAAAAAAAAGTTATGAACTTGTTTCCACTCTAATTAATTGTATTGTTATGCTTATTCGTACTATTTTTGTTTGCCGCTCCGTGCTGCTTTGTCTCGGGCAGTTCCACTTTGGGCCTAAATGGAGCACATCCTACGGCTTGATGTATTACCGACAACGTCGCGCGGCTCGCCCTCTTAATAAAGCGACGGAAGGCGAAGTGTTTTATTTGTGGAAATCATGTCAAATGTCAGATCTTTTAATCATGTTTTTGTTTTTGCACAAATGAAAATGGATGGACATTTTGAACTCGCCAAATGAAAGGTGCTGCAGGTTAATAGTGGCTTATATTTTGCACAATTTGTACAGTTACTCATTTCTAATATCATTAGGGAAATTAGCTGCGAGGTGATTTATTCACTTATTTTTTTAATAAATCATTTAAACACACGCTGAATCTTAAGTATGCGAGCCGGAAGATGAATTGCCGGGACCAGCTCTGCCCTTCTAAAGTAGAACAAAGATAAATCAGGTAATAAACTTAGGCCTGCGTTTTGCATAGCATTAATTAGAAGTGTTTTAATTTGCTCTGAACATGCTCGGATCTGTTTAAATGTGTCAGAGGAGTGTGATGACTAATGAAAGAGGGATGCTCTCTGTTTGATGAGGCTCGCTCAACCCAGAGTCACCCCAGCCTGTTAATGTGTGCCGCACGCAGGAGTCCCTGCAGGACTTTCAAGTTCAGTGATTTCTTGTTTATACCCTCCTAAGCCCCTGCAGATGTGCCTCGACAAACCTTTTTCTGTGGGTGTTGTTTAATTATTTCTCACTCAAAGCGCATAGAAACAAGCTCTGTCAAAAGTACTGAATCTAAACTTTCAATCTATACCACATTTGTAGATAGTAGAGGAGACATTTTATTATGATTAGAATTTTTATGGTTTTTGTTGAGCATACAGGCCTGTTTTTTGGAACAGAAAGCCATCTTTTACTTCTTTGCCATGTTCTTGTGACACGACACACTGACAATTATGTAACTAACTATGGAATAACTATGTAATTACATTATATAAACCTAATCTATAGCCAAACAACAATAATAACTATAAACGTCTATAGGTAAATTAACACAGACAGTTCATAGAGCATTTGTAGGCCTTGCATAAACACAGTACAGTTTCACTGGAGCTAGCATGTGCACATTTAGCTTCATTTGAAACAGCGCAGCAGTGCTGTGTGATTGTTTTGGCAGCCGAGCTGAATTAGCCATTACATCAATGTGACTTTTGTACATAAAAGAGCCCTTTTCTCCTGCCCAACAATGTCTAATAAATCTGCACGGGGGGGAATATTGATGCGGGGCGCTGACGGTGACACAAAAGAGGCAGAATGTGGTCGGAGGCTGCGCAGGGTCATGAACAGTATTTTAAGTCTGCAGTTTAACCCTGCAGCCTGTCAGCTCTGACCTTTCGCCAACCCCAACGAGTGGCTCATTTCTCTCTCTCTCTCTCTATCTCTCTCTCTCTCTCTCTCTCCCTCTCTCTCTCTCTCTCACTGTCTCTATCTCTGTCAATCTCTCTCTCTCCCTCCCTCCCTCTTCCTCACTCTCCCTCTCTCTCTCTGTGTAGAGACAGGGCGAGAGAGAGGGATGTATGAGAGGTGTCAGACAGAGCCGTTTACATGAAAAGGAGTTAGCTGTTGAAAGCTGGCGCTGTTTTGCAATCATCTCGTACATTTCATTCTGTCTTTCTTTTTTCCATGTTTTTTTCATTCTGTTTCTGTCCTGTCTTTCTCTAGTATCTCTCTCTTTGTTTCTCTCTCTCTCATCTACTGCTCTCTTTCCTCTTTCTCACTCTACCCTCTCTTTCATCCTCCCTCTCTACCCTTCTCTCCATTTCCATCTCTCTTTCTTTCTTTCTTTCTTTCTTTCTTTCTCTCTCTCTCTCTGTCTCTCTCTTTCTCTCACTGTCTGTATCTCTCTGTAGTCTATCTGTCTTCCCCTCCCTCCGCTTGTCTCTCTCTTTTCTCTTTCTTCCCCTCTCTCTCCCTCCCCTTCTCTCTTTGTTTCTTCCTTTGTTTCTTACTTTCTTTCTTTTTTCTTTATTTCTTTCTTTCTTCTCTCTCTTCTCTCTTTCCCCCTCCCTCCCCTTCTCTCTCTTTGTTTCTTTCTTTGTCTCTTTATTTCTATCTTTCTCTCTCTCTCTCTCTCTCTCTCTCTCTCTCTCTCCTGTATATTTCTTTTATTGCCACTTTTGCCTGGATAGTGAATTGATGTAAGGGTGAGGCGACCCCCACACAAGGACAGGCACATTATTGACCCGTCTAGAAACTCGAGTGACCTCTGCATGACCCTACTGTCACCTGCAGTTGACCTTGAGGGGAGCTTCCTTTGTCTCTCACACACATACACACACACACAATCACACCGCTCTGCTCTGCGTGGTTTTGCTTATTAGCAATGATGTGAATGATGCTGAAATTAACAGCATGCAGTGATTGGAGTGGGGGAGGAGGGGGTGCATGTGGTTATAGGACTGTTATATGCCATTCTCAAATATACAGTTTCCTCAGTTTTAAACTGTTAAGTTCTCATGACATTTTTACCAGATAACAACATCGAATCCATTCGAGAACCAGTTTATCATCATTCCTATTGCCATTACTATTATGAGCCCTGAGAGCTCTTTCTTAGAGTGTGTGGGTGGGTGGGGGTGTGTGTGTATGTGGGAGAGGTGGGAGGTACCGTGATTTAAACCTGTTTGAAAGCTTTCTGTAATTACACATGAATTATCCATGAAGGCCTTGATACTAAAGCTCTCTCGCTCTTAGTCAGGTTTGTCTGTGTTAAGATGACTGACACATTCCTCTTTTCTGCGCATTAAGCCGTTTCCTTTGCTCAGGTATGCTCTGCTTTAATGCTTCAGAAGGTGCAGACTTTGCCTCTTTTAGGTACAGCTGTACATTAAAGCGATAGTTTTAGCCAAGACTTGTTTTGTCTATGATGTTTGCTTCCTTAGTTTTGCACTGGAGCTATGAAGCTATTGTACCTAACATCTCTTTCTGTAGATACTAGTACGTCATACAGTGTTAGAAGCCAAATAAGTCTATATCAGATTACTGAACAACTGAACATGGTTTGGGTTTGATGTGTGATGATTTAGGCATGCATTTTGCTAATTGATGGCACATAAGCATCCATTGATTGTTACCTAATATAGCTTTGTAGTTGCTGTGCTGAACTAAAGAAGCAAACCTCAGTAACACTTCAATATATGGAGGCATTATAATGCTAATGCAATATGGTTATTAAGCCTTAGTAGTTGGTAATTACTAATTAGGTTGCCTATTACTACGTTATTAAGCAGTAACAATGGTGAATGAAACATTTACCAGAGCACTTTAGTGTACTATACAGTGTTACAGTCTATGCTCAAGTCTCAGCACCATAAATAAATGGTCTTGGTCTTGACTTGGAGATTTTTACCTTTTTTTCTCAGGACCAGATGCGTGCAATGCTTCCTTTTTTATACTTTTATCTCTATTTTTACTTTTCCTTTTCTCTGGAAAATGCTTAATTCACATTAGTTACTGTGTAATAATGTATTAATAAGCAGCCAGTTGATTAGCAGCAACTGACATGATAAAGCTTAATAAGAGTATTGCAAGTGCTTTAAAAATTCTAGCCTAGTTACTCATTGATGTATTAATACGCTAGTAATAATAGGTAGTAATATGTTAATTACCAGTTATTGTCTTGAATAAGACCTATTAGAGACATAATAATGGACACCAAAATGTGCAAACATTTGTGATATATAACACAAATAAGTGCTCTGAAAATGTTTGTTACCTTAATTACTGCTTAATAAGTATTAAGCAGACTACCAATTGCCAAATACTGGCTTGTTAAAGCTTAGTAAGAGCATTACATCCTGATGTGTTACCCAAACTTCAAGCACTACACAGATTTTGGCTGAGCAACTACTGAATTAAGGGGAAATTCAGTCAAAAATATAAATTAAATTAGATTTCTCTGTCATGTTAACTGTCCTTTTCTTACTTATTTAGCATAATATTAGCAGCTTCAGATACATTAAATGTGTGGTTTGCAAATGATCTGTGGTACATTCTCCACTGTGCCTTACTGGAATATACCACACAAAATCACACTGCATATGAATTTCAGATGCTTTTACCAGACCCAGCACTGATCCTTTGAGAAGCTGCTCATTTTTAGAGGCTCGTTTTGAATCTGAAAGGGAAGAGAAAGCGCCTCCTGCCTTTAGGACCCAAGTCAAACTGATCTGTTACAAGTAACGATTCATTATCGTCCCATAAACAAGCCGAAGCTGCCGCAAACACGGGGGCCTATTTTTCCGGCTCAGCTAATAGAATTGAATTTCACACAGTGCAACTTAAATTAGACATTCCGTAGCAGCCCTGAATGGCAGAAATAATCGGCATGGGTGACTAATTTGGCAGCGCGTTCGCTAAGTACACAAAATCCCCCTTTCTTCCAGCCCTCGCCCGAGGTCTGCGCGGAGCAGAGCGCAAAAAAGCCGGAGACAAAGCCAACATGGAGTTCGTAAAAATTAACATAGCAAATGACCTGGAGAAGAAGGCCCAATAAATAATCTGATCTTATCACCTCCAAGTATGCGTGGCGGGGAGCGGAGGCGTCCAATGAAAATATCCTCGTTAATCTTGCGTACCCTCGGATAAACTTCTTTACAGGAAACCATTTCTCCGCAGACTCTGTGGGGGTCGAGGGAAGGTCACCTCCTTTCTGGAGTTGACGTATTTTTTTTTCATGTGGAAAGATTAGCAAAAACTGACCTTGGACTTTCTTAACTCATTTAGCCCTCTGTTTCTTGTTTTGTTGCGCTCCGTCTCTGTGATCTGCTGAGCTATTGTTGGGGAGACACCATGTTGGCAGCACCTTGTTTTTGATTCAGTATTCAAAAAGAGCTACAAAGAACTGTACGTGTCTCCCTCAATTTTACTGCATTTTTATGCTGCCGCCCGCCTCCCTTCTGGCACCCCTTTAAGTGCTGGAGCGCTTTGAGGATGAGCGACTTTTGTCTTTTTGCTTGCTGCAGTTGGCTTAAAAAGCAGAGGGAATGCTTTAAAGAGGGTGCTCACGCTGTTTTATCCCAGTGACCACATGTGGTCTGCAAACCCTGATGTATGTTTTGTCGTAGATTAAAATCCAACCTCAAGGTGATCCAGCACCTGGAGTAGAAGAATTACCTTCATGAAAAGGGCTTCGTCCACTGGCATCTACTGCCTTGACCATTTTCT
The DNA here is from genome assembly GCF_904425465.1 of Colossoma macropomum. NCBI lineage: Eukaryota > Metazoa > Chordata > Actinopteri > Characiformes > Serrasalmidae > Colossoma > Colossoma macropomum. The sequence goes on from NW_023494806.1 coordinate 12,130,638, forward strand.
CTATACTAGGCCTATGGTCACTGATCTGCCTTGATCGGGTGCCACTGCTCGCCATGCAAACCTCTCCCCCACAACCTGACCCCACTGATGCTGCTCCTGCTGCCGCTGCATGAACTAAACTATTCAAATTAATTGTTTGCTCCACCTTTTACCCTGTTTTTGTACTATAATACTTAATACTAACAATGTTTACTATCCGGTGTGGACCAGAGGAGGATGGGTTCCTCTTCTGAGTCTTGGTTCCTCTCAAGGTTTCTTCCTGTTTCTCTTAGGGAGTTTTTCCTTGCCACTGTCGTCACTGGCTCGGACCCGGATTTCTTTTTGTAATGCTGATTTCCTTGTAAAGCTGCTTTGTGACAACACCTGTTGTAAAAAGCGCTATATAAATAAACTTTACTTACTTACTTATTTACCAGCTCTGCTTGGACCAAAGAATGGGGAGGGGCCACCTGATCCATTGCTCAACTTACTTTTTACTATGGGCCTAAGAATTGAATCGGCTTGTCACTGTATAAAATCCACATCTTGCATATACAGTCCTGGTATGAATTCATTATCCTACTCATTCTTCTGCTTGAAAATATGCAAAACGTATATGAAAACACATAAACAATCTCATTCAGAGTGTCAAATGCACCATTCTCAAAAAAGTCAGCATTGTTCACAATGGTGGTGACAGAAACCAGATGTGTGAAGCATTTAATGCCTCTAAAAGCTATATCACAGAAAATTAGCAAGTGATTAAGGATACGTTGCTTAAGGCCTGAGACATTGTTTACATTAGTTTTGCGGTAAGATTTTGGCTTAAAACACATGCAGGGTGTTGTAAAGTAAAATAGTACCCAAAGAAACTTCCTTTTCTTTTCAGATTTACCATCATCATCATTACATATAAAAACTCAGGAGATATGTGGAGGTTCTCTAGGCATGTTGCATGGCATATAAAATGACTATATTTGCACTGTAGACATTGAGACCCCTGGTTACTTTGTCTAAATATTAATGACTTAATTATACAGAAAAATTAATGGAATTCCCTTTCAATTAATTCATAGACATGCTGGGTCTGCGTGTATCACAGTTACAATAAACACAACAAAATACAATACACTATAAATAAACTTTATTATCGAATAATAAACCTTGTGTATTTTGTAAAGCAAGAGTGATGGCTAATGTATTAGCTAATTCAGCTGAAGTATGTTGACTTCAGCTACATTAGCTTTTGTGTTAGCTAACATGCTATCCAGACTTCTTTAAACACTGCATTTACTGCAGGATTGTTCTGCCCATCAGACTCAAGGTTTTTCTCATTATTTGAAGCCATGTTGAACATAATGTTGTTGTGAGCTGGGGAGAATGGTGTTACAGTAACGATGCATGACCATAGCAAAAGCTGACGGGAAGGTATGTAGGGGAAGCTTCATTCACTTACCGCATTAAGGTTGCCAATCCTACTTCAGTCAGTATTGCTTGTGTTAGTTTTCTCAGCTTGAAATTCCTAAATAGTCTTTAATCTCAAGTCCAAATAAAATTGCAAGTCAGTCAACATGCTGATTTGCTGAGTCCTCATCTCTTCTTCCTTCTACCCTTAAAACCCCAGGGAATTTCTTTCTAAGTAGTCTAGTCTTGCTCTAATGGGCACACAGTATACATGTACAAAGTATGTGATGTGAATAACTTTCCAGTGTCCAGAAAATGACGAATGTATTTCGCCAGAACTCTCTTCTCTTGATGTAAACTGGTCAGTCCTAGTCTTGAGTAGTGCATATGTCAGCAGTATCCTTACCAAGCAAGAATGATATGGGTTGTCCCACCAACATATCTATAACAAAGTTGTGTTCCACAGCTGTCTCTCTGTGTTCAAGATTGATAAACTTATCATGAGAAAGCTAATGACAAACAAAAGCTAACCTAGCAAGCACTACTGAGCCTGCAAGAACATCCATACATCAGATTGTTCGGTCAGCGAGTCAGTCCAGCATTCCTTGGGAGCCCATCCAGCAGTAAAGGAATGAGAACCTTGCCTTCCTTATGACATCCCTGCATAAAAGCCTGATAATAATTTTAATGAGCTGCAGTCACAATGGGGTCTACAATCCCACCTGTAAACACACTTTACTCATTTCTGTTGTGTTTAGTTCTGCTGCATGTGATGTAGCAGGCTAGGATCCATGGACTGAAGCGTAGAGTTAGACGCAGAGGAGGTCATGATTCCAGCAAGAGAAGTGCTCTATATTGAACACCAGGGTAGAAAAGCACATACAAAGCACTGAACTTATAAGGGAGGTCACCACTAGCAGTACACTTCACCTTCACAGTGACCACCAACCCACACTAACTAAAACTAACTAAACCCACTTTCTGACACAGAACAACACAATAAATACATACCCTTAGCCTTTCTGGAGGGCGCACGCCTCCCATGAGCCATGTCTCATGATCATCTAGAGGCCATAGCAGGTGGCTACAGTATAATACAAACATTTTGAATAAATTACATTGTGCTCTCCTACTTTAATACTATAGCTGGGCTCTAGAATTTGCTATTTCCGGTCACGTTGCAAAGGTGGTCACATGCTTTGGCTGTGAATTCTAATATAATAGCAGTTACGCTATCAGGGCCAGTGGAGTTTATTGTTTTCTGTATCGTTAAGTCCAGGACCTGTGGTGTCCCAGTGCCCACTGAAGGACAAGGGCTGAGACACTTGTCCTCACAGAGCGGGTCATTTTGGCTACAGTGTTCTCGTCAGGCACGAGTATGTGTCATTTGTCAGCTCGCCATGGAGCAACTTTCAAACAGGCCCGTAGGAGTGAAGGCCAGAAAATAAATCTCTATCAGTCTAAATAAAAAGTGACACAGTCTCTTTCTCTCTCTCGCTCTCTCTCTCTCTCCCTCTCTCTCTCTCTCTCTCCCTGTCTCTCTCTCTCTCTTTCTCTTTCTCTTACCCTTTCTCTCTCTCTCTCCCCTTGCAGAATAACACTGAGACAATAGTGATTTGTGTGCCCTACTTCTGGCTCCGCATGCTACGAGAGAAGAATGAAAAAGTTGTCAAAGCAGCCCTGTCCACTTCAGCCCAGCCACAGCCTTGAGACTTTGAGAATTAGATTCTTCTAACTCGCACTACATCATGGATGATTTATCGATGAGGGAAAGCTCTAATTTACGCGGAAGGCATGGACCCTGTCACCTCAGGGTGGGAAGCAGTGGACTGGGTTCGTCTTGCCTCCGGGTTAAGTCCTGCGCTATGACTTATTTATGCATTACTGTACAAGACATTGTCTCACTGCCTATGAGGTCAGCTGGGAGGTGGCATTTCATGCTAGAGACAGGCCGTAGTAAATGAAACAGGTTTCAGTAATATTTAACCCGTAGAAGTCACAGATATCTAACGCAATAATAAAAGCGTGCTGTGATTTGATACTAATTATTTCTCACTAATTGTGTTCTTTCTGTTGAAAGTGCAGGTTTAAGTGGAAGAGGAAATATTTTATTATGATTTGAATTTAATCAGAAGCTATTGTGCATATTGGCATTTTTGCTGAAAGAGGAAATGTGTATTACATTTTGGCATGTTTTTGTCACTTGTTTACATTGAAACAAATAGAAAATTGTTAAACATGCAGAATCAAAACTGCCTTATACAGAAAATTTAATCCTTTAAATAGTCTGTCTAATCCCATACATAACCATGTAATTACATATGTGATTCCATACCTAACTGTGTAATTAACAATGCAATGATTAAATTTTAAAAATGACACTGTTTTTCAACACTGATAGCTGTTGATTAAAAAAAATCATAAATTACTTCAAATGATTCTTAGCTGATCATAATTTCAATTCTATGGTGGTAATGTAGAATATTTAGCTCCATCTATGATATGCAACACAATTCATAATATGAATATTGATCTGGATATTATATGAAGGATCAACGTTTACAGCAACTTTGTTTAAGGTATTTAAAGCATATCTTTGCTGTTTTATCAAAAGCTCATAACTCCTTATAGCTCATGTTTCAAATACCTGAACCAAAGTTGTTGGAAACGTTGATCCTTCATATAATATCCAGATCAATGTTAGTGTACACAAGAATTTATAAGAGACAAAAGCCATACCATAGCTTGCTCTAGTTAAATAATTAAATACAAATGTGAATAAATTAAATACATAAAAATAAAGTAAAATGTAGAGATAAAGTACAGAGCATTGAAGAGAAACAGCACAGTGATTCAGAAATGAAGTGCTAATGAGTGCAATACAATGCTATCTTAGGTATTGCCTGGAGAGGGGAGTCTTCAGAATCTTGTTGCATTACCTTCAGAACATCATTAAAAAAAGAGAAAAGTAGTTCCTTTTTTTCATGGCATTTGAACTTGAACACAGCAGCTGCTGTGTACATTGTGTGAAATGTTCATGGTGAATGGACCAATAGAAATGTTCTAAAATTACTTGGAATAAAATCTCTTTACATAAACTGATTTTTTTTGTAAAGTTACTTTTTTGGAGATTTACGTTTTTTTGGAGACTGATATTTCCTTGACAGAGTAAGAAGGTTTTATTAGAATGGGACTAATATGTAACAGGGAAGCATTTTTGACACCCGCTGCCTTCTTAACAAAAATAAAGCATGACCACGACTTAATAAGGTGGACCACAACTTAATAAGGAAGCTAATGCATGGCAATAACTTAGTATGGCATGACTTAATTATCTTGTTCTCATGACTTACCTTTACACTGTAATTATCTTGTTCTCTAACTATCTTTTCGCTCCTTATTAAGCCGTGGCAATGATTTAACCATCTTGTTCTCACGCTTTACTAAGCCATGGCAATGATTTAACCATCTTGTTCTCACGCTTTACTAAGCCATGGCAATGATTTAACCATCTTGTTCTCACACTTTCCTAAGCCATGGCCATGGCTTACATATCTTGTTCTCACGCTTTCCTAAGCTGTGGCAATGATTTAACCATCTTGCTCTCACACTTTACTAAGCCATGGCAATGTTTTAACCATCTTGTTCTCACACTTTACTAAGCCATAGTAATGACTTAACCATCTTGTTCTCATGCTTTACCAAACCGTGGCAATTACATAACTATCTTGTTTGCATGCTTTACTAAGCCATGGCCATGACTTAAGTATCTTGTTCACATGCTTTCCTAAGCCATGGCAATGACATAACTGTCTTGTTCTTATGCTTTACTAAACCATGGCCATGATTTAAATATCTTGTTCTCATGCTTTACTAAGCCATATGACTTAACTATCTTGTTCTCACACTTAACTAAGCCATATGACTTAACTGTCTCGTTCTCATGCTTTATTAAGCCATATGACTTAACTATCTTGTTTTCACACTTAACTAAGCCATATTACTTAATTATCTTCTTCCCATGCTTTACTAAACCATGGTTGTGAATTAACTATATTGTTCTCATGCTTTACTCAGCCACAAACATGACTTAACTATCTTGTTTTCATGCTTTACTAAGTTGTGGTCACACATTAGTATCCAGTTCCCATGCCTCAGTAAGTTGTTTTGTGTTAAGAAGGGATGTAGCAGCAGGGATCTGTATATCACAGACTACAGAAACAACATCTGGAGTGAAAGAGACAAATGTCAAGTGGCAAATGGTATTTAATGCTTATAGCAGGTTAAAGGAAATCACTAAGTGAAATTCAAAACTAGAGTTCCTCAGAAAATCTGGAGTCCCTGTAAAACACCACTTGGCTTTACTGTATCCACCTTTAGAAGACGTCTGTAGTTCTGTAGTTAAGCTAATGAGGTTTGTGAGTGTGTCACTGTGTGTGTGTGCAGCTGTATATGAGACACACAGACAGGTATTTGTCATAACCATTAGTGAGCGATTAGGGAGCAGCTTCCTCTGCTGTTTTTATCACATCTTGTCTGTGTGGATTACAGAATTAAAACGCCGCCTGTCAGAGAGGAAGTGAGAGGGAGAGGGAGCGAGAGAGAGAGCAAGAGACTACCAGTGATAATACCCATTGTGTCACTAGACTTCCTTTTGCACTTCTTTGTGTGATGACATTTGCTTATTGCTGGTAATGAGCTGGTGTCCTCTGCACTGATGGCACTGTGTTTATAAGTGGTGTCAGGTCAAGGAAGCTTTATGTGTTAGTAAGGTTTGTTAGAAGTGTTTTAAATGATATGAATGGAAGTCAAATCCTTGTTTACCTTCTGAATCATCTTTAGCATCCAATGACAAAACACATATTCAAATAACTTTGTGAACTTTCTAAATTCTGATTATTACACTTATTTGCCAGTTTATTAAAAACACCTCCCTTCTGCTAGAGCTATAATGATTCACATATTTTCAGGTTCAGTGCAATTTTTGATTCTGAAGTCAAGATTCAGTTTGATTTTTGTTATTTTTATGTGTTAGTGATTCCTGGAGTTCTAAATAATGTATATACAACACAGACTGGCTTAGAAAAGAACAAATTGTAATTGAAAACAAAGTATTTCAAAGTATCATTTTCTTGTGCAATATGTGATCTTTGCTCAAAATAGCTTTCAGATGAGTTTTAAAGAATATAAAAACCTGAACTTTAGTTTTATCCAAAAGTTGGGGAATTACAAAATTAATTTTATTGATTTTCTTAGTTCCAATAAGTTAACACACTTCACAGTTACTGTTCATTTGCTAAATTAAACACACTGGGGAAAAAATAATAAAATATGAAGTATGGCCTCTGCAAAAGCTACTGACATTTGAGTTTGTTGAGAAAATTTGTGAAGAACAAAAAAAAATTATATATATATATATATATATATATATATATATATATATATATATATATATAAATAACAGAATCTCTGTAGAGGATGTGTTAACTTCATTTCACTTATAAAATCAACAAAATTGGTAAGTTGACTGGGGGCATTCAAACTTTTGCATATGACTCTCACGTCCTTCCCACTTTCTTGTGATGCAATTTTGATCATTGACAGTGATTTCCACACAACTAATGAGACCCTTGGACGAGACCAAGTGACATACCAGCGATTCTGTTTAAAGTCTTGACATTCTGTTTTGAACATCAGTTTTGTTAAATGTTGTATCAAAATCCTTACACACTTAGCATATACATCCTCTTTGTACGTATACAGTTACTGACTGAGGCTCATTAAACCTTTGCATACGACTATACACAGCCAGGGTTTCTGTCGATGTATCTTTCCTCATGTAAAACTGCTGCATTCCAAACTACAATATGTGTGAATGAACACTAAGTCAGAATTAGCAGCTATCTTATCCTAAAATATGTTATCTTGGTGGCTTAATGGCCCAAATTTATACTTTTCCGCAACTTCACAACTATTTCCAGGCCATTTCATTTTTGTCGCTCACTGGAAAAACTATCCACAAGATTTCCAGGTTTTCCAGGACGTGTGGGAACTCTGTCAGCCTTTGTTTTGTCAGTAAAAATTCACAAAAAGTAAATAAATATGTCTTATATTAGCTTCTCCACATTCACGGAGGTGATAAATGATGTCACATAAGTCAACAAGTGGATTATTTGATTTGGTAGGGTCTCTGTATCCCCCGCTGCATCTTTGTTTTACTATCGATTAAAGTGATACAAGGACCACCAGAGCAGAGTTCAGAGTTCCACTGTGTGGTTTTCTCCCTTTCGTTCCACATCAGAACTTGTGCCTGTAAATAGTCTGGATTAGTTACTCTCTCGCACAACACACAAGACACTTATTCCTCCTGAAGTGTATGAATATTAATGCATTTACATTTGAAATATTTTTCTTTTTCTTCAAATGAAAGCATTTCTTTTTTTCCCCCCACTCGCTCTCAAAGCAATCCATCAAGCTGTCAGAAGTCAAAAGAGCATGTGACCTATAGACTGTCAAATGACTTAGTTCATATTCTGTTTGATTTGGGATGTGTCTCTCACACACACCCACGCCCACACACCCCCATACACACTCACATCACCTTTATTATTCAAAATCCGCTCAGATAAACCTCCTCTTGTGTTTATGAAGCAGCTAGATTGTGGCAAAGCAGCTGAATCGCCACATGGTTTTGTACACTAAAGCTTTTGTTGTTGAAAGTAGTGGAAGAGATCGTCACTTAGGTAAGAGTACAAATGCTGATTTGGGTTCGCAAGGAAACAATGATCATATTTACACATTTTTTTAGGAGATTTTAGCCAAAAACCATCATACTATGACATCAGACGTGAGAAAAGCTGAATGCTCTTTTAACAAACAGGCAGCAAGTGAGAACCGCTGTGGAATTGGCCAAGAGAGCAGGTCACTTCTAACCATACCCCACCTGACGGTCGGTGCTAACACTGCACCAACTACCCCAAATCCCAGCAAAGAATAGCACAAATGAACACATGTACATATCTTTAAGCTAACAACAACAGCCTATTTACAATAAAGGTCTCTCCTACCGTGAACATGGCACTCCCGAGAGCCTCCTTGCACGGCATGCATGGCCACGCCTCCCACACGCCCATGGTAATGAGTACCAGTAACTGGATGCTACAATACGAACAAAAGTAACAGCAAATTGTACAGTGTACAGCAAACTGATCTACAGTCATATGCAAAGGTTTGCATTCCCCCAGTTAGATTACATGTTTTGTGTTGTTGATCCTCAATTATTTTCTGCAAATAGCTGAACACACTGCAAAAAATAGCATCTTGTCAAGTGAAATTATCTTAAATCCAGTCAACAAATCTAACATTTCTCCTGTTGAGATTGTTGTAAGCTTATTTTAAGATTATTTGACCTATTTCCAAACATTGTTCACTTGTTTTAAGTGATTTTATTAAGAATTTTAATAAGTAAATTATCTTGTTATATTGGCAGATATTTTTTCTTGAAAAAAATTACTTAAAACAGGTAAAAATGTAAGAAACAAGCTAGATAATCTTATAATAAGTGCAAAACCATCCCAAAATAAGAAATATTAGATCAACTTGAATTAGGATAATTTCACTTGACAAAATACATTTTTTTGCAGTGCATACTGGAAAATTCCTATATAATAATAAATTCAACAAATAAACAGTATCTGTGTATTAAAATGTGTGTTCTCTGTAGAGGATGTGTTCTTATTTCCAATAAAACAAGGAATTTCACTAGAGGCGCCCAAACTTTTGCATACAACTGCATCTGTCTATAAGAGAGGTAACAACACAATTTATCATACTGAGTTATATCACAGCCTATCATATTGTATCATATTGTATTGTTGTATTGTGACTTGCGTGTTAGCTTGCAGCTAGTCTAGCAAACTTTGTTTAAAATATTGTACAGGTACAGTGTTGAATGCTGTAATAAACTGAACATGGAGACATAAACATATAAATGTGAGGCAGTTTAAGCCACTCATTATTTTTGCTAGCGTTGTCTCCTCACAGCAAGAAGGGCCTGGGTTTGATTTCCCCGGCCGGGCGACGAGGGTCCCTTCTGTGTGGAGTTTGTATGTTCTCCCTGTGGGTTTACTCTGGGTGCTCCGGTTTCCTCTCACAGTCCAAAGACATGCAGTCAGGCCAATTGGACACGCTAAATGGGCGCTAGGTGTGTGTGTGTGTGGGTGTGGATGTATGTGTCTGCCCTGCGATGGACTGGCAGACTGTCCAGGGTGTTTTCTGCTTTCCTCCCTATAAACGGTGGGATAGGCTCTAGCACCCCCCATGACTGAAGATAAGTAGCTTAGAAGATGAATGAATGAATGAATTAATTATTGAATTAATGTATGGTATTGAATTGAATTGAGTAATTAATTCAGTGAATTATTACACCTCCACTGTCTATGCTCCACCCACAGATGCATTTTTTGGGACATGCTTTACACAATGTTGGCAAAAATCTAATGAAACATTTAGAATGGGTGACCATTAGCATTCATTGCGATGTCTAAACTGCCTTGTTTCAATTAACAACACCAACATAGTCCAGGTTGGTAATCTGGCACTTTTAATCTGGAAACATTAAAGTTAATCAAAGGTCAATAAAATTTCTCATTAGGCTGGATGGGATTTACATCAGCATTCTGTCAGTCTTGTAAAACCTTACAACATTAGCTACAAAATGATGCGTTTGTGGGTGGAGCATTAGTAGATACATTTTTCTCAACTATGGAATCAATATATATAGTATTTTAAAGGGACATGCTGTCACTTACTCATAGTGATTACTTTTCATTCAATAGATCGATTTAACATGTGATTACATTGTAATATGTTATTTATGAAAGCAATTATCATGCATACGGTCAGTTCACACACACCTTCATTTACACTCTCTGTGCAAATCAATAAGATTCATCTGAAGCAATTCCTCTTGCTAGTTCTACCGGAGCACCTTGCCTGGAGTCCTGGAATTGGGAGTTGAAATAAAGTGTGTTTGTTAGCGCTAGAATCACAATCTGTTCTGCCACTGATGTCTGCTGAGGTTATAAATGACACTAGCACATCTAAAGACAAGTCTATTATTTCTCTAGCTGTGTGCTATTCATTACTGTCAGTGAAACTGATGCACGCCTGTCAACAAATCGTTAACCAAATGTGTCGGTATAAAAAGCAGAATTTTCTTACCTCACTTTTAAATGAACTTGAGCGATTTAGAATATATGGCAGAATAAGGCAAAACATACTGATATACAGTATGGTTGGGTCTTTCAGCACAAAACTGCAGTGTAGGTTCTTATATGCGCTCAGTGGCATTGGGTTACATAGACAGTCGTGCGCTTTGAAATGTGAAATGTTTCTGATGAGATGTCATTTTTCTTCATCCATAACATCAGAAGATGTGCTGTAGATGGGTGCAAGGGCAATAAGTATGAAGGTGTTTATCAGGTTATCAAGTATTTTCCTTTGACTGCAGGCCTGAGACTACCAGGCATAATGTAAGTCACTGCTGGAGATACAGAGGTATAAAAAGCATTATAAAGCTGATTGGCTGCAGTCTCGTTCTGTTGTGAACACTTGCTACACTGATAGCACTGCTTCTACTTCTAGTATGTTAAAGGCAAAACTTTTTCACACCATACGGTGAAAAAACACACCGAAAAAAAACAGAACAAGGTGTTTATGACCCTAAATAAACAAAACAACAACTGCAGCAGCACTTTGATATGCAATTAATTAGCTTGTTTAAAGTAGTTACCATAGCCTTCTCTCAGCCAGGCATAAAAGTTACACCTCGTCTTTGGTGGAATGGTCATAAAGCTATGTCCAGAAAGTTCTGACTGACAAAGACTGTGTCCTAACAGCAAGTGATACAACAACGCCAAAACCAGAATGCTTCTATTGCAGTCAAAGAAGCTGTCTACACCAGCTGGTAGCAGCAGAGCACACGCAGCGAGACATTTTTGACGGATGCCTTGTTTCTGTTTTTGACGCATTGCATCAACTCATCTGTGATGTGGAGAAAAGGAGGGATCTCGAAGACCCTTTTAGTAAATATTATAAGGATGTAAACAGAAAAAGAAACAATTTGGAGAGGAAAGTCATGTAGATGAATACTGTTTGTTTTGTGTCGCTGGTTGATAAGGATTCTAGGCTAGTTAGCTAAGTACACTTAGCAGATTCAAGTTACAAGATACAACTGAGCTGCCCAACACAATAGCGTAGCTAGGGTGCTCACCATTTTAGTTGAAGTCTCGCTCTGTTTTCTGATAGGTCCGTGGTTTGTTTACATTTTGACGGTGTAGACATTCTGAACAATGCAATATCACATTTAAACACTGGGGCCAGTTGCACCAACAGGGTCTATTGCAACTTCACTTCATGGTTTGTCTAACAACACTGTAACCATAACTTGCAGTCTCAACTACATCAGTTTGGATTGTTGATTTTTGCACTGCAAAAAATAGTATCTTGTCAAGTAAAATTATCTTAAACCTAGTGAACACATTTCACATTTCTCCTGTTGAGATTGTTCTAAGCTTATTTTATGATTGTTTAACCTATTTTCAAGCATGTTTTACTTGTTTAAGTGATTTTATTGAGTAAAAGTATCTCTGTTATCTATATTGGCAGATACTTTTTCTTGTTTTTCTTGTTACAGGTATGACTGTGTGTGTGTGTGTATGAGTGAGTGATGGCAGGAATGCATGTTTTATTTTATTTTATTTTATAGTTATTTTATTTTATTTTATTCACTATGTGTAAATGTCTGTCTGATACTGTACACTGTGAGCTCCTGTAAGCAAAACCAAATTCCTTGTATGTGTAAGCATACCTGGCCAATAAAGCTTGATTCTGTTTCTGATTCTGAAGAAATGTACTTGAAACCAGCAAAATTATCTGCCGATATGGTGAGATAACTTTTCTTGATAAAATGTCTAGAAATAAGCTAGAGAATCTTATAATAAGTGCACAGCCATCTCAAAATAAGAAATATTTCATAGATCAACTAGAATTAAGATCATTTCACTTGACAAGTATGCATTGAATGCACAATCATATTGGATATCAGATCGATGTTTAGAGTTGGGTCATATTTTAAGTTGATATTTGCTGGCATATTTATTGTTCTCTAGAAGAACATAATGTTTAGGTGATGCTGGGCTACCGTGATAAAATATCTGCATTGTATTCATTTCACTTTATCTGTATCCCTACAGAAATATATGTTAGGTACCTCTGGAAGGCTAATTCAGGTGTATCTAGCTAGACCTTCTACATTTTATAAACATGTATATATCAGCATTAGTATCGGATCAGCAGATATACATGAAACATAGCAGATAACAGCATTGGCCTACCATTCTCATATCGGAGCACCACTGTTAAAGAATCAAACTCGTACTGAACCGTGAAGTCGTAATTGGGTTGTAATTCCTTTTCCTTACTTTCATAAGTTTTGCAGACACAGACCACAAGCCAAGTTCTCACAATCTAAATTCAGCCTGACTTACTCTCACAATGTTCTCTCTCTCTCTCTCTCTCAGAAAAAAAACCCAACCCCTTTGCTTTGCTTTTGCATAGTAACTGATCCATTCTGCCTCTCTTATGACTGTCAAAATATTTGAGCGCGCTGGGTGTTTAGGAGAAGCACTGAGTGCGGCCCAATAATCTCCCACTTGACTCTCCGTCAGCCTCGGCTGCCTCAAAGTAAAAACCTATTCCAGTCTGGCCTGCACATCTGGAGGATGTGATACAGTGGGAAAAGTCTTTAAGCCCGCCTGATTAAAATCACACACTTCCCCTTCAATCTGTGACACTGGAAAAAAAACGAGAGAGAGAAAGAAAAGAAAATCACTTAAATAAAAGCTGGTATGGAATAATGATTTTGCTACAGTAATACAATGTAAAGCTGTCTTTATTAGACAAGGGAGAGAGATTAGTGTTAATGCAAAGCTTACAACTAGATGCTTTCCTAGTAGAAATGACTTAGCATTGCTAGACACATTAGCCTGTTAATTAATTTGCTACGTTAATGTTTTTTTTTAAGTCGTCACAGATAACCTAGGTACTTGTGGACCATTAGCTTGCTTTTTTCTGCCAATCCTTTTTTAGCTTGTGTATATTTTTTCTTTATTTGTGAACGATCGTGTTATTGTTCATCTTGACCTGTAGCCTTTAGAGCCGTCCCGTGTTTGAAAGCCTGAGTGGTAGTCGAGAGCGGCTCTAGGAATAGCAGCCTCGCAGGAAGCTTGCTTACATTAGGAGGAAGCTTTTGGCTCTTAGATCAAACTTTGCAAGCGGAGTGAAGTGCCCTGCTTTTCCCATAGACTCGCAGATCCTCCGCAAATCCCCCGTCATTAGAACAGATGTTTGGATTAGGCCTCTGTAAACTATGACAGAATTTCAATTTGGACTATCTTCTTTATGATTCTCCGCGGGTAATATTACTCAGCACGACATGGAAAGCTATTGCTACACAATGTGAGCAGGGTAATGTGTGTGTGTGTGTGTGTGTGTGTGTGTGTGTGTGTGTGCGCTAATAGCAATATTTTCTCTGTACACACTCACAGTGCTTATCATTCCCTGCATGATGAAAAGTGGAGGGGAAAGGGGCATAATTTGCTGTGGTGAACGCTATTCACTAAATCCTTCAGTGAGGAAGAACTTACAGTGCTTTTGCCTTCTATTTTTGGTAATAGATAGACTGCCATAAAGCTATTAGAGCAGGTTTGCCAAGTCTATGACAGCTTGCATAACAGTGCTGTCACAACATTGCTGGATGTTATTACAGAAAGGTGCAGGTACATCGTCACTGTCAATTACTGCTTCTGAACACTGTCAGTTAAATTTTTAAGATATTATCTGCATATTGCCAGAGATAACTCAATGTGGCATTTACAGATTCACTCTTTTGACTACATGCAGTAAGTGTGTGGGCCTTCTTTAACCCTGTTGTGTCTAACGTGGTAAACACTGATGATACGTTTAGAGATTTTGGTGGAGTGAAATGGATGAGCATGCACAACTGGATCACTCTGCATGCTACTGTTTTCTATCACAATGTAAAAGAAGTGCTCTGCTGTCTTTACAGTTGTTTCTGAGCAAGCATGTTCACTAAGAGCTTGTTACTGATTTGCACTCTTTAAGATTTTGTTAAAATGGAAAGAAGTAGCATTACTGAGTCGGGGTGGAAAAACATGCTAAAATCTGGTTTGCATGTGCTGCTGTCAGTCACCCTGTAAAGCCTGAAATTATGGCCTAAAAGTCAGAGGCTTTTTCAGGGCAAGTCATACGTCTTTGTGTGTTATTGTCACATGCACAGGCTCAGTAAGAAGGCCTGGCTCGATGCTTAGGACTCAAACACTAAATCAACATTATGATGAAGATTTGTTAGCCATAGTAGATAATTCAATCACATTCTCGCTCATGAGTTTTCAATGAGTTCTCTTTGAATACTCTTTCAGAGAGCTCGCAAGTATCAGCTCCATCCACTCGAGGAAGGGGTCCGAAGCACAACAACGTTACGAAATGTGCTTTTTCATGTTGTGTGCAATTACACCTTTTCACCATAGAAATCTACAAATCAATGAAATGCACATACACTGTTAGAAGTAAAGGTGCTGTGCAGGTACATTTTTTGTTCATCAAGGTACAAACAATGTAAATGTTCCCTCAAAGGTACAACAGTGGTTTTAAGGTCCAATTTTGTACCTTAAATAAGATTTTCCCAGATGAAAAGTATATATTTGTACCTTTTCATAACCTAATGTTTTAAAACAGGGCAATAAAATATCGAGTTACTTGTCTTGTTATCTCAAGATAACAATTCAGAAAATTATAGCAACAGCTCACGCCCTCTCCGGACTTCAGTACCTAGGGGCATTCCTATGTATTTGTTTTCTTGCTCAAAAATGGTGCTTCATGACACAAAAATAAGTATGAAAATAGCATATTCTTATTCAAATCCGCTCTTAGGGCATTGCAAACGTTGTTAAAGTTTCCAAATGTACTGTTTACCTTCCAGTGAATATGGCCATATGGCAAAAATGGCCTATTTTGTATGTATTCTTTTTCAGATTTTACACAATCCAGGACATTTACAAATATCCACCAATGCCTACAACAGTTTACCCTTCACATTGAAGTTAGGAGTGTTTCATCTTAGCCTGCTTTTTGAATGAGGCAGCCAATCAGAACAGAGGACATTTATATATAACAGTTTAATTCTAAGGGACAAAGAGAGGTTGGAAAATGGTCATGTAAAAATGAATGACTACTCTTTTTTTTTTTACAGAATCCTATATAAATATCATAAACTGACCTCACAACATAGAAGAAAAATGTCAGATATAGGATGTGGGCCCTTAAAAGAGCAGAGTAAATTAAAAGGCAGAGCTAGTGGCGTTTCTGCCTCAACATTAAAGGGTTAAACCGCAATAAAGCATACATTAGTCAAGAAACCCCAAGCTATCGTCCATTCCATTAGCATCTCTAAACACTCACTTGGGATTCATATATTCCAATTGGCCTGGCGTGGACTACGTGCTGACTGACCACATAAGCCCAGTGCTATATCTCTGTTAGCGCAAGCCTCTCTCTCCTGCCATCTCGGAAAGAGTGGAGTGGACAGAGGAGGGAGGATCAACATCACCCATGATGAATGCCTTTCGATGGAAGAGTCGTACGGAATGTCCTTGACTTTAATCAAAACTATTTGTTTTTTTCTCTCTCTCTCCCCCTCTCTCTCTCCCTCTGTCTCTCTCTCTCTCCTTTCTTGTTCTCTTTTTTCTTGGTCGGGGGTGTGCCTCTATGCCTGGCGTCTCCTCGCTCATGTCCACTGATAGCCTGAGATTAATGACATCATTCATCAGGGAAAAAGGCGTCGAGGCTGCGCAAGCATCTCCGGGCGTTTAGGAGTGATTTTGTGTTTTGTTGGAAATATCGTGGGAAGTGTCTAGTCTTCTGATAGGGGCTTTTTCCAAAGACTTTATAAAGCCGTGAAATTATACAATACTTGTTCAACAATCAAAAACAATGTCCAAGTAAGTTAGCCACACATCCTAAATTACATTTAATGCAAATGGAACTTTCCAGGGGCCGCTTTCCTGGAAATAGCCCTTATGCTGGCCTTTTATGAAGGCTCCATTGTATTATGTGTTGTTTATGTATTTTTATGGGGGTGGGAGTTTTATCATTTCAGACTTTTCCATTCCGGTACCACTGAAAATACTGTAGGCCAATAAAAACAGCTGAATAGCACCCAATGACAAACGGAAACACACTGTATTACGTGCTCAGCCAGGAAATGCCTGACCTACATGTGATCAAGGTTAAACTTTTGACAAGCTATCTCATCTCCTCTTCAAGGTCAATATTTACACAAGCCAAGTTTGTTATTAAGAATGCAAGCAGTGTAGAAGATGTTGCCATGGTGTGTGTTGCCTCTTGTGTCATCAGTGTAACCTTGATGAGCATATGGGCTCTGCCTTCTATCACATAGATACTGCTACAGTACAGCTGCAGCACATGCCAGCTATTCTACAGAAATGAGAATCAGATCTGAGTGCAGTGCATCCTTCATTTGTCTCGACGATACACAATTTACTCCAGCGCAACTGCACCAGCGAGTCAGTGTCTAAACAGAATGGGACGTGATTGATGTGACGGAGAAGCTGAGATAACTGTTTATCAGGCCCAAACTATGGGAAGACTGTTTCAACCAGGCCAAAACATCTCCAAACACTCGTCCATTTTTTTTCTAGAACCCTCATCTTGGAGTTTCCGTGGACAGCGAAGCACAACAAACCGAGAGATTCCCACGTTTGTCAAAATGAACTTTCACAGGCTGCATTCTTAGGCAGCAGCAGATTTGTATGATGTTGTCATTTTTCTCTCCTGCCAGTTTAATTTGGCCATCTACTTGGTGCTCTTAAACAACTGGCAAGCTGCACTTTTAGATGTTTTAAGCCGAATGTAAACACAACTCCTCAAATCCAGGCAACCATTAGAAAGCAATGATGTGACTTATCATCTAACTGTTCTGTAACATCAACCAGTTGCCATCAGCTGCAATGTTTCCTCTAGGATTGTTTCCAGCAGCAGTGGCAGGCCCACGCTCCAACCTTAACCACCCTCCACCCCCTCACCAGCACAGTTCATTACCATCACCCCCACCAGGGGATGCATATCAAAGGGCACTAAAATTAAAAGTTCAAAAATGAAATCTTCCCAATTTAAACATTGTTGGTAATTATTTTACTGATGTTTTTTGAAGCAACATTAACGGTATTATGATTCACTGAGTTCACTGAGTTCACGGATGTTAGTATGTTAGGTTAGCTGGACTATTATTTCACAATGTAATACTACTACTACTACTATTACTACTACTACTAATAATAATAATAATAATTATTATTATTATTTGACCATGAAGATCAATAGAAAATAGTGTTACATTACATTGTAAAATCTATCTAACTTAACATTAACTAGTTTAATCTACTTTTCTCTCTCCTTTCTCTGTCTTTCTCCCCCTCTGGTCAGGGGCATATAAAGGAAGACCAGGGCTGCGTTCAGTCCTGTTGTGAACACCAAGCTGCAGCAGCCACATTTGTAAAGGACTTTATTAGAATCCTTTGCATGCACTGGCTTTTAATACAGCAGGGTTTATATACATGACAATGCTGATTGGGTATCACATCTGACATGGCCATAAAATGAGAGAAAATGTATGTCAAAATCTGTTGCACACCGTTTCGCACTGTTTTGACAAAAAATGTCATTCAACCTGGAAACCATAGCAAAAGTGTGCTCAACCTTTTCAGATTGAACATGCCCCATGGTTTGGCATTGCCACGTATCTCCACTTCCTGTATCCATTGCTTCAAATTAAAAGCTTTTTGAAGAGTTTTGTGAATGCGACTTTGTTGATTTAATAAAATTCTCAGCTGCTACTGCAAAATATATATAGTGGAAACACTGAGCTGTTTTTATTGTGATAGTAACTCTTCCATCATCTCAAATCCAGGCACCCATCAGAAAACAATGATGTGATCATCTAAAGCCCTGTTTGGGTGGGATTAGATTTACATGAGATTCTGGACTAACTTCCTTTTTTTTCAGGTGCCAGTCAGTGATTTTGGCCATATATTGGTCATGTTGGTGTTTTTTGTCCCGTCTCCCCTGCTGTTACCTACTGTGTTTCACTGAATTCAGCAAAGAGCTTCTAAATTTTGTCCCATCTAGATACGTATCTAGATATCTCTGTGATTTTCCAGGCAGATGTCACATCACATTGACTCCAGATCACTAAACAGTGGGTGGTTTGGAACACTCTGAACCATTTACTCAACTATGTCTCCATCATCTCTACACTGGGAGACCATTAGCAGGAGGACAAAATAGTGGATCTGCAAGGTGAGATCCTGTAGGCTGATTAAAGGAGTGATTATAGTGATAGCTACAGGTATAACCTAGTATTTATTTATTTACAATATCACCAACTATTCATTTTCTGTGATCATATGACCATAGAAAATGAATAGCTGATCATATGGTGTGATGCAAACACCTGAATATGTAGAAAATACAACCCACTAGAAACTTGTCTGTCCTTCGGAAATTTTATTACTGTCCAGTTGGAGACATTTATCACTAAGATGTGTGCACAGTTTATTACAGCCATCCCCCGGATAAACATATCCAATCTGTGAAAGTATTCAGGCTGACTTTACATGGTGAATCTGTCACACAACATTTTTGGCGTTTCATGATGAAAAAATTCATCCACAGCAGGTACAACTGTTTCATTGATCGATCAACAGTCAATCAAAATGCAGATTATGTACACCTATGTACACATATACATTATTACAATATAATTTCAACTGATTGATTTCAATCCAAGAATCACAGATCAGACAAAGTGTTGCTCATTTGCTACTAACTAGTTTGCTTAACTTGCTGGCCAGATAGTGTTACTATGATCACTGTTTGAATGGCTGCTTGTGTAGCATTTGATCTGCCTTGCTTGTCTGCTCATGATCTACAGCCTTATGCAAAAATTTGGGCACCCCAGTCAAATGACGTTTTGTTGATTTTCTAAGTGAAAATAAGTTAACGCATCCTCTACAGAGAACACACTTCTGTGCATTTTAATGCACAATTACTGTCTACCTGCTCAATTTAGCATATTGAAATAGAAAGCATCAAAAGTGACCTGTGCAAAAGTTATGGCACATTTTAGCTTTTATGTTTTATTTTTTTCCAATATGTTAAAATGAGGAAATAAATAGAAATTATGCACTAAAATTTGCTACAAATGCCATATTTAAGTTTGTTGCCTGTAGAAGACGTATTGATTTACTTTCATTTAGAAAATTTTAAAATATTATTTGACCAGAGGTGTTCAAACCTAATACAGGTTAAAAAAGGTTTTGAAGATGCAAAAGTGGTCTAAATACCATATTACAAATGATTTTGAATAGCTACAATGATGCATGAAAAATACCAAGTCAGCTACAGATCTTGCTAAATGTTGGACCAAACAAAAGTATGGCGACGTTTATCATTTTTGAGTCACTTTGTTGACTGTCAAGTTGTACCAAAATGATATTCCATGCAACTTTTAACTTTCAACTGGTAATGTCCAATTTTCGCTATGTAAAGCATAACAGCATAACAACTATTCTGTAATATCAACCAATTGTCCATTAAGCATTTTTATTGTCAAAGTAACTCTTCCAGCAACCGGCCTGTCATACGAAACAACACCAGACAATGTCTCACACATGCTGTGTGTTTCCTAATCCTGTCTGTGTTTGGCATCTCCTCCCCATCTAAACTCTGTCAAAGTGTCAAAGAGCATGTCGGGCACAGGAAACTACCTGAGGGAGGGCAAGGTGTGCAGAAGGATAGAGAAGATGCGATGCTGTGCGTGTTTCCCTCGAACAGACACTCGCAGCACCGGGGTTAGCCTGTCCTCACTTGACAAACAAATGACAGGAAATGACAGGCTTTGAGAAAGCACCCCGGCCCGACCTGATGGTAATCGGAGCGTTGGATTTGTGGAGCTGGCAGCCCCCGCTATCACCCATCTCCCAGCACTGGAGGCAACTCATATGTAGAGAGCGCTTTGCATCCTTGTCATTTTGAACAAACAGCACCTCCAAATACCAGATAGGACTGCACACGCCGCTGTCAGCTGTGTCCGATCTGATCTGTCCGTCAATCTGCGGCGTGTGTGTCAGCATACGGGCGCACGCGCGTGTGTGTTAGAGGGTGTCGAGGTTTGTAAAAGAGAGTTGGGATGGGGGGGCGGAGCTGTCAGGGGTGAACAATGAGAAAATCATTGATGTTATGCATGCCCACCTGTTCATAATCTAATCAATCACTGGATGCATAATGCAATGAGACTGTTTATTTATTGCGACACCTGCAAGCCAGCCGAGCACCCTGTGCACCCTGTCTGACTCTGACATCTGATTTCACCCACTCTAAATAGAATTCTAGAGCTGGGAATATGGAGGCCTTTCAACATGCTGTCCCACTTTGTTGTTTCTGTTGGGGTTCAGATGACAGATAAATGAGCAAGCTGTAATTTTAGCACAACTGCTTGACTCTAACTTGAGTTTATTTGGCTACAAATGCAAGCTAATGAGAGAAATATGGTAATATTGGCATGCATTCCATCTATTGTTGTCTTTCAAAAACGAAAAAACCCATTTTTTTTATTTTTTACTTTTTGACACCATTTAAAAACTGATCCCTTTTACATTGCGTGAACATTTCATAATAAACTGACCAATAGAAATCACTGCAAAAACTACATGTTTTGTTGACTTTCTAAGTAAAATAATCAACACATTCGCTGTATATTTGCTGAATTTAACCTAGTGGAAAAAACCTAAAATGTGACGTGAAATAATTGTTTTATTTTATAAATGTTTATTTTTTTCACCCAATAAGTTAAACTTTGCAATTTTTTTTCCCCACTAAGGAACTTTTACAACCAACAAAACGTAATTTAACCAGGGGTATTCAAACCTTTGCATACAACTATACTTTTAAAGTGGCAGTGTCAAAGTTAACATGCTAATAACTCATTAATGTGATAAATGATTAACGCCACTAATATTTGAAAGACTTTTTTCCCTTTTTTGGC
This sequence comes from Colossoma macropomum, assembly GCF_904425465.1. Classification (NCBI taxonomy): domain Eukaryota; kingdom Metazoa; phylum Chordata; class Actinopteri; order Characiformes; family Serrasalmidae; genus Colossoma; species Colossoma macropomum. The sequence continues at coordinate 12,152,224 of NW_023494806.1, forward strand.
CCTGCAAACCATCCATAGTTCCAACCTCAAGCCCAGCTGCTTGCGCACTGTATGACTCCACAGCTGTAGTCCTCTTATGCAAATACAACTTTTAAATGGCAAGTTCCATTGATGGCTCTCTTGATAAAACCATGCTGCACAGACGATGCTGGACACTGCTTGCAGGAAAGCTTTGGATAAACCAACAAGTAGCAAACTAATAAAAGCAATAGCAAAGTGGACAACTCTAGTTCCCCTCAAAGCAAGATGTAAAGTATTGGTATAAGAGCGAAAGGGTCCTACCGTCCTGGAAGAGTTTGAACATGCAACCACTGTTGCTCTTACTGATGACAACTGAAAACTGTATTGGCCTTATTTTCATGTTTATCCTGTGGAAATCGTGTGATTTTCACATTTAGGTTCATGTGGACATCATGTGTCTTCACATGATGGAAGTAATGTTATTGAATAATTGAAAGTAACAAATACATTCTGATGAAGCTTATTTAAAAAAATAACTTTCTTTAGGGTTAAATTTTAGCAAATAAGATAATTGCAATTAATTGAAGTTAACTACACAAAAATGTGATTAATCACAACTAAAAATGATTAAGTATTTTAATCATTTAACAGCCCTAATTAAAAAATAAGAACTTTTTTTTCCATCTCCTGTAAAGTTACCATTTTAAAGATACAAGGTTTTGCTCTGGTAGCCACAGTGTGCTATATTACACTGAAATTCTTCACTGGTGTCAAAAGCATCACTAAAGGGAAGATAACTAATTATTTGCCAATATAGACAATCATATTCTTCAATAAAACAATCTCATCATCAGCAACACATAATGTCTACTGTGTGTGTGTGTGTGTGTGTGTGTGTGTGTGTGTGTCTTGGTTTGCCTCTCCCTAATTTAATCAGATCCTCCCCTCGCCTTGCTTTTTTTATTCCAATTCGATTAGCTGAGCTAAAGCCATCACGTTTTCCCCCGACAAAATGAATGCTCGTATTAATCCCGCAATTTCCATTTAAAATGCGGGGCATCGACTTGATTAATAAGGGGGCCGATACTGAATAATTACGCCTCAGACACGGAGAGGGTGGTCGCTATAGGCAAGAGCACAGCTGGGTTTGCTTACAGATGCCCTATGGGATCTCAGAGGGGTCAAGCCAAAGCAATGGCCATGACTGAGGTGATGAATCAGTTAGCTGATCTCTTCGACAATTAACAAGCTACGGCCCCTCTATTAATTTGCTGCCCCCAGAGTGGTGACTGGTCAGATGTGTCAGGGTCAAGGGTTATAGGTCGAGAGCAAGGGTCGGGGTCAAGCCTGCTGCATTGCCTCAGCAAAATCAAGAGGAGAAAATAAACAAGAGATGGCAAATTAAATTGAAATGCTTTACCCCATCACTCCCCGCTCCAGCAAATTGCGCCTGGATTACTTATGCTAGAATATGGCTGTGGGTGATAATAACTATAAAAGGGTGCATTCAGGGTACTTTAAATTAGTGCTGGTCAATCTAGGGGGGCTATGTTGGAGCATTCGATAAAGGAGAATCGATTTGAAGAGTGTGGGGGGGGGGGTGCAAACAATACGGCAGCTCTTAGTGGAGGGATTATAGGTTAACATTTATTCGGTGGAGGTATTGTGATGCCCGACCCACCAGGTGTAATATTAAAGCGAGCGATCCATTGCCATCCATTACAAGTGTCCCATTGATCTTGTGCCCATTGACTTTTCCCCTACCAAGGAATGTTTCACTCTGTATGCTTTATTGAATCGTTCCCGGCTTGTTTTCGTAGACAAGATACAGACAGGCATCCCTTTTGTTGGCTAGGCATGTATGCATAGGATGCCTTATCTCTGAAAAGTTCACAGGCTGAACTACATGGAACTTGTCTTAGATATCTTTATTCTAGAATTGTAGATGAACAATAGTATCGTTAACAGACATGTTCTCATCAATCAAAGCTTTGTCTCAATGATTTCATGAAGAACCATCGTCTATTAGCCTCCCTTTTCCACAATGGATGGGTTGATGACCTAAGGAAGCGAAGGAACCTGCATTGTATTGATATAAGGCTGCACGATGCCAAAGAACACACAAGGATGATGTGCCCATTCTTCAAGCACTTAATAGGTGAGGTTCAAGTAGGGTTCAAGTCTTTCACACCTTTGCAGCCATCGTTTATGTTAAGACGCAGGCAACCAGGGTCGAAACTGGAGCTCGCAGACCACCACTCACGAATGGCGCCATAATCAGCGGAGTTATTGACCTTTACGGGGTCTATCACCTCACCACAAAGCAATGGCTTCAAAGTCGCCGGGGTTAATGCCGTACAAAATAGTGCGGAGAGTTGTCAAAATGAACATCGTTTGGACGTAGCTCGGCCTCTGGGGAACCGGGTCGGCTTTTATGTCGGAACGAAAGCATTCCCACATGTTTGAAAATATGGCTAATGCTCCCGGGATCGTGTTTCGTGGCAGCCTTCTGTACCGCTTCAAAACACTCCCTTGCTAAATGGCTTCAGAGGGGGAAATTAAGCCTGACACTATTTTTATTATGAAAACAGAGTTTAAGATGGGCTCGACCCCCTCCGTCATCATGGCCCTTAAATCTGTCGCTCTTCGTGATGCTAGCTGAAGCGATGTGGGGCTCCCCTCCCTTCCTCTCCATCTTTTCCTCACTCTCTCAAGCTTCCTGTGGGTGGCTCTTGCCAAATAGGAGCACATATGTTTCTCTGTAATTAAACAAGCTCTTGTTAAACAGGACTGCTCTCTTGAAGTATGAATGATTAAGTAATGAAGTGATCTAGGGGAAATTAATAGTTATCTCCTTCTTTCACTCCCCCTCCTGCTCTCTTTCTGTCTATCTCTCTTTCTTGAAAGATTCTAGAGCGCTTGCGTGATGGGACTTAAATACTGTGTGCATTGCATACTGCATTACTGAACTGTGTCTGTTCAACATGTTAAGTCTTATTTAACTGTCTGGAAACTATGTTTCAGTGCAAGTGCCCCTCAGAACATTTGATACATTGTTACTGGGCTGTCATTCATACAGTGTGCAGAACTTGTTTCCTTACAGGAAGTTTGGCAAAATGTAAAAATCTACTCTATTTTATTTTTACTACAAATGGACAGAAGCAAATAGCAGGTCCAGAAACACTAATAGCAACCATTGTGAAGCTTTTTGTTCATACATTTGCTCAGTATTGTAGATAATACAATTAGAAACCACATAAGAAAGCAAATGGTTTCCTCCCACAGTCCAAAGACATGCGGTCAGGCTAATTGGACATGCTAAATTGCCCCTAGGTGTGAATGTGTGTGTGAATGTATGTGTCTGTCTGTCTGCCCTGCGATGGACTGGTGACCTGTCCAGGGTCTATCCTGCCTTCCACTGACTGCTGGGATAGGCTCCAGCTCCCCCTGTGACCCTGAACGATAAGTGGCTTAGAAGATAATTGGCATTTTCTTAAAAAGGATGGTTCTTCAAGGGTTCTTTAGTAAAGACAGTGGTTCTGTATAGAACCATGACCACTCAAAGAACCATTTGCCTGATTAAATGGTTCTTTGGTTCTTCAGATTGATGGAGAATGTGTTGTATATGATTCTATGTAGAATCTTTTTGATGTATAGCACCAAAAAGGGTTCTTTTATTGTTACAAGCTTGACAAGAACGCTTTTTAGATTCCATATATACTCTTAAAAAAGATGTTTTTTCAAAGGTTCTTTAGAGAAATGGTTTTATATAGAACCATTAACACTCAAAGAACCCTTTGCATGATTAAACGGTTCTTTGCATCATGAAAGCATTCTTCAGATTGATGGAGAATGTGCTGTAGATGGTTCTATAAAGAACCTTTTTGAAAATGCTTCTATATAGCATCCAGATAGGTTCTTCTATTGTGAAGTCAAGCTTATAACAATAGAAGAACACTTTTGGGTGCTATATAGAACCCTTTTCAAAAAGGATCTATACAGAATCATCTATAGCACATCAGTCTGAAGAACCTTTCATGATGCAAAGAACCCTGTAATCATGCAAAGTGTTTTTTGAGTGTTCATTGTTCTATATAGAACCATTTTTATAATTAAAGAACCCTTGAAGAACCCCTTTTTAAGAGTGTAGAACCCTTTTAGAACCTAAAAAAGGTTCTATATAGAACTATATACACATTTTCAGTCAATCTATTTCATCATGCAACATTTAAGCATGCAAATGGTTTTTGAGTGTTCATTGTTCTGTATAGAACCATTGTCTTTATTAAGAACGCTTGAAGAACCATCTTTTTAAGAGTGTAGAGTGTTAGCATCTGTTACTTGTTAGCTACATTAGCCTCATAGCTCACAGTGGAAAGTTAAAGAGGCAAACTTTTGATCCCAGACATTTTTTGGGAGACTGACATTTGCAATGAGGGAGAAATTGTCTGAACATTTTTTCCAGTTCCTTTAATTCCACCATCCTTATAGCTGTGTTGCATTCAGGCTAGCGTAACATGTACTGTTTCCCCTGACTTTACTTCAGACATGCACTTCTACTACATCAGCACTCTGTTGTCACTCTATCACAGTGTCTGAAGTTTCCCCGTCCCCGAGTTTACCCAGAGCACATCTCTCTAGCAGAGCCAGCTGCTGAAGAGCCATCACATCACAGTGAGTTTACAAATAAAGTAGAAGAAAAAAAATGAGGGTAAAAAAAAAAACTCCAGTCAAAAAGCAAACAAAGTAGCATAAACAACATATGCTTATACTCCTATGATTTGAGGAGCGGTTCCTCTCTAATACTTCTTGCCACAGCTGAGTGACATTTGCTGTGGCAGTAGCACTTCTCCCATCTGCCAGCCTGCAGCCTACAGGCTCATTACTGAAGCACAGTGAGACTGCATTGTTGCTCCCTATGTGTGTGTGCATGTGTGTACAGGAGCAAGGCATAACTGTAGTATTGATTACGCAGAGATCATATTTATATGCACTTTACGGGCCTGTTTTCCATGTATATGGATGTGGACTCCTTCAGCTTCTTTTTTCAGTATTTTTCTGTATGGATGTGTAAAGTACAGTGCTGTATCTGACCACTGTTTCACCCTTCATCTATTTCATTTCTAGTCAAAACAGCAAATACGGTACAAATGATTCATTTTTAAGTGACAGAAATATAAAGCAAGAAAACATGTATTCAACAGAAAATGACACAGAAGCCTCAATAATCTGCAGGGATATTTCAGAATAAAAGTTAAGTCTTAGAGGTTGCTTGCATTTTCTGCTTCAAATAACCAAAACACATTCAATGATGTTGAGATCAGGACTTCTGGGCTGTCCGTTGTTCTGTGAACACCAGCAGCTTCTTTTGCATTGCAGATTTTTCACAGTGGAAGGATGGACAGAAACACCTGTGGAGTTTTCCAGATCTGAAGCAAGAGTGGAGCTCGAAGCAAGAGTGGAATGTGACGGGTGATGCAGTCACCTTATCTGTAAATAATGATAAATACCATTATTTACAGAGAGCATAGATGTGATGTAAAATGGCATGTGGCCGGAGAGCACCCTATAAATAAAAACAAAGCAATGGGTTTTCCACCACATGGCTAGAGAGGACCAACCAACTTTTTCATATAGTGTGGAGTGATGAGTGTTGTAAGGATCTCCAGAAATTAATCTCAAAGCAGAGTGGTAGATTCAATTCATGTCAATAGATGACATCACCATAGTCTAGGATAGATAGTAAAGTTGTCTTTATGATCCTCTTCCTGGTTTGCATTGGCTTACTGCATCTAGCGAACTAAGTCATCAGATTAGCAAGCTGATAGCTACACGATATGCACAAAAGTATGTAGACGCCCCTCATAATTATTGAATTCGGCTACACCCATTTTTAATAGGAGTATAAAACGAAGAACATTGCCATGCAATCTCCATAGACAAACACTAGCAGTAGAATAGGTCACACTGAAGAGCTCAGTGACTTTAAACGTGACATTGTCATAAGATGCCACCTTCTACTTAAGTCAGTTTGAGAAATTTCTGCTCGGCTAGATCTGCCCTAGTGAACTATAAGTGCTATTATTGTGAAAGTGTCAGCTCAGCCACAAAGCGGGAGACCATGCAAACTCACAGAGCACTAAAAAAGACACCTACCCTCTGTAAACATAACAACATTTATATATTTTTTTTATAAATATACGTCATGTAGAAGATGAAGAATATTTGAATTCCTCATTTCTTCAAGCATGTAGTTGGTTTCAGCATCACTCTAAAAGTGTTTTGTTGCCATCTCCTGTGTGCTGTGTTAAATGCTGCTTGCTGTTTCTGGGACAGCGTTAACACGTGCGCAGACTGAGAAAACTCAAAGACATTGGAGTAAGGGTATACATGCACTGAAAAAACAGATTACTGAGCCAAATGCTTAAATGGATTTTTAAAAATTCCAGTAAGTGCCTTAATCCAGTCTGAAAAAATTGAGTATGCTGTTTACATCACCACTTGAATAATCAGATAACTGTCAAAATCCAATAATGATCGTATTATTGGTGTGCATGTAAACACACTCAATTATATGCTTCCCACTTTGTGGCAACAATTTGGGGAAGGCCCTTTCCTGTTCCAGTATAACTGTGCCCCTGTGCACAAAGTGAGGTCCATAAAGACATGGCCTGACGAGTTTGGTAGCCTGCTGCTGAATCCCCCTGAACGCCTTTGGGATGAATTGAAATGTTAAATGCAAGCCAAGCCTTTTCAACCAATATTATTGCCTGACCTCACAAATGCTCTTCTGACAGAATGGGCCCAAATGAATGGGGGTCCATGGTTTTGGAAAGGGATGTCCAACAGGTTTATATAGGTGTAACATACTTTTGGCCATAAAGTGTACTATCACTTTGCTGCCAGATATAGAAATAATTTATGGACAAAACAATTACTGCTGCTTATACCTGTTTGCCAAGATAAATAATACACTATAATATTAATCCACATTTGTATTTCTGTCCCACTATGCACTGCCTGTTTCTGTGGAATACTAATGTAACTTATTCTCCTGCCTGTCACTGTTAAAGACCCTCAGCTGTTTGGTTGTGAAATGTGCAGAATCAAATGTATGTGTGGACGAGGCCTAAGTTTCTTTCCTTGAGCTGCATAAAGCGCTCAAACTTTGTATGCAACAGCAATCTCAGCTCGCACACATACACACACCTGACCCTCGACCTACACTTCCCCATTCGTCTAAAAGTATTGGGCTATTGGGTTGATTGGGGGTGGGTGATGGCGGAGGGGCGGCTGGAGAATTTGCGGAGGCGAAAAAGGGTGTTTGCGCCGTGGTGGAGGGCCGACAGGACCTTAAGCCCGGCTCAAGGAGGCTTATGCAGATACCATGACCTTTCTCTCAGGGAGCAGATTTCCCACTAAAATTACCATTACGACACTGCCGTCCCCCGGGGGCCGGCGGTCAGACTCCCTTTGCCGGGGTGAGAAGTGGCATGGCACGGTGCCCGCCCTGCATGCTAACCACCCAGGAACATGTGTTAAGCACAGAGCGGCCCTGCAGTGCAAGACACGGTGAAAAACATAAGGCACTGATGAAATCCCACTGCAACAGCGCATTAAGCGAATTCGCCCCGGGGACAGTTTGGAGAAAGTGATGGTTTAATAGTGGGTCAAGGTGGATGCTGTGTGGACTGTTTGGACATTTATTTAGAAAGTGAGAATGAATGGGTTTCAGTGAGAATCGAGTTCTGAATTCAGATATGTTTTGAAGGACAAATTATACTGACTGTGAGGGCTGAGTACTGGACTGATTGTTTTTTATATCAAACTTGTTTTCACTCAGTACATTGTGGTGATAGTGTGTGATAGTTTTCTCTGTAATATGAATTTTGTGCAATTTTATACAGAGCCATTTGAATAAATTCATCATGCTTTGTAGACGTATGTATTGTTGCTGTCGTACCGAAACCTTGTATCTCCAACATAGTAACTTTTCAAACAAAGGAAGAGGGAAAAACATTCTTAACTTTTAATGTAAGTTAGTGTGTCAAGACTTTATTCCAAGTAATTCTGCACCATTTCTATTGGTCCATCCATTCTAAAATCACATGAAAAAGACAGAGATACATGGAGGTTTTGTACCGACAGTTATGATATGCTAAGTATTGATTGCGTACTGTTGCTTTAAGAGATTAAAAGGGTCTTGAGGCTTTTAGTGAGGTTAACAGGAATGGGGCCAGAGATGTGTTGTTAGTTATGTGACAATCTGTGGAAGCACCTTGTGGGTTGTGTACTTGAAATTTATTTTAAAAACGGATAGCTGTGGTTCGAAAACTTGATTGGCTGAGCCACATTCATAATGTCAAAAGACGTTATACAGTATCCAGTGCCAAGTTACCAAAAACTGTTCTGGAATAACCTTTGACCATTATGTTATGTTACTTTACGATCTGTAAACAAGCTGTGTTTCTTGTCAGAATAATTGAGCCCCTCCAATGAAAAAAGATATGTTAAACATTCCACCCTTTTTTGGTTTGTCAGTTATTTTGCTTTCTACTTTCTTTTGTACATCAAAAAGCTAAACTATGCTTTATTTACATTTTAGTGATCCCTTCATTTTAAATACAGAGCATCAAACAATGTCATACCATACAGATTTCTACCAAAAAAAAAGTCACATACTCTGTTTTCATTGCAAGGGCTCAATTTTTTAACCCTATTAAAAAGAGTGTCTGATGAGTTATATATACTGTGGTGTGAAAAAGTGTTTGCCCCTTCCTGATTACTTATTCTTTTGCATGTTTGTCACACTTAAATGTTTCAGATCACCAAACAAATTTAAATATTAGACAAAGATAACACAAGTAAACACAAAATGCAGTTTATAAATGAAGGTCTTTATTATTAAGGGAAAAAGAAATCCAAACCTACAGGGCCCTGAGTGAAAAAGTGATTGCCCCCCCCAATAAAACATAAATTAATTGTGGTTTATCACATCTTTGGAAAGCTGGGTTCAATTTCCCTAGCCACACCCAGGCCTGATTACTGCCACACCTGTTTTCAATCAAGAAATCACTTAAATAGGACCTGCCTGACAAAGTGAAATAGACCATAAGGTCCTCAAAAGCTAGACATCATGCTGCGATCCAGAGAAATTCAGCAACAAATGAGAAACAAAGTAATTGAGATCTATCAGTCTGGAAAAAGTTATAAAGTCATTTCTAAAGCTTTGGGACTCCAGCGAACCACAATGAGAGCCATTATCCACAAATGGTGAAAACATGGAACAGTGGTGAACCTTCCCAGGAGTGGCCGGCCGTCCAAAATTACCCCAAGAGCGCAGCGACGACTCATCCAAGAGGTCACAAAAGACCCCACAACAACATCCAAAGAACTGCAGGCCTCACTTGCCTCAGTTAAGGTCAGGGTTCATGACTCCACCATAAGAAAGAGACTGGGCAAAAATGGCCTGCATGGCAGAGTTCCAAGACGAAAACCACTGCTGAGCAAAAAGAACATAAAGGCTCGTCTCAGTTTTGCCAGAAAACATTTTGATGATCCCCCAGACTTTTGGGAGAATACTCTGTGGACTGATTTAGCTTTTTATAAAAGCTAAATTTGCCTAACAACACGGTGAAATCCATGGTGAAATCACTGTAATGCATGTCGTCTTGTGGCTTATTGCTTTAGTTTTAACTGAGGCTACAACATGGAAAATAATGTTCTACAGCAGACTCCAAAGTGAGTGACTGTGAAGAACCTCACGACTGGACACGAGTAAATTTTTGCCACAGCTGTCACATTGTTTTTGCTTCAACACTGGCTTTAAAATTGGGGCTGATTTTCAGGTTCTGGCGGTGAAATATTTACTCTCAGTAGTGCTTTGGCCTCAAGCAATGCTAACACACTTCAGCACATGTTGCTGGAGAGAAACATGTAAGGAAGTGGGAGTCTGTGGAGTGACCACTGCGGACTGACTCTGTGGACTGACGAGACAAAAGTTGAACTTTTTGGAAGGTGTATGTCCCATTACATCTGGCGTAGAAGTAACACAGCATTTCAGAAAAGGAACATCATACCAACAGTAAAATATGGTGGTGGTAGTGTGATGGTCTGGGGCTGTTTTGCTGCTTCAGAACCTGCAAGACTTGCTGTGGTAAATGGAACCATGAATTTTGCTGTCAACCAAAAAATCCTGAAGGAGAATGTCCGGCCATCTGTGTGTGACCTCAAGCTGAAGCGCACTTGGGTTCTGCAGCAGGACAACAATCCAAAACACACCAGCAAGTCCACCTCTGAATGGCTTAAGAAAAACAAAATTAAGACTTTGGAGCAGCCTAGTCAAAGTCCTGACCTGAATCCGATTGAGATGCTGTGGCATGACCTTAAAAAGGCGGTTCATGCTCAGAAACCCTCCAATGTGGCTGAGTTACAACAATTCTGCAAAGATGAGTGGGCGAAAAATTCTCCACAGCGCTGTAAAAGACTCATTGCCAGTTATCGCAAACGCTTGATTGTAGTTGTTGCTGCTAAGGGTGGCCCAACCAGTTATTAGGTTTAGGGGGCAATCACTTTTTCACACAGGGCCCTGTAGGTTTGGATTTCTTTTTCCCTTAATAATAAAGACCATCATTTATAAACTGCATTTTGTGTTTACTTGTGTTATCTTTGTCTAATATTTAAATTTGTTTGGTGATCTGAAACATTTAAGTGTGACAAACATGCAAAAGAATAAGAAATGAGGAAGGGGGCAAACACTTTTTCACACCACTGTACATTTTGCCCCTCAGACTTGTTTGAATCTGCTGCCAGAGGAGTTATTGAAAATAAATGTCCATGTTGGCCAGAGTGAAACGTTTCAGCATATAAAATATGCACAAGGCTTCCTTTTATTGTTAGATACTCTGTGATTTTTTTCCAGGCAAGCACGTGAACACACATTTAATTTGGATCTGTAAGAATTTATTTTTTTATTTTGTTTAACTAAAGTAATGAGAAAACTACCATCTAATATGTTATCGATGTGGGACTTTTGAACACATCCCCTACAGGGATCAGAAGTAAATATGTCATTTTTATGCCAATTTAAGTGCATAATTTCTACAACAAATTGGACAAAATTAAACCTAAACTATAAAATGTTCAATAACTTTTGAACAGGCCACATTTCTCCAAATTGTTAAAGTAATCAAAATGGGACTTGTGCATTAAAATGTGCAGTTGAAGTATGTTCCCTGTAGAAGATGTGTTAACGTGTTTAAACTTGTAACTGGATCATGTAACTTAACCAGGGGTGCCCAAACCTTTGCATATGACTGTACATTCCTATTGATTGAATAGGTAGTTTGTGATACAAACCAGATAAAAATCTATGAATTTTCTTTCATCCACTGTGTTACATAGCCTTCCTTGCATATTAAAATAAATACAGTAAACAAATGACACACTGAGAAGCTGTTATCAAAGAAGAAGAGCAGATTAAAACAGAAGAAATAGCCGCATTTTGTCAACGTTAAAATTTAGCCGCCGTTTTATAAAAGCTAAATTTGTCTAACAACACGGTGAAATCCATGGTGAAATCACTGTAATGCATGTCGTCTTGTGGCTTATTGCTTTAGTTTTAACTGAGGCTACAACATGGAAAATAATGTTCTACAGCAGACTCCAAAGTGAGTGACTGTGAAGAACCTCACGACTGGACACGAGTAAATTTTTGCCACAGCTGTCACATTGTTTTTGCTTCAACACTGGCTTTAAAATTGGGGCTGATTTTCAGGTTCTGGCGGTGAAATATTTACTCTCAGTAGTGCTTTGGCCTCAAGCAATGCTAACACACTTCAGCACATGTTGCTGGAGAGAAACATGTAAGGAAGTGGGAGTCTGTGGAGTGACCACTGCAGTCACAAAGTCTCTCTCCCCCTCTTCCTCTCTCTCCCGCTCTCTCTCTCACACACCATTTACCAGTTGTTTATTTGTCTTTAATTCCCTCTCGCGCAGGGGCAATCAGGAAGCAGTGACAGCTGTCATTCTGAGATGACCTCCAATGAGCACTGAGAGGTTGTGGCACACTGATTGTGATGGGAGAGTTAACTGCGTGTGTGTGTGTGTGTGTGTGTGTGAGAGAGAGAGACTCTTTATTACACTCCTGAGGGCATTATGCCAGTGTGTATTCCTGCTTCTTGCCGGTGATTCAAAGTGACAGTGTGCCAAACAAACAGGCATATGAGCTCAGGTGCTGCTGACATACAGCCATTAGCACTTACTCTGACTGACCGACATCCAGCACCACACAAGCCACTCTGCACTAGACCAGCGTCCTGCACTGACATTACACCACACATTCACTGAAACAAGTCCTTGATGTAAAACAATGCACATTTTCTCAGGTTTCCACTGAAGATTCCATTCTACACTCCTAAAAATAAAGGTCCTAAATTGTTCTGAGCTTGGATTTGTGTCTCTAGGAAAAGAAATTGACTGATTTTTGACTAATTTTGACTGAACTTTACATTATGCTGGAGTCCTTTAAACTTCTGAAGTTCATATGCACGTCTCATTTGTAAAATGGTTCTTTAAAGAACCCTTCATTGAAACACTACTTAGGGAATCAAAAGTTGTTCTTCTGTTACTACAAAAAACCCTGGTGCCCTAAATTCAATATAGTTAACCACATTTGTTCTATTTGTTCAAATTTGAAAGCATTATTTATCTAAAAAGCAGTACATTTTTATTAGAATTACATGAGTGGACCAAATAAGCTGCATCACAATGCATTTATTACTTTCATTGATTCAACAACATTAGCTTCATAAAAGTGTGCAAGTAGCCAGACTTCAGCCTGCACCACTATACATGATTCGCCTAATCAAACTAGGAAAAAATTACATTGACATTAAAAAAATGAGTGGTGTTCAGAATTATTAATATGTAAATTTTGTGATACACTGTGATTGTAAAATAAATTTTATTCATACTGCCCACCTTTAACGTATTGTTTTTTTGTATAAAGCTTTATTGGGTGACACTTTATTTTGAGTGGTCCTTTTAGTTGAAACAAACACTCAAAGGACTCTCAGCATGTCAAAAACACATGAGGGGTAGGATTAGGTTTGGGTTGAGGTTAAGGTTAGGGTTAGGATTAGGGCCAGGGTTAGGGTTAGGTTTCGAGTAAGGTTGAGTAAGATTAGGTTTTGCGTAATGGAAGTAACAAATTAACAATCCATCTACTTAATATAAGTAATATATCAACAAAACATCTACAAGATATTTACTTTAGTGTATTCAGATGCTGCGCTACTGCTACTTCACTGATATGTTGTTGATGTGTTACTGATACTCTGTTAAGAGTTTATTAATCATCTACAAAGGACCACTCCAAATAAAGTCTTAGCCTTTATTTCTAAGTATAGAGGAGTTAAGGAGTCCTTATGGCTCCCCAGATGGTCCTTTTTTTAGCACAATCCCAACTCACAGCACAGGGATAGAGCAGAAATGTAGACCCTCTGGTGCGCCCTTAGGACCAGTTTGAGAACCACTACTTTAAAGAACCAACCACATAAGATCTTTAGTTTCTGGTATGGCATTGTTTCAAGGAACACTGCCTTAATGGGCTTCATTGTCATATTTTTGTTTTATATGCAAGAAAATACATACAGTATAAATAGTTATTACTGATGAAACACACTAATGTTCAAAATGTAATTAAATGTGTTATTACTAATAATCACAATAAACAAGCAATGTAGTTTGGTAGCAGTACTCTGTGGCTGCCAAGTGACATAACAGTGCTTTATGTATATATATATTACATTTTTTTTATATAACTTTAATAGAATTCAACTTCATTTAGAGTTTAATAGATATACATGGATTTTATAACCATATTGTAATAGCAGTACACTGGGTTCAGATATAATTTGAAGCACTGTAGGATGCCGTTTGGTTTCTGTTCTGCACAACTATTGACACTTCACCCGGTTACAGAGGCACGTGTGAAGCTTACATCTTTGTACTTCAGATGCTGCAGGCAGAGAGAGAGAGAGAGAGTGTGAGAGAGAGAGGGTGTGAATTGATGGCATGGTGTTGGAGAGGAGAGGGCAAGACACCCACTCCACCCAGACTGTGAGGTCACTGTTCAGTTCACAGGACCCTTTGGGGAGAGGTAATCATGGTCAGCAGACACATTAATCCATTAAACTTCAGGCTTTTTATTCAGTTATTATTCCTAAGGCTTATTTTTAGGTAATTAATATAAAGTTAAGTATGATATTTAATAATAATGGAATAATGATCTATCCATATCTTGTAATCTGGAATATTTATATATCAATATTCTGTCCCCTGTGTACCCTGCATCTCATTTATCTACCTTAGACTCACAAATTGCATTTATGGAGAAGTGTACAAATGTACATATCACAGCTTTTATTATATAACTTATTACTGTACAAAACAGTATGTTGGAATGGTTCAACGCACTGGTGTGTATTGTGTATATGTGTATATGTTTAGAGTCTAATGTGTGTGTGTGTGTGTGTGTATATATATATATATATATATATATATATATATATATATATATATATATATATTCATATTCTTTTTTATATACCTGTAAGTACTACAAGGAAGCTACGCACCTAAGATTTTCACTTACCTTCGTAACCTGTGTAAATGTGATGTGACAATAAACGTGATTTGATTTGATGACATACCATAGTGTAAAACCCAACAACAGTCACACCATTACAGATTTGAGTAGTTCCTTTAACCATAAATGATTACTCTAAAAGTTGCAAAGTTATAAGATTTTGGTCTAAAACATATTTTTTGAAATCCATTCAAGGCAGAGAGGTACATTTAGGGCATGCAAGTTGAAATAGTGGCCAAAGAAATTGTTGTTTTTTCAGATTTACCACTATTTTACCATGATCAACATCACACATAAACACATAAACAAAGAAAGTGTGTAGCTTATTGGCTGAATAGTAAATAGAATAGCTATATTTGCGTTGTAGACATCGTAACCCCTGGTTCCTGTCACCAGCACTGTAAAGAAATGTGAGTTTGTAAGTTTCTCTACAGTGCACCATGTCACTTCAAAACACTATGAATGACAATCTCAGAGGCTGAGTTATGCTGAAATTTTGATAAGGCAGTGGAATTCCCCTTTTATGATTCTCAGTATGTTGTAGCAGTACTGCTGTAATCCAGGAAAATGTGGTGATATCGGTCACTGATATCATAATAGAACAGTTTAAATGTCTAACCTCTTTGTGGTGCACTCAGAAACTACTATAAACCATTTGGTGACCACTATGAAACTATAACTGTATAAGTTATATAATTATGAGAATGAGGAATTGAAGTCAGGACCCATATACGAACCCTTTAGGACACATCCAGCCCACAAGACAGCTTCATATGGCCCTTTACATATTTACAACTTTAACAACTGGCTGGTTATCTAACAAAAGCTACATAAAATCACATAAGGCTGATGTTTAATTTTTTTAAGCAAAAATACAGCACTGCATGCAAGATGCATAAAAAAAAATGAAGCTATTTATTTCCAGAAATTTTGGAGTGAACTCTGATTCCATTTCTTAGTGAGTCAATTCCAAGATTCAGTTTCACACAATAATCTTGATTGCAAAAACCAAGACATATAGAAGGACATCTGGCAAGAATAAAGAGAACTATACTTGTTATATATGACCATAACAAAGAAATTTGGAGAGCTGATGCAGGCGAAATTAACTTAGCTGACTAATGGCTGGTTGAACTGTGTACCTGCTGCTCTCCTTCAGGTGGGAAGATGTTTCAGCACTGTTGTTTGGCAAAGTAGTTTGATTATAAGCCAATTTTTTTTTGTCAAAAATATTACATTTGACTTTGGCCAAAGTAAAAATCAGCTGGAATATTAATGTGTATGTTGTAAACATACAGATGTTTAGACAATCTGTCTGGACAGTGACAGCAAAATATCTTGCACTCCCTGTGCAGGAGGGTGTGGGAAAACCTGAGCATACATCATGTGGAATCGAGCCTGAGGCTTTGGATTCAACTCTAAATTCCCAAATGACTTGAATCTATTCTTTTATGGATCGACTTCCAGCCCCATTGATGCAACATGATCCCTGCACACTTAGCAGGCTTGGTTGTAGTTTAGCTATAACTAACTTTTATTCTAGCTATTTATTTAACTTTTATTCTAGATATTTATTTAACTTTTATTCTAGCTATTTAGTTATTATTCTAATTTAGATTGATAGTTAAATCTTCCTTTGTGGATTCATTCATGACATGTCGGAATCCACTGAGAACACAAATTTACCCACTTTGCCAGTTTGCAATAACTTCACTCACGTTTAGCAGGAACACCAATGCTGCCACAATAAGAGTCCCTTATGATTCTACTGTTTAAGTAAACTCAATTTAATTGAACACGTGTTATGTTATGTAGTTAAAATTCATACTTGAAAAAAAATTTAACTTATGGGACACTCTTTTTTTGACCGGCCCCCACCTGGCTGTAATTTGGGTTTGAGGCTCCTGGTTTAAGGGGTT